>NW_026294391.1:26167867-26725367 GCF_007827085.1 Peromyscus californicus insignis | reverse complement strand
AAGCTTATAATTCAATGGGGTTTTGTATATTAAAAGTGAATACAGTTATACCTCAGTCACGGTCAATTTTAGAACATCTTATCACTGGGAAAACACCCCTGCAGTAATTAACTCTCTCTCTCTATTCCCTGTGAACCGAGTGTACTCAGTTAATGTCAATAAGTAATCCACTCTCAGTCCACATGGATATACCTATTTTAGATGTTGCATATGAATGAAGTAATGGCACCTGTGATATGAAACATGCCATGCCATTGGCTAGTGTCATGTTTTCAGGGTTCATACTGTTGTAGATGTATCCTCATTTCCCTTTTTTGAATCGTTGAGTAATATTTCACTGCACAAGTTGCCATATCTCACACCTTTATCAAGTAGCAGACATCGTCATATACACACTATTTCAAGTCCCCCCCCATGCTTGCTATCTTTCCTTCTCCAGCACTGTCCCACTGAGCTCTAAAACTCCATTTCCTTATCCTTCTTGGCAACATAGTTATTTGCATAGCTTCATTAAGACTTTGCTTTTGTTTACAGATCCACACCTGCTCAAAATTCAGAGACTACGGCACTCTCAGGTGCTCAACCCCAAATGATGATATATTTGCTGTGAAACCCCTACACCTAAGGGTCAGGGAAAATGTATGAAGAGGGAGTGAGAAGATTACACAATGTAGATTCCCAGGACATCTGTTGCCAGAAAGTATCCCCTAGGCATGACAAAGAAAATATATCCATGAAATTTTAACAATATGGTTTCCTGAACCATAATGACAATACAGTTGACATGCCAATATGGACAAGGCATGGTCCCACCCCTAGATGAAGATCTATAGGTCATTGCCAATCCCAAGTAGTCAGCCCTGGACATATGAACATATGAGACAAGCTGAATGGAGTCAGTAGTTTGTATGTGCATGTACACACACACACACACACACACACACACACACACACACACACACGAACACACACACACATATATATACACATACACATATAACAATAGTAATTAAAGAAGACCATGAAATTGGGAAGCAGGGCATGGGAATTGTTTGAAGGGAGAAGGGGGTGTGAGAGTGATGGAGGTACAGTTCTCATATATGAAGTTCTCAAAAAGAAAGGAAAAGAAAAGAAAAAAGATCTGCCTGTCTTTAATAATGGTAATATACTTAGAGGAAGCAGTTATATTACCAAGATCTTGCCTGGGCTATTTGAGTACACTCATAGAACTCAGATTGACTTTACTTCTGAAGCTAAGATCCCACAAGTTCTTCTGAGAGGCTTCAAGTGGTGCTAATGGGGACCTCAGCAGAACAGGAACCTTGGTACATTTGTGGGTAGGCACTCTGAGAAGAATATATACACAGTGCAAGTGAAGTTTGGTGCAGTGTTTCTGAAACTTGGTTTTCCTAGCCTCAAAATAACAGGGCATAGAAGCTTTGAAATCTGAGTTTCCTTATGTGAACTTCAACCACTTTAGATGTCCCTAGCTGGTAAAAAAAAAATACTCGCTGTACCCATGCACATAATTAGGCCAAAGCTAATGAGGCCAGCCTTATTTTGTGATCATGAATATCCTTGGAGATGATGCTGATCTCTAAGCGATAGGAAAAGAAAGTAAAAATAAATACAAATGTTAGACGCTGATATGTGCAAAAGAAATTACTGAATATTCACTCAGTATGGTCCTGGGGGTCTCTCAGGGTTATTAATCAGGGGAAAACCCTTTTCGTTTCCCTAGGATGCTCTGTGATCCTGAAAAGACACAAGTTAATTAGAAAACTGACATCATTTCTTTCTTGCCTAAAGAAGTACAAGCCAGTTGTGTCTGGTGGAATGCAATTCATTATTGCCAAACAACTAGACTTATTTTTGAAAATTTATTTCACTAGCACTATATATAAATTTATGGTTCTTTGCTTTCTCCTGTGAACTCATCATGATGTCCTCCCTGGTTCCCAGTTTGTTGATGAGTTAAAGAAAACATACATTTCATGCTTTGCTTTCTAAAATATTATCCCTTAACCTCCTGTAAGAAGTTACAATTATTTCTACCCACTCCTGTGAGACAACAGCCTAGTACTCTAGTTCATCTCTTTATCCATACATCCTTACTTTTTACATAGCAGTTAGCACCACCATACCATATAGGTTGTTGTCAGAGTGCTAATAGCACTCAGTTCTTCTTTAAGTATTTCTTTCTTTCGTTCTTTCTTTCTTTCTTTCTTTCTTTCTTTCTTTCTTTCTTTCTTTCTTTCTTTCTTTCTTTCTGTCTTTCCTTTTTTTTTTCTTGGTTTTTCGAGACAGAGTTTCTCTGTGTAGTTTTTGCACCTTTCTTGGAACTCACTCTGTAGCCCAGGCTGGCCTCAAACTCACAGAGATCTGCCTGTCTCTGCCTCCTGAGTGCTGGGATTAAAGGTGTGTGCTACCACTGCTCGACATTCTTTAAGTGTTTCTAAGGAAAGAATAAAAGCAGAGGGTACGTGAAAGGGAAGAAGAAACCCTAACGAAATACTTTACCCTGAGAAAAGCCAACTTGAAGTAAATTCTTGCCAAGCATGCCAAGAGATTTGGTGTCAAGAGGTCTGGGTTCTAGACCCACATGTCTAACCATCTGAGTAGCTTTCCTAACCTTTCTAGACTCCTCAAAGAAGAACACTGTCTTCTAGAGTTGGCACCAAGATAAGATGAAACCTGTCTTGAAGGTGACACAGCACAGTGGTCAACAGAGTGTCATAGGCATAAAAATGGTCTTCATGGCTTCCTTACCCATAAAAGGGTCACACCAGCACTCCTTTGGCAAAGGAAGTTAGCAAGAGAAAAATAAAAATTTATCCAACAACATTTAGAATGACCCAGAAGCCTTCAGAAATGGAGACCAGAAGACCCAGAGGCTACTGTGTTTTTATGCTGAGTTTCATGACAAAAGTGGATAGTTGTGGAGAATCCAATTGAACAGAAAGAGTATATGACCTAAAGCAAATAAACTGGTGGGGTAGAGGGAGAGGGAGAGAACACAGCAAGGCTTGTTTGTTCAGATTCTATTCAGTCTTTCTGTGTATTATTTCTTCCCCCAAGTACAGGGTAGGGGCCATTCTGGAATGAGCATCCTAGGACCTGTTTTAAGGAGGGATAGGGCAGAGAATAATCCTTATCAGTTTTATGGCTTGCTTTGAGGGAGAAGGTGTAAGAAATAAAATCTGTTGACTCATTTGCAAAAATAAAAGTATCTTGAGTCATCTTAGGTCCAATTAGAGATGAGCAGAAAACACTGGACTCCTGTGGGCAAGCTCACTAAGATAGTATCCCTACCCAAACTCTTCTAGTCTAGCTATGCCTCCATCCCCCAAACCAGAAAATTAGAATAGAAAATTACTAACAGCCAAGTTTGCCTAACAACCTGCAGATTTGATAAGGTCTTGGGCTTGATGACTTTTATAATAAACAAGATGTAATGTGTAGAGATGACCCCACCCACGGTTGTTGAAAAATAGACAAATGTAAGCAGCAGAGTGAAAGATAAGACTTAGATGATATCTGGCAATGGTCGAGAGACAGCCCGAACTGATCTACTCTGGTGATGGGATGGCCAAACACCCTAATTGTCGTGCTAGAAACCCCATCCAACGACTGAGGGATCTGGATGCAGAGATCCATGGCTAGGCCCCGGGTAGAGCTCTGGGAGTCCAATTATCGAGAAAGAGGAGGGTTTGTTTATATGAGCGAGAATTGTTGAGACCAAGGATGGATAAAGCACAGGGACAAATAGCCAAACGAATGGAAACACATGAACTATGAACCAATGGCTGAGGGGTCACCAACTGGATCAGGCCCTCTGAATGGGTGAGACAGTTGATTGGCTTGATCTGTTTGGGAGGCATCCAGGCAGTGGGACCAGGTCCTGTGCTCATTGCATGAGTTGGCTGTTTGAAACCTGGGGCCTATGCAGGATCACTTGACTCGGCCTGGGAGGAGGGGACTGGACCTGCCTGGACTGAGTCTACCAGGTTGATCTCAGTCCCCTGGGGGAGGCTTTGCCCTGGAGGAGGTGGGAATGGGGGGTAGGCTGGGGGGAAGGTGAGGGGGGCAGGAGGGGGGAGAACAAGGGAATCCGTGGCTGATATGTAGAACTGAAATGTATTGCAAAACAAAACAAAAAAAGACTTAGATGATATGTAAGATTATGTGCCCTGGATCCCTCAGCATCTTAGCTAGTTTTTCTATTACTGTGATAAAATATCATGACCATACACAACTTGGGGAGGAAAGGATTTATTTCATCTTGCACTTCCAAGTAACAATCTGTTGTCAGGGAAGTCAAGGCAGTAACCTGGAGGCAGGAACTGATACAGAAGACAAGGAAGAGTGCTGCTTACTAGATTGCTCTTCATGGCTTGCTCAGCACAGGGGTGGGACTGCTCACATAGAAGTGGGCACTTCCACATCCAATCATTTTTTTTAAAAAAAATGCACCATAAGCATGCCCACATGTCAATCTGGTGGGGGCAGTTTCTCAACTGATGGCTCTCTCTTCCCAGATGGCCCTAGCTTGTGTCAAGTTGACATAAGAACTAACCATCTCACTCTATCAATGAGGAAAGGGAGGAAGGGAGCTGTGTTAGGATGACAAAAACTGTTCTCTGTGCTCAATCAGCATGTCTGCCATGCTGGGCAGGCACCTGACTATGCAAAGCTGTGAAATCAACCTCCTCAGTTTTCCAAATTGTATATGTATGTCTCCAGTCCTCTTACTGTGAAATGAGGATCCACATTTCTCACAGAAGAGTTCTAGTTGCTATGAAATTCTCTGGGTGACAGAGAAGAGAAAGGAGGAGGGCAGGAGAAAGACATTGCTTCTGAGGCCTTCCCAATGTCCCCAAGTGTAGTTGAAATTTTCTTTGGGACAGCAACCAGCTCCCAAATAATGACATGGAGACTTCTTATTAATTATGAAAGCTCAGCTTTAAGCTTATGCTTGTCCCACTAGCTCTTATAACTTAACCTGTTTCTATTCATCTATGATGTACCTTGGGGCTTTTTACCTTTCTTTCATTCTGTATGTCCTGCTTTCCTGCTTTCTCTGGGTCTGGCTGGCTGGCTGGCTGGCCCCCGGCATCTTCCTGGCCTTTCCCTCTCTCCCTCTGTGTCTCTTGAACCTAGATTCCTCCTCCTACTTACTCTTTGTGTCCGAAAGTCCCAACTTTATCTCCTGCCTAGCTATTGGCCATTTAGCTTTTTTATTAGAACAATCTGGTGCCTTAGGCAGGCAAGGTGAAACAAATGCAACACATCTTTACAGAGTTAGACTAATATTCCACAACACTCCAGTGCAAAGTAGTGAGCAGGCCAAGATGCCATTGAGAGCATGTACTACGTAACTGTCAGCCCTTCTCCTCCTCCTTCTCCGGTTCTTCCTCTCTCCTCCTCTTGTCCGCCCCTGCTCCATCTCCTCCTCTGACAGGATCCATACCACTCAAACTGTATTGTGAACTTTGGACTCTTGCTTAGTATTCATTCCTAAGCCTCTCTCTCAAATACTCTATGTGGTGGTCTGGACAGTGTGCAGATAGATACCTGTGTTTTCAATATGCATGCCAGTGGGTTCTGATGGAACTAATTTTCAGATTATGCTGAGGAAGAGTCTACAAGACATTTACAAATTACCTTCAGTGATGAAACCCATCATTTTGTGCAATGAATATACACTAATAAAATCATTGTCAGGTATAAGCATCTTTATATCGTCTTTTCACCTCGAATTTTCTTAGCAGGAATAACAATTCGCCCAACCTCCTAAAGTGGAGATAGAATCCAGAGAGCAAGGGTGGGAAATCATAGGAAAAGGAAATGGATGGGGTGCTTTATAAAGTTAAAAGGAAGCATGCAACACTGAATTGGATTAAACACATACACATTTAAATGATGGCACCATACTGACACATAATTTCTCAGAATAGGAAAGAAATGTGAAAGCAGACACCTGATCTCAAAGTGAGCAACACTAAGTTGGTTCCTCAAAGTATGGTGCCACAAACGGCAGCATCAGTCATTGCCTGGGAACGTGTTAGCAATGCAGACTTTGAGGCTGCACCTCAGGTCTACCAACCCAGAGCTGCATTCTAACAAGATGTGTAGGTGACTCAGATGCACTTTAAAGGTTGAGCAGCAGTGATATAGAACACAGACCAACATACATAAATCAGTGAGACAACAATTAAGTATGGGCTGGGTGATGCGTATTGATGAATGGCCCTCAACTGATGGATGCTAGGCCAGTCACATTAAAATTGCATGAGAAGCTTAAAATGCAGCCCCAGACCTGGAAATTCTGAATTTCAAGTGGAGCCTAGGGAAAAAAATGATTTGAAAGGAACCTCCTGGGTAATGTAATTACAGTTCACAGCCAAGTTTGGGAGCAGAGTATGAGAAGTGAGAGTTCTAGAAAGGGACAGGATGGAACAGAGGAGTGGACTTTGAACTGAGCCTTTGAAGAGAAGCGTTCAACTTTTTGCAGAGGGTGGGGTCAGGGTGGGGGAGAATACAAGACGGTGTTATTGAAACTTCCTCCAGAAGCAAAAGCTTGAACTGAAGGAACTATTATTCCCTAGGGAGTTTCTGCTGTATATGATGAGCTCATAGTGTCTTGGGGGCCAATGTCATATTTGATTCATGTTCAGAAACGTTTTACATGGCTAGTACATTTCTCTCCTCAATTCCCACTTGGGATTAATACATACGGTCTTTTGTCACTTATAAAAACAATTTCAGACTCTTGCTCTATATCAAGCAGAAATAAATAATCTAAGCTTGGAATGATTTCAGGAAAAATGGAAATGATTTCTGTGCATTGGCAGGATACTTGACTGGTTCATTGGAATGAAATGGGTAATGGGGGTGATTAAAATTTGAAATTGTGAAATACCATACAAGTGCCAGGTCATGGCATGGATCCCTCTGTCCCCTCCATAGTTTATATTCCTCTTGCCTCACTCATCCCCGCCCCCTTTAATCTAACTGTACGAACAACCTTGACATTCACCATGGATCTTTTCGACCCTTAATCAGATTCAATATTTCCCCTTCAAAGTTTCTTTCTGGTTAACTCTACTTTGGCTACATATGCAGTGTCACACTTGATAGCATGTTATCAGTTGTCTGCTTCCATGTAGGCTCTCTCTATTAAACCTGGAGCTCTTTGAGTCAAGCACTGATTCCTTGTTCAAATTTGTATATCTAGCGATAGAAGTTCACTTCCCATACACTGGTGTAGTGGGCTAAAAATAGTTTTCTTCTCTACCCTTCTGAGTTCTCATTTGAGACATGTATAAGAAAATACAGGTTAACAAGAGAAAATCAGGTAGCAGTTTAGCATCACATATGCCTTGTGCACATGAGTGATATCTAGGGAAAGTGAGATCCAAAAAGTAGCCTTAAATACCATCTTTAATCAATGCAAACAATGAAGAGTGTTGAGCACACCAGTATTGGAGAATAGACTAGGGAAAACAAGGTTGAACAAGGGTAAGGTTTCTTTAGAGAAAGTTAATATAAAGACATAAAAGGAACTTGAAACCCTTAGAAATAAGTTAGGTTGTAGGGAGGGCAATGAAAAGAGGGAGGGAAGTGGAGGGAAGTAAGAAGGAGAGATAACCAGAGGAGGGAGAGAAAGAAAAGGGAGACAGAGAGAGAAGAAGGGGGAGAGAGAGATGAAGAGAGATAGAAAGAGATAGAGATAGAAGGTAGGTTATAGGATGGCAAGCTTGGAGGAAAGGGTGATGCTCCCCATGAATGATTTTATATCTCTCTGGTTATGGCTGCAGTCCACTGCATGGGAGAAACATTCCCTGGGGTGCTCTTGACAGAGTTGGGCCCCAATCATAGAGGCACTGGGGCTAGTGAGTACACGGGGAGCCAGGGTTTCTAGAATTAACATGTGTCAAGGTGGCACACAGCTTACAACGCCTGGTGTCTGTGCTGGGGAGGCTAGAAGAAATGACTACTGGGTACACGTTAGTCACCAGCTAGAGGCCTAGGGTTTTCCAGTATGTATGTTAGCATGGCCATGCCATGAATGTCACTGACCTGGACAGTCTGTGTGATGGGATCACTAAGTGATAACACATTCATTCTCAGCACACATTCTCAGGGTATAACTAGATGTCCCTATATACATGTACCATGCAGCAGAAGAAAACAAAGTGAACTTGAACTGGTGGGGCTAAGAGAAGAGGTCCCTTTTCCCTTCCATATTCTTCTGCTGGCAATGTGTACCTGCACAGGGTGTAGAGGTTATAGAGGCCAGTCTATTACTGCAGAGTGAACGTATGGGTACTGCAGGGGGACTTTGGAGTGATGCCTTGCTAATGGGCATGAATTTCAATTTCCAATCAATGCCTTTGAGCTGCTACCCTCTTAAGAAAAGAGCACGGCCCCTAAAGCCATCGCCTCCTCAGACTGAATCCTACAGTATGGAATAGTTACGCACCTTGTGTGACGCAGCTGAGGTCATTGAGGTGACAGCCATCTTAAGAACTCCTGAGTTGAAATCAATTTTGATTGTAGTAAGTTATTGCGACTCTTGAAGCTATTTGTCATATGAGGAAGCATGACAACCACATCCTGTTTTCCTCTGTATCCCCTGTGCTTGGGTCTAAATCATAAAAGAAGCACAATTCATCTTTTTAATTGAATCACTATTCAAACGTTGGGCCCATTTTCTGATTTGCCTGAAGGTTTAGGGCACACAATGGGCTACAGACTGAGTCACCATTTCAGGTACACAGCAGAGAAAGAATAACAGCATGGAAAATTGGAGGGGAATTCAAGTCTTATTAAAAACAAAAACAAAAACAAATAAAAAAAACCCAAAACCACTTTAATGAAAAACCCAAACTGAGGGATTGCTTTCATGGCTTTTTGAATTGCATAACTCATTCTGAGTGGATGCAGCCAGGTCATTAGGTCTGACTTCATCATCTAAATTGGTTCCTTTTTGATGTGGCTTTGGGGGAGCAAGGTGAAAAGCAATCAGAGAACAATTGCTTTGCATGTGTGCCCTGATACTGCTCAAAGGATGAATTTATGGGTGAGGCGAGAAAACAGATAATCCAAATATGGCCTTTACTTGTAGGGCTGCGACTGGCATAAGTTAATTTCATGTTCTAATCTTTTTCTCTAGCTTAGGGTCAGAACACAATCTCACGCCTTCATATACAAACAGTGAAAAACTATTGTGCCTATATATGCCACTTTTGCTATGCCAAGACCCATCAACTGCCATTAATACAGATTCGTTGGTGAATTGACATTCTTTTTGAGGGGTGGGTTGGGGGAGGAAGCTATGAATTCCTTTCAAGGGCACTGGCTGGAAACCTTGGCGTGGCATTTTGTGTGATTGCTGCTTTGATCCCAACTGCTGGTCATTGCCACCAAGGCACTTGAGACCTTGGCCTTGCTTTTTATGTGCACAGAGTAGAGCTGTCCTTTAATTTAAGACATGGTTTGTGCCTGAAGAGCTTGGTAGCGGCCCCACACTTCAAACAAGTGGCTGTGGCTGTTGTTACTTTGGACTTGCTGCTGCTGCTGCTGCTCTTTGCAAGCCATCAGCGCTCTTGCCACTCAGAGCTTTTGATTTAGTGGTTTTTCCTTAATAACAAAATTTTCTAATTAAATATGCTATAAAATCTTCTTCTCTTAGTAATGTCATTTTTGTTCCCTGCCTCCTTCCAAGGACGTTCATTAAAATGCTTTCAAAAGTGAATGTGTGAAGTATTGTGGGATTATGTTAGGCCCACAACCCTCCTGTACTGTATATGTTTAAAGTTTCCGTGTGTGTGTGTGTGTGTGTGTGTGTGTGTGTCAGTGCAGCTCCATGTGTGTGGAAGTTTGCATGTACATGTGTGAGCACATATAGGGAGGCCAGAGGACAAACTCAGATGTCATTCCTTGGACATTGTCCTCTTGGTTTTTTTATTTTTATTTTTATTTTTTGATACAAGGTCTGTCACTCACCTGGAACTCACTGAGTAGCCTCCCTTGGAGGACAGGTGGGCCCCAGAAATATGTCGGTCTCCACCTCTCCCAGCTCTGAGAGTGCAGGTGTATGCTATTTCACCTAGCTTTTTAGATGGATGCTGGGGATTTGAACTCAGATCCTTATCCTTGGGCAGGAAGTACTTTATCCACTGAGCTGAATCCCATGCTTTTCTTGCTTAACACTCATGGAAAGAATCTAAAAATCAGGTTCCATGTATTTGCTTACTATCCTTTAAAGTTACCTTTCTAAGACAAAACAAAAACAAAAACAAAACAAAACAAAACAAAAACAAAAAAACAAAAAACAAAAGACCTTTTGGTATCTCTTAAAATTTTTAAAAAATGTATTGTATGTTTGTGTGTGTGTGTGTATGTATGATTTGTGTGTATGTATGATTTGTGTGGGGGTGAAGCATGCCATGATGCCAATTGTAGAGGTCAGAGGGCAAGTTTGTGGAGTCCAGCCATTCTTTCCTTCCTCCCTGGGTCCTGGGTATCAAATTCAGATTGCCAGGCTCATATGGAAAATGTCTTTGCTCACTGAGCCATCTTGCCAGCCTGATAGGTATCATTGAATATGGTTTTATAAAGTAAAAATAATATATTCACTTACAAATGGAAGCTATGGATAGACTATAGACCCAGGTAGAATTTTAAATGTAATTTTCTACAACATTTTCCTGTGACAATTGAAGTTTAGAGAAGTTAAGTGACAAGGTGCTGGTAGATTTGAAACAAGAATTTAGTCACTCTCTTTTCTCTTATGGTCTTCTCGTCACAGTAATGGGAGGGCAGAAGGGAGTCTCAGAGATCATTCTATTCAACCATATTATTTTAGATATACTCAAGCAACGGTGAGGAAATGTCATCATTTGGCACTCAAGTGTTATTTGTGGCCTTCCAAAGGCACTCATGCTTTTCAGTCATAAAATGTGTACTAGCAAATCTAGTCCCAGGGAGACGATGCCATGAGGGAATCTGTAGTTTTCACCATGAGTCTCCTCAGAAGCAGAGACATCCTAATGAGTGGGCAGCAGGAGCACACTGGGAAATCTCTTCCAACTAAAACACCACCCCCCACACACCCGTTTTGAAAACTGTGTTTTTCCTGGGCTCTGAAAGCTTCCTTCCATCTCTCAAAGTTCTCTAGTAAAAGGCACACAACCTTAGGAAGAAAATCACATTGAGTCACTTAGATGGCATTAGTGCACATTGAAGGTTCTTTTGTTGTCCTTGTGAGACAAGAACTTCCTTGATATTCTTTTGTATGTTATAAAAGGAAAGCACTCAGGAGAAAGAGTCCCAAAATGGGCTAGCATTCCTTAAGTCATGTTGCCTAAAACACG
Source organism: Peromyscus californicus insignis (assembly GCF_007827085.1). Lineage (NCBI taxonomy): Eukaryota > Metazoa > Chordata > Mammalia > Rodentia > Cricetidae > Peromyscus > Peromyscus californicus. The sequence goes on along the minus strand of NW_026294391.1, from coordinate 26,713,986 downwards.
GTTGGGACTGGGCTGGACTTCAAGTCTTGCCACTCTACAGAGGCAGGAGTTCTGGGCATGCTCAGAAGGAAATATCCCTGAAACTGTTAATCTCAATCATGCAGAGCATGGGAAGAATCCTGGGACTTCTTGTCCAATCTCATTCTGCAGTGGCTGAATGACCCCACATGGGGAAGGGGAAACCATGGAACTGAAAGCTTCAGTGAACTAGGTACACTCTTAATTTTAATTGTAACCTACCCATTTCACCAGTCCAAGATGTATTTCCCCTTCCCCATTTTAACATTTCTGAAAACAAGATCTTTTCTATTCTCTTCTCTGTCTCTCTCTCTGTCTCTCTTTCTCGTGTGTGTGTGCGCGGGCACAAGTACCATGCACTCCACAACATGTTTGTGGAAGCCGAAGGACAACTTACAGGAGTTGGTTCTCTCAGTACACCATGTAGGTTCTGGGGATTGAGCTCAGGTTATCAGGCTTGGCTGCAAGGACCTTTATTCTGGAGCTACATTGTTGGCTCATGAAGTATTTCTGATGGTTGGGGGTGCTTTACACTCATTGGCAATCAAGATGCTCATTGTCATGTAGCTTTTGCACAAATGGGCAACAGCTTGATCACCGCATTCATATTCTCATTTCAGTCAATTCACGTGTGTCAGGTCCAAAGGAAACTCCAATTCCTCAAACTCCAAAAGGCAGTCTAAATATCTAGAAATGATCTCAGCCTGGACTATAGGAGGATTTCTGGGGATTAGATAAAAGTCAGCATTCCTGAGGAACTTGTGAAGCCAGTTTCCATCTGCGGAAAAGTCATTTCCCTTACCTCTGGCAGAAGGGCCATATGGCTACAAGTGGTGCCTATCAGCATATCAAAGTGCATGCTAGCTCACAAGCTTCCTCAGTAGCACAAATACCTGTTATGTATTTCAAAGTCCATCCTAGCCCTTCTCCCCTCTCCCCTCTCCTCTAAGCTCCCTCCAGATCACGGGCTTCTGCCCTGCCCCCAGCAATCCATCCTTCTTATAATGCTGCTGTTCTCCCTTTTCTTGGCTCTTGCTATTCTCACTATGCTCTCTCTATTCTCTATCTCTGGCTAGTCTCTCTTCTCTATACATATTTTCTATTTCTTCTCTACAGTGAAAACCTTCCCCTTAACCATACCATGGAGGGGGGTCGTGTCCCAAGTTGAATCCCCTTACATACAATGGGCACTGTGTTTGCTATGCCTGCTACATTGAACTGTCTTCCATGGATTACTCATGCTATGGCATTAAAACACTGAGATTGAGAATGCAAAGAAACAGAGATTTGCCATTGTAAGAGTGATACTCATCATTGAAGAGAAGATGACAGTTTTACATTTTCTTCCAGTGTACTTATCAAGTGCTCTAATAGCTCTGGGGGAAAGATTTCCACAGGCAGATGGAACTCTATCTATTCCCATTTCACCATGCATGTTTCACAATACCTTTGCCCAGAACTCACTGAGGAAAAGCATGCCAGCATCAGCATGTGTAGATGGTGGCAACAGTGTGGAAGAACATCTAGATAATGCCAGTGCAGCCCTGTCTTCAGAAACTTCAGCAACTCCCCGTGGCACATATGGCCTGACACAGATGTAAAAATAAAATCATGGGTGTATTCATTTTCTTCCTGCTGCTGTGATGCATATCATAATCAAGAGCAACTGGGGAGACAAGGGTTTATTTTGGTTACACTTCCATATCACAGTCCATCATTGAGGGTGAGCCAAGGCAAGAACCAGAAAATAGGAACTGAAGCAGAGATCATGGAGAAATGCTGCTTATTGGCTTATTCCTTGTGGCTTACTCAGCTTGTTTCTTATAAAACCTAGAACCACGTGCCCAAGGATGGAACAGTGCATGATGGGCTGGGCTCTCCCACATCAGTTATTAAATAATCAAGAAAATGCCTCACAGACATGTCCATAGGCCAATCTGAGGGAGGCAATTTTTCAGGTGAGGCTCCCTCTTCCCAGGTGACTCTAGTTTGTGTTAACAAAAACAAACCAGCACAATGGACATGAAAATTCTGTGAACAATGATTTAAGGCTGGGACATGGCTAAGTGGGTAAGAGCACTTGCTGTCAAAGTTGAGGGTCCTGAGTTCAAAATCCTCAGCACCCAAGCAAAAGGTGAGCATGGCTCTAAGTACCCATAACCCCAGAACTGGGGGAAGGAGATAGGTGGATCCTGGGAGTGTGTTAACCAGCCCAAACAGCTGAGTTGTTAGCTCTAGGTTCAATGGGGGACCCTGTCTCAAAAATTAAGATGGAGAGCAGTAGAAGAGACCCAACACGCTCCTCTGGCCTCTGCAGGCATGCACATGCACACCCATATGTGTGCATACACTAGACACACACAATGAAAAAATGACATGAAAGAGTTAGATAACAACTTTGAAGAATCCTTAGCAGCTGTATAATTTTATTCTGTTCATAGTTCTGTTTTTGTGTATGTATAGTAGTGAAATTTGTTAAAAACTAAGCCTCATAACTTTTTTTTATTTTGCAATACAGTTCAGTTCTATATATCAGCCACGGATTCCCTTGTTCTCCCCCATCCCGCCCCCCTCACCTTCCCCCCAGCCCATCCCCTATTCCCACCTCCTCCAGGGTAAAGCCTCCCCAGCGGACTGAGATAAACCTGGTAGACTCAGTCCATGCAGGTCCTGTCCCCTCCTCCCAGGCCGAGCCAAGCGACCCTGCATAGGCCCCAGGTTTCAAACAGCCAACTCTGATTCTAAAAGTTCTTTTAAAATTATACAATAGACTTTTAAAGTAATGAGGAGGAATTATTCCATGATTTAGCTGTAAGTGTTTTTTTCTCTGTGTGTGTGTCTGTTGGGTATGTGCATGTATGACCCATTTGAGTATACACAGGTGTTTATATAGGTATGCATATGTGTGTATGTGTGTGTGTGTGTGTGTGTGTGTGTGTGCGCGCGCGCATGTGCGCGCGCGCGCGTGTAGGTCAATATCAAGTGAGTTCCTCCATTTCTCTCCATCTATTTTTTGACATAGGGTCTCTCACTGAACCTGGACCTCACCATTTCAGCCATACTCCCTAGCCACAGAGCTCCTGCATCCCTCCAGGATAGACCTATCTCCTCCCCACAGTGCTGGGATTACAGCCCAGCTTTTATGTGAGTACTGAGATTTTGAAGTCAGGTCCTCTTGATTTTTCAACAAGTGCTCATACCTACTGACCCATTCTCCAGCCCTTGAAGCATTTCTTTTCCTTTCTTGGTGCTATATAATGATGTGTGCTATAACCAATGATGTCTTAGATTCAACATTAAATTGTGGCAAAGCCTGAAAAACATCTAGGTCGGCTGTCTTCTGACCTCACACTATGTTCCTCACATAGAATGCCTCAAGTGAACAGAAGAGCATCGAAGAAAGAGGGAGGAATAACAACTACAAATTTCATCTGGATGAATTCTCCTGTAGCAGAAAAGGAAGATATTCCTTGAACAGAATTTTCAAGGTATTTTAACATTTGTGATTTGTACTGGGTCATTTTGTTTAACCCTGGTATCTGAATTTCTGCTGAAAACTTTTCAGAGGCATGAGCTTGAATGCTCTTGATTTGCTATTTAGAGAAGAGGATAATTACCTGCAATGGTTTTTAATCATACCTGCAAAGACTCCATGGGAGGCCAAATATAGTTATGCAGTTAACCTTTTAATTAGCATGGTTGTTTTCAAGCAGTGGCAAATCAGATAAACGGCAGAGGGCAAAGTGGTGGAGAAGAAGAAGCTAATCAGAGGCTGCAGGGCCATAGAGACTATGAGGCACAGGCTGCTGGAGCCTCTCCACTTTGGGTCCTGTCCAAATGCACTAAGTATTATGACTAGTTTTGTGAAATTCAAATACTGGAGTGCTTGGGATAACACTAAATGGAGAGGCAGAAGACAGGGACTCAGTCCTAGAAATACAAGAAATTGTACTCTTTTTAGATTGAGGGTGCTCCAGAGATAATTGGGCATTCATCTGATGCTCAGTCAGGTCATTACTGAATATTCCATTTTTTCCAAATGGAAAGACTGACAGGGATTGTGCTGCTACCACTACTGATCTGCACAGCTTCTCATTTGGTCTCCTGTAACAATCTTGCAAATAATTCATGGTGGTGATGGTTAACCTTCATTGTCAGTTTGAGAATTACCTAGGAGGAAAACCTTTCGGATGGTCGGTCTGTGAGGGCATTTCCAGAGACGTTTATCTGAGGCTTGAAGATCCACCTTGAGTGTGGGCAGCACTCCTGGCTTCGCATACTCAACAAGGACAAAGCTATCTGGATACGAGCATCCATTTCTTTGCTTCCTGACTGTGGATACAATGTGGCCAGCCACCATGCCTACCCTGCTAGGAGAGACTGCACCCTTAAACTACAAGCACAATCACCCTTCTCTTCTTAAGTTGTTTTTGTTGGGCGTTTTTGTCACAGCAATGGGAAAAGGAACCAATGCAAAATGCATTCTTACTCTATTTTTACATGACAATTACTGGGGCTTGGATGTTCTCTTGGTGTCACAGCACAAGTGACAGAACTCAGCTGAAAATTAAAACCCATGTTTACTATTCAAAATGCTTTCATTTGAAATAGAGAGGAAGACATGGGAGATGCTATGTCAGAATATACAGAAAACAACAGTTAAGTGTGGTGTATAACTGGAGAGTTCCAGTTCATTAAAAATGGCTGGGGAAGCCATTCCTTTTATATTTAAATTAAAACAACCATAGAGTGCTGTATTCATAGCACATTGTTTAAAGGTAAAAAGAAAACAAAAAACTGAAGCTTGGGTAGGATTTGGAGCAACTGGGATTCTCATACATTGCTGGTTGGAATACAAATTGTTAAAACCACTTTGGAAAATTGTTTGGCAGTGTTACAAAAGCTGGTTATTTGTCTAGTCTTTCGAATTTCAATCCTTGATATATCTCCAACAGAAATGTGCACGTGTGCTTCTGAAAAGGGCTCACAGAGGAGTGAGTGTTCATAAGGTACAATATTAGAAATAGGCACCAAATAAATATAAGTCAAATGGTGACTGGCAAAAGGAAGTATAAATTCGTGAATGCTTGTCAACAGAATGCTAATTCACTCTTACGTACAACAGAACATAGATAAATCTCATAAATGAGATCTAGAGACAGAAGTCAGATACAAAAGAGTGTGTTGAGTATGGTTCCATTTGGTTCAAAACTAGAAAAGCAAGGACTGAAGAGATGCCTTAGTAAATTAAGTGCTTGCTACACAAGCCTGATGACTTGAATTGGATCCCCAGAACCCACATAAAAGTTGGATGTAGAGCTCACATGATTGTAATCCCCGTACAGCCCTACCAGGAGATGGGAGGCAAAGACAGGAGAATCAACTACAGCTAGTGGGCTAGCCTGGCCTATACAGCAGTGAACAAGAAATCATGTCTCAGACAAGGTAGGAAGGGAAAACCAACACCTGAGGGCTTTCTTCTGACCTCCACAGGTGTACCATAGGACACACATATACTTACACACACACACACACACACACACACACACACACACACACACACACACACACACATGCACACACACTAAGCAAAGAATCCACAATCCTAGACTTCACAATAGTGATTGATTTTGAAGTAAGGATGAAGGAGTGAAAGGGACACAATGGGGACACTTTGACTTGGTGGTTATGCTCTGCAAGCTAATCACTGAGTGTCTCCAGTTTGTGACAATTCATCATTGTACAGATTGAAGACTTGGGCAGCTTCTGACATGAATTCTACAAAACAGAACTTCTATAAAACCTTTGTGCAAAACAAAATGGATCAAAGAATGCTGTATTCATGTTGGATTGTTCTATGTTTTGAGAAGACCACTAGCCTGATGCCTGGTTTAGAGCAGATTTTTGGAACTGGGAGAAGATTTGGTCTCTTCTCTAACTTTCATATCCATCAACAGCGTTATGTTGACCCATATTAAGCAAAGAACGATGAGAACGCAGATGTCTCCAGTGCCCTAGAAGTTGGCTTTCTAAAGAGTACCTTTATTGACTTGATGTACTCAAAGAAACTGAGTATTTCAAATAGATTTTTATTGTGTGTGTGTGTATGTGTGTATGTATGTATGTATGTATGTACATATATATGTATGATGTATGTATGTATGTACTTGTGTGTGGCCAGAAGAAAAAGTTGGGTATCTTGGAGCTGGAGTTACAGGAGGTTGTGAGCAGCCTGATTTGGGTGCTGGGAACCAAACCCAGCTCTGGAAGAGCAGCAAGTGCTCTTAACAACTGAGCCACCCCCTCCAGCCTCTGAATTTGAGGGGATTTATAATAGAATGTGCCATGAAATGTTGTATATCAATATTCAATAACAAGTTTATATGATTAAAAATTGATTATTAAAAAAGGAAAGATTAGGGACTCAGCTGGTAGAGTCCTTTCCTAGCATGCATGAACTGGGTGTTGGGGGCACATGTCTGTAATCCTATCACTTAGGAGGTGGAGGCAAGAGGATCAGAATTTCATGGCTATCTTCAGCTACATGAGAGCCTGACTCTTCCTGCCCCCACCATCACCAGTAAAATAAAAAAAAAAAAGGAAAGAAGGAAACACTACAAAGAAATCCAGGAGTTCTGGGTCCTCCCATGAAACAAATAAATGATTCTATTGTGAATAAGAAGTTGAAACCTTTGAAGGCGCTGACTTGAATAGCCTCACTCATCATGGTCTTCAGGTCTTCATAGGCCTTTGCCTTTTCACCCCATCTATTAAAGGATGCTTTTCATGACTTTCTCTGTAAAAGGAGCTTCATAATTATGCATGGACCAGTAAGTTCAATATAAGGTTAGAAACCTACATCTTCCAATTAATCATGTGTAGGCTTTTCCATCTTATTTCTTTTCACTGGGGCAGATGTTAGGAGCATGGCAGACAGCAATGTATTGATCTTCATCTGCATAGGTCGTGGTAGAACTTGTGCCTGGTCTCAATTCTAAAGGTCTTTTGAGAAAGGCGATCAGGTAACATGTTTTAACTGAAATAGAGTCAGCATATGAATAGAGAGTCTAGACACTTGGGGGCCAAGAAAGACTTCTCTGAACTCTGAGAGTAGGAAGTGCAGAAAGGGAGCAGGTGGGCTGATCGGTTCCATGTGGGTGCCCTTCAGCCTGGTTTTAATAAAGTGAGTCGGTTCATCCTGTGAAATATGATCTAGAATTCCACTGAGGAAGACTGGACTTTTGTTGTGTGGAATTGCAAGGAGATTGTTTAAATTTTAGGAAAGCTAGGGGATACTGGGAATTGATGGCTGCTGGGGAAAGGAGTGTCAGTTTGATGTGACCTCTGAGAGGCTTCCCATGCTCCAGTAGGTGTTTCTGGGCACATACAGACAGCACTAAGTAGACCCCACCTATTTCAAAAGAACACATGAAGTTGGGAGGGAAAATTGGTGGCGGTGGTGGGAATGGGAGGGTGGATTTGATCAAAACACATTATATGTACGTGTGAAATTCTCAATGAAAGCTCAGTGAACCAAAGAATCAATGGTTATTTTTTTTACATGCTTTACAGAGCTGGAAGAGCTTGTGGTTTGTCCGTGAGGCTGGGCTGTCCTGGAACTCACTATGTAACTATGTAACCCAGGCTGGCCTTGAACTGATGTTGATCACCTGCCTCCCAAGTGCTAGGATCACAGGCTCAAGTCACCACATTTGGTTCCAAGCTTGTTTCTTGCCCACACTCCCCTCTAGCACCTTGGAGTCAGAGATGCATAATAGATATTTGAATAGCAAATTAATAAATAAATGAGTAATAGGTGAATAAATAATACAGTAATTCCCTCCAATAAATTTAATTTTTTTAGCTGAATGTAAATCTTAGTTTTTCATGATGCTATAGAGTGCACATGTGGAAAAGATATATTCTTTTTTATACACACATACATACACGTGTGTGTATAAAATGTCTGCCCACAGTGACGAGGGACATGGGGATCACTTCTTCTATCAGAGCGGGTAAATTCAGTCAAGAGCATTTGTTTCCATGGCAAGCATCACCAAGAATGGGATTGATGCGGCATGTTTACTGCTGAACTGTTTAAGGGGCAGCTGTAGGTAATTTGAATTCAGACTTTCAGATCACAATAATCTGCAGTCACTTTGCAGAGAGCAACGGTTTGTTGCAGTTTGTTTCCGTCTTGCACCTGAGCATTGCTTGCTCCACTGCCATTTCCATGTTGCTTCCTTGCCAAGGTCTGCAGTGAGAGCCACCTGGTGTTGGGATCGGAGTTGAATCCAAGGCTGCTATTCACTCTGAAGGCTGCAGGAGCCTGCTGTGGAGCAGAGCAATGGTCTAGGCACTTATTTCCTGCTTGCCTGGAACATAGAAGCTTAATACAATAAATAACCTGTCATCTCATAATTTCTGTAAGTTAGGAATATGGGCAAGGCTTAGCTGGGGCTTTTGGAGCATGGTCTCCACAAGGTCATAAGACAGGGACTACATTCGTCTCAAAGCTTGATGGCTTTGAAGTTCACACACACAGTCATTGGCAGGATTCAGTTCTTCACAGGCTATTATTGGACTGAGGGCCTGAGTTTTTCTCTGGCTGTTGACCAGAAAGCAGCTCTTAATCTCTCACTATGCCTGCATCTCTGTAGGGCCATTTACAACACAACATCTGCTTCATCAAAGAGAATGAACAAGAAGATGAAGCTAGGGCTAGAAATAGAGAGAAATCAAAGTCACAGTGTTTTACAACCTAGTCCTTAAAGGTATAATGCATTGCTTTTGTCACATATAGTTGTCAGTCACTAGGTCCAGCCCACACTCAAAACAGTGGGATTGCACAAGAGTATGGCTAGCAGGAAGTGGAGATTGTTGGGAGCCATTTTGGAAACTGCCTCCATAGGAGACTTAGATTTCTGGCAAATATGGCAGTCATTAGTGTGGTGATATTTTATTTGTGCTCTAATAAATAAAGCTTGCATGGAGATCAGAGGAAAAAAACAGCCACCATATTAAACATAGAGGTCAGGTAGTGGTAGCACACGCCTTTAATCCTAGCATTTGGGAAGAAGAGATCCATCCGGATCTCTATAAATTTAAGGCCACACTGGGAACAGAGCCAGGTGTGGTGGCCCATGCCTTTAATCTCAATGCTAGTTAACCATAGAGGTCTGGAGGTCCGTACAGACAGACAGGAAGTGATGGAGCTGGGTGGAAAGAGGAAGTGATGTAGCTGGGCGGAGAGAGGAAGTAAGATGGCAGGGCACAGGAAAGTGTATAAGCGTGAGTATACAGAAAGTAGCTCTCTCTTGGGCTGAGAATTTCCTAGCGGTAAGAACTTGTGGCTGTTGCTTGTTCTATCCCTCTGATCTTTCAGCTTTCACCCTGCTATCTGGCTCCGGGTTTTTTTTTTTTTTTTATTAATAAGACCATTTAGTAATTCACGTTACACATTAGTGTTATGATGCTGCCTGTGTTATTTTGGTGTTTAGCTTTCAGTTTTCTCACTTGAAAACTGAGGAATTAAACTGAATAGTGAACTGCCATTTTTCATAGGCTGTTAATACTTGTGTTCTACTTCTGGGCTTGATTTGTTGGACATAAGTATAGGCACTAAAAATTCTTCATTGTGTTCTCAACATTTTTGGCTTTAAAGAATAAAGTCTTCCTCAAGGGCCTTACCACAAGGAAAGCAGTCCTCCAGGGCTAACATCAGGTAGTGTGAACTAAATTGGGAGGCAGAATTTGATGATTAGAATTGGCTCCTGGCAGTATCTTCGAGGGATCTTTGTTGTGGTGTGTTTTTTGCACTGTGCTGAGGATCAACTCCATTCTCTTCTACTTGGCACGTAGCCTTTCATTATTCAGTTTTTGCTTTCCTGATATGTTCACTGGCTGTGCTCTCTCTGAAGCTGGATCCTAGCTCTTAACAGTGCTGACCTCGCATCTTTTTGACATCTCAGGTATTACTTATATATCCTAAGTAAATAGATATCCTTATTGCTCCAGGTCCTTAGTTCATGTCGAGATTTCCTTAGTTCATGTCCTTAGTTCATGTCAAGACAGGATCACTGTGAGTGACTGGACACTCCAAATATGGTGTTTTGAATATCTTATATATAGAGGAACAAATCCAAGAACTACCTCTAATAGATCTAAAATTCTTCCATTTCCATTTACTAACTATAAGGTCCACATACATAACACCAGCAATAAAGAACCTGGATCAGGATTGTGGATTTGAAACAAGCCAGTGCTACACAGAGATACCCTGACTCAACAAAACATAAACAACAAAAATTCCAAATTTTTCCCCTTCCATTTTTAGCCCTTTTCTTATTTTTTCGTGTTTATTCACACACACACACACACACACACACACACACACACACACACACACACACACACACACACTCACTATGGTGCATGCTTATGTAGAGGTCAGAGGACAACTTGCAAGAGTTGGTTCTTCTTTACCATGGATCCCAGGCATTGAACTCAGGTTGTCAGGTTTGGCAGCATGTGCTTTTACCTGCTAAGCCATCTTACCAGCCCTTCCTTCTTTCTTAGTGATTATAAAAAAAAATCACATACAATGAGAGAAAAAAAAATCTTGTATTCTAGGAGGCTCAGTAAAGAAACTGCAAATGTGACTGACCACTCCATGGTATGGTCAAGGGAGGGGGGAAGGGTTTTATTTTGAATACAAGAGTGAAGGTATTAAGAAGCATCTGAAAGAGTCCATAATGGAGAGAAAGAGAAAGAGACTGGGCATGGCCAGGGCTATCTGTGAAAGAAGCGAGGGAGGGGTGAGAAGAGCAGCTTCAAGGAGGAATATCCTTGCCATCTGGGAAGAGCGAAGCCTGAGAAGATGAGAAGGGAGCTAGGATGCTACCACAGACTTTGAAATGTATAACAAGTTCTTGTGGATAGGGACTGAGGGAGCCTGGAGGCTGGCATGAGCTTTGATATGCAACCGCTGGCATATGTCAATGGAGCCGTATGTCCCTTTTGCCAGAAGTAAAGGAAATGACTCTGTTGGCAGATGGAAACCTATTTCACAACTTCCCGAGGAACACTGGTTTTTTTATCTAACCACCAGACATCTTCCTATAGTCCAGTTTGAGATCATTTCAGGATATTTGGTTGCCTGTGAGACCTATCAAATCTATAGTGGGGTGTAAAATATGATGTGTCTGAGACACTATAGTAAAGACAGAAATATGAACAGTAAGAAAAATTAATTCAAAAGTCTTGAGAGGTTTTTTTCTTTTTTTCTAAAATTTATTTTTATTTTATGTGCATTGATGTTTTGCCTTCATGTATGTCTGGGTGAGGGTGTCGGGTCCCCTGGAACTGGACTAACAGATAGTTGTGAGCTGTCATGTGGGTGCTGGGAATTGAATCTGGATCCTCTGGAAGAGCAGTCAGTGCTCCTAATCACTGAGCCATCTCTCCAGCCCCCAAGATTTTTTTTTCTATTGACAAATTTCTGACCTTTTCTCTTCCCTCTCTCCCCTCCCCCCACCCAAAAGTAGAGCAGGCAGAGAACTATTGCAATTACATTAGTGATAAACATTCTGATTGATTTCAGTGGAACTGCAACTTTTACCAAGTCCCTGTTGACTTCCCAGCTTAGACTAGAGAGCATAAGAAGGAATCTGGGTCCCTGCAAACTTTTTACTCTAGAGTACTAGAGGACTGTGCCCTTGGTTCGCCCATTCACTTCCACTCCCCAGTGACTCCTCTCTAATTAGGAATCAATATGTTTTCTGTCTTCCTATTTTTATTGAAAATAGAAGTTATAGCCTGCAGTGCAGCTTCATTGATATGCCACCCTTGTAAGCAAATGAAGATTTATTGATCCTTTCTTTTTGCATCTTTGCTTGGTGACATTTATTTTCTTTAAAAAAAAAAATAGCCTCAATTGTAATCCTAGCACTTGGGAGGCAGAAGAAGGATGATCAGGGGTTTGAGGCTATCCTCAGCTACATGATGAGTCCAGCCCAGGTTATATGACACCTGGTCTCAAACAACAACAATCCCCAGAAAACCCTCAAGCCTCATTTCTTTCAATAATCTTTGAAACTTGATTCCTTAGTATAACAGACTATGTGATTTTTGAGTGCAAGGTAATTGACAGTTTTTAAATTTAATCTGTGTATTACGTAGTTGAGAAAAGATGAAGAAAAACTAGTAGCATGACCAACAGCACACAGACAGTTACTGTCAGATCTGTGTTGAAACCTATGTTCTCCAATTTCAATTTAGACTTTTATATGGTAATCAGCTACCAAGATATTGAATATTTCCTTTTTTTCAGTTTTGGCCAAAGAACTTATGGTTTGAAAGAAAATGGCCCCCAAAAGAAGTGGCACTATTAGAAGATGTGACCTTGTTGGAGTAGGCTTTGAGGTCTCATATATGCTCAAGTCATGCTCAGTGTCTCAGACCACTTCCTGCCAATCAACATGTAGGACTCTCAGCGTCAGCCCCATGTCTGCCTGTATGCTGCCATGTCCCACCATGATGATAATGGACTGAACCTCAGAAACTATAAGCCACCCCATTAAATGTTTTCCTTTATAAGAATTGCTGTGGTCGCTAGAGAGGCCCACAGAAATCCACAAAGATACCCCCACAACAGACTGCTGGCAATGGTCGAGAGACAGCCCGAACTGACCTACTCTGGTGATGGGATGGCCAAACACCCTAATTGTTGTGCTAGAAACCCCATCCAATGACTGAGGGATCTGGATGCAGAGATCCATGGCTAGGCCCCGGGTGGAGCTCTGGGAGTCCAATTAGCTAGAAAGAGGAGGGTTTATATGAGCAAGAATTGTTGAGACCAAGGTTGGATAAAGCACAGGGACAAATAGCCAAATGAATGGAAACACATGAACTATGAACCAATGGCTGAGGGGTCCCCACTGGATCAGGCCCTCCGAATGGGTGAGACAGTTGATTGGCTTGATCTGTTTGGGAGGCATCCAGGCAGTGGGACCAGGTCTTGTGCTCATTGCATGAGTTGGCTGTTTGAAACCTGGGGCCTATGCAGGATTGTTTGGCTCGGCCTGGGAGGAGGGGACTGGACCTACCTGGACTGAGTCTACCAGGTTGATCTCAGTCCATGGGGGAGGCTTTGCCCTGGAGGAGGTGGGACTGGGGGTTGGGCTGGGGGGAAGGTGAAGGGGGCGGGAGGGGGGAGAACAAGGGAATCCGTGGCTGATATGTAGAACTGAATTGTATTGCAAAATAAAAATAAAAATTAAAAAAAAGAATTGCTGTGGTCATGGTGTCTCTTCACAGCAATAGAAACTCTAAGACAAAACTACTATGGAGCTAAGCTATAGTAAGAGAAATTAGAAATAATATTTTTACCTATGCTGGTTAGTTTTTTCCAATTTGACACAAGTTAGCTTCATCTGGGAAGAGGGAACCTCAGTTGAATAAAATGTCTACATCAGCTTGGCCTTTAGACAAGTCTGCGTGGGCATCTTCTTGATTAATGATTGATGTGGGAGGGCCCAGATCACTGTGGGCAGTGTCATCCATCAACAGATGGTTCTGGGGTGTGTAAGAATACAAATTGATCAATCCACAGGGTGCAAGCCAGTAGGTAGCATTTCTCTGCATCAGTTCCTGCCTCCTGATTCTTGTCTTGAATTCTTGCCCTGATTTCTCTCAGTGATGGAGTGTGACTGGGAGTTGTGAGATTAAGTAATCCCTTTCCTCCCCAGGTTGCTTTTGGTCATGGCATTTTTCACAATAAGGGAAAGTAAACTAGAACATTACCCAAAATTTTATCCTTAGTCTCCAAATGTGTGAGGCTTAAAGACTTTTCAACAAGATTTCCTAATGTTCTAGTCATAGGTTCCCACTGACCAACTGTCCAAAGTTTTCCTAGGGTTCTTCAACTACATCCATCCTATTGGTACTTAAGCCAGTTCACCTTGTCATAATGCTTCTGTCTACCTTCTGAAGACAACCCAGACTCCTTGACCTCAAATGTGTTCTGTCCTATGCCTTCTGCCATTTGACGGTTGATCTTAACTAAAAGACTGAGAATGATGCCTTTTGTATTTTCACCCATGCTGATTCTTCTCCTTTCTACCTGCCAAGGACATTTGTAGTCCATCCTGGCACCCTTCATTTTCTTGTAGCACCTCCCATCTGCTGTTGTCTGCTGTGATGTCCTTTGGCTGGGAGCTCTCCTAACAGGCAGAATGTACTTTTCAGCCTCACCTTATACTGCTTTCTAATGGACCATGGGCATAAGCCTTTTCATGACGTGGGCAAGAACTTCCTTGAGGGCAACAATGGTAGACATGGTTTCTGTTGTGGCCCCCATGACTCCTGGCAGAAAACCTTTATGAGATAAGGTTTTAGATGGAGGTGACAAGCAATAGAAATGGCAGAGTGATGAGGTAAGTATGAAATTCCATTTTTTTAGATTTGCTTTTTTTATTAAGAAATTTTTCATTAATTCCATATACCAACCACAGATCCCTCCCTCCTCCCTCCTCCCGCTCCCTCCCAGCTTTCTCCCCCATCCCACCTCTGTCCCCTTCTCCGGAAAGATATGGCCTCCCATGGGGAGTCAGCAAAGCCCAGCACATTCAGCTGAGGCAGGTCCAAGCACCTCCCCCTGCATCAAGGCTGTACAAGGTGTCCCACCATAGGCAATGGGCTCCAAAAAGCCAGTTCATGAACCAAGGATAGATCCTATTCCCACTGTCAGGGGCCCCTCAAACAAAGCAAGCTACACAGTCGTCTTACCCATGCAGAGGGCCCAGTCCAGTCCCATGCAGACTCCACAGCTGTCAGTCCAAAGTTCATGAGTTCCCTCTGGCTTGGTTCGGTTATATCTGTAAGTTTCCCCATCATGGTCTTAATGACTCTTGCTTATAGACCTGGAAAGAGGATATAGATGAGATCTCCTGAGCAAACTAGGGGTGAGGGTGAGGGCAATGGAGGGTAGGGGATAGAGGATGGGAGCATGGGGGAAATGCGATGGTCAAGTTGGGAATTGCATTTTTAAAATGTTAAATTGTTCATCCTTTTATTTTCTCATTGACTTCTATAATCCAGGTACTGATATGACAACATGACTCTCACTTTTCTTGCTTATAGTTGTATGGGGAAAGATAATTTCTGGAAATTTAGAGTGCATAATATTTCTGTGTATTAACTTACAAAATATTCCTTTTAGGAGGCTGAAGAGATCGTTCAGTGGTTAAAATTACTCTAGGGCCTCTTTTAGAAGACCTGGGTTTGGTTTTCAATACCCACATGGTGTCTCACAGTCATTTGTAACTCAAGTTCCAAGTGATCTAGTGCTCTTTTCTGACCTCCATGGGTACCAGGTATGTGTACAGTGAATATATATATATATATATATATATATATATATATATATACACATGTTGGCAAAGCACCTATATACATAAAATAAATAAGTACTTAAATATTTAAGTTCCCCTTTCCCTGCCATGCATAGGCAGCTGTGTACATTTCTTTGAATGATATATATGGAAAGGGTTGAAAAAAAAACAGAAGTAGCTGCTGTCAGTTCATATGGTTCATATGCACAGCTGTCCTGCTGTGTCCAGATATTTTCTGTGAGTTCCTAAGCACAGATGTCCTGCTGTGTCCAGATATTTCTTCGTAGTCACCCACTACCTCTATCTCTTATACTCTTTCTTCCCATCTTCTGCAATGATCTCTGAGGCTTGGGAGCAGAGGTAAAGTATATATGCTTCCTTGAGGGCTGAGCATTCTGTAGTGTCTTATTCTCTGTACCTTGAACAGTTGTGTCAATTACCACCTCTGTGTCAACCACCATCTCTTGCAAATAGAAGCTTCTCAGATGAGGGTTGAGTGATGCAATGATCCTCTATCGGTTGTATGGTAGGTAAGTATTTTTTTTCTCATACTGTAGGCTACTTGTTTACTAGAGTGTTGGTGTCCTTTGTTTTATGGAAACTTTTTAGTTTCATGAGGTCCCATTTATTAACTTTTGGTCATAATGCCTGAATGATTTGGGTCCTGTTCAAAAAGTCCTTACTTGTGACAATGAGTTCAAGTCTATTCCCTACTTTTTCTTATGTCAGAGTCAGGATATCAGGTTTTATCTTGATCCATTTGGAGCTGAGTTTCGAGACAGTATGTTTAAAACCTGTGCAAGCCCAAGCCAAAACAAATCCCAGCATGGAGAGGGGACTTGGACACACTATTACATCCCTAGTCAAGAAGCTATTGGAAACTGACAGCTTCTGGGAGAGGGAGAGAGAAGCAGTTTTCTCTAAGAGTGTAACCTATGGTAAGTCACCACACTCCACTTGAAAGTCACACATCCATGAATATTTGGGGAGCACAAAATGGTCTTGAAAGATTTATAAATAATAAGGACAAAAATGTGCATGAGTAGGGAAGGGGGGTTGGATCTGAGAACAGTTGGGGGATGGACAGTGACTACGATTAAAACATGTATAGAACTCACAGAGAACCAATAAAAAAAAGTAGTCTCGTTTACATTTTCCAGACTTTAACTCTTAAAAAGCTGAACTCTTTGAGTTCCCAATGATTTCCAGAGGAGATTCTTGTGTATGATCATCCAAGCCCTCAGAAGGCTTGGTTTTCCTGTTATATTTAGAGTTTTGGAAAAACCTCAAAGAGGGCTTCTCTTGTCTCAGACTAGAAATCATTTTCCTGAGGATCTTGTAAGAGCTCAGATCTATAACCAGCTTCTTGGCTGTTCTGTTGGCAGGACTCCCAAGCTGATTGACTTTCAGATGGAAGTAGCCAAGTGTCCTAGTGAAGATACCGTCTGAGACAGACAGTGGCTCAGCAGGAACCTTCACACCTGAGAATCGAATGCTTCTTCTAAGCTCTCGCCAATTTTCTGCCTCCAGTCAATAGTTTGTGCCAAGACATGAAAAGACATTGAAGAGAAGGAGGACTGAGAGGAAGAACAGAGGCTTAGCAATCCATTAAATTGTTGGAATGGTTGCTTGGAGTTCTCCAGAACAAAGAAACAGTGGACTGTGATCTTCAAGACTATGGACAGAAATGTATGTCTACTTTGTATTTTATTGTCACATTGCTGTTTAAAAAAATGCTCCCTATGGGTAACCCAGATAGTTAGTACAAAATCCTCTATTTAGAGAACTGGATAATGTATAGCATGAATGTATATATTTAAAAAAAACTCCTCACCCTTTGACATTATGCAATATGTCCTAATATTCTAATGTTCCACAGTGTCCTCAATGACCCTTCCTCCAAATAGCACTTGAGAATAAGAAAATAAAATAATTAAGACAAGCAACAAAAACAATTTTTAAATCTGCTGGCATCAAGTCACAATAAAGGCTGGAGAGATGGTTTAGCAGTTAAGAGTGCTTGCTGCTCTTCCAGACAATCCAATTTTGGTTCCCAGCATTCACATGGCAGCTCACAACCACCTGTGATTTTGACTCCAGGGGATATAATGTCCTTTTTTGGCTTCTGGGGGTAATACACACACACACACACACACACACACACACACACACACACACACACACACACACACACACAGATAACAATACATCTTAAAACAATAAAGAAATAATAGCCAGGCTATAAAGTCAAACTATTTGTCCATTAACTGAGAAGTGGTAATGACAATGTAGTATGCTTACATAATAGAATATTAGTCAGATGGAACCAAGATGAAGTCTTGTCATTTGCAACAACATGAGTGGAAATGAAACAAGACTATTATGTTAAATCAAGCAGGTCATGCTCAGGAATTCAGGTGGAGTGTGATCACAATCATGTGGAATGTGCAATGTTGATGTTGGACTGGGAAAAAATAGCTCAAGTTGGTAAAGCACATGCTTTGGGAGCACAAGAACCCAAGTTCAGATCCCAAGCACCCCACACACAAATGTCCTTAACGTTGAGAGTAGAAAGGTCGTTAACACAGGCTAGGTAGAATGGAGTGTGTAGGAGGTGGGGGAGATGAGGAAAAATTGATGAATTGGTACCAAGCTACAGTTATATAGGATCAGTACATGAGAATGGCCACAAATAATTATGTACTGCATGTCTCAAAAAGCCATAAAAATTGTTTGGAATGTTTTCACCATAAAGAAATGAACATTTGAGAAACTTGATTCAAACATTATAGAATGTGTACATATATCAAAACATCACTGCTACTTCATTACCAAATGCATTTTGTGTATATATCAGTTGAAAATTTTGTCCACAAAGAGATACCTGTATATCCTTGTTTATTGTTGTATTGCTCACATTAGCTAGGAGATAGAGCCAGCCTTGATGTCATCAACAGATGAATAAATAAATTAAGTGAATGTGATCCATATACTGTTGAGGAATATTATTTTAAGGTGTGATACTTTTGTTTATGTTGCATTTGTTTAACTATGTGAAGCTGTGTTACTTTGCCTGTCTAAAACACCTGATGGTCTAATAAAGAGCTGAATGACCAATAGTGAGGCAGGAGAAAGGATAGGCGGGGCTGGCAGGCAGAGAGGATAATAGGAGAAATCTGGGAAGAGAGAAATAGCCAGAGAAGGAGGAGGACATCAGAGGCCAGCCACCCAGCTACACAGCAAGACACAGAGTAAGAGTAAGATTTACAGAAGTAAGAGAATGGGAAAAGCCCAGAGGCAAAAGGTAGATGGGATAATTTAAGTTAAGGAAAGGTGGCAAGAAACAAGCCAAGCTAAAGCTTGGCATTTATAATTAAGAATAAGCCTTGTGTGTGATTTATTTGGGAGCTGGGTGGCAGGCCCCCCAAAAGAAGAAAACACCAACAAAAATATACACAACAGAATTATATGCAGCCATTAAGAAATATGAAATCATGACATTTGCAGGAAAATGAGTGGTAATTTCTCTAATATGAAGATCCTAGATTTTTTTGTGTGTGTCTGTGTGTGTCTGTCTGTGTGTGTGCATGTGCATGTGTGTGTGTGTCTACCTTATGAAACCAGAAAGGGAACCATGAGATAAGAAAGAAGTCGTCAGAGTAAGGAGAAATAGAATGCATGTGCCATGAAAGCAGAGGGGATAGCAGTGGGAGGAAAGGGGCCAGCAGAAGGGAAGCAGGGTATCTGAGAGGGAAGGAGGGAAGGAGGGCAGTTGACAAAGCAAGAAAATGTCATAATGAAACCCACTACTTTGTATGCTAATTTGAAAAAAAAACTAATAAAAATAATTAGGAAAAAGTCTGCTGGAAACAAAACATGCTTTAAAATCAGACTTACTCATTTCACTGTAAGTAGTGCTGGCATGCCTAGGGAGAAGGCTCCCCTTAATTAGTTACTGTTGTCTTTCTGTGGCCTTGAGGGATGTTTCGGAAAGTAATATGCTGTATGGCTTCCCCCTATAAAATTCCCCATGTTGGAATATTTTGGCAAGTGAAGTTTTGCTCAGTTGTTCAAAATCAATTGTTTCTCAACTTTATTGCTCTCTCTTGTCCAGCAACTGTCTCACTTCCGGGCATTACACCAGCTATGAGAGGGCTCACTTGGCCTATATGGTAACCAAAGTTAAGGTCTCCTGTGCATAGCTGGTTATTCCATTTGGAAAGCTAGGGACATGGCTGTGATTCTCTTCTGACATAACTCAACCTTTAATTTTGCACCTACCCTCAACATTGTTACCAATATTGTGTTCTCCCGTGAACCATCCCAAGTTTTCCTTGAGTGCTACCAGTCAGCCATCAACAGTCAAATGAGAGCGTATTTCCCAAATGGAGGAAGACTAATGAATATCTCCTCACTGGACTGAACATTGTTCTGTATAAATAGCTGGGCTTATTGACTACACATGGAAACTATTTTACTTACGATATCCCATTTACTCAAAAAAAAAAAAAAAACCAAAAAGATTGGCATAGTAAATTTGAACAACTACTCCAAGATGTGCAGAAGTTGTTCCTGGAGTGACAAGAGAAGGGACATTTTCATGTTTAAAAAGCTGTTGTGAAATTTCATTATGCATGTGCAATTTATTTGCTCCTAGCCTTTCCTCTGTGGAAAGATGAAACTTACTCGGTCTCATGTGAATTCTATGGTTGAGTTGCCAAATATGTGTTATTATAATTTATAAATCATAATCCTCTTGTTGGCATTTTAGTTCCTCAAAAGGGCATCTTGTTACTTCAGTAAGATTCTGTTCATGCCCCTCCTTCCTACTGCTCTACCCTCAACAACTGTGCATTTCTCCTTCATTAGTATTAAGACACCGTAAAGGAAAGCATGGGTGATGTTCTATTAAAAAATGAGTATCATTATGAATGCTATTTCTGCTCACCCATTTGGACTAAGATAATAGAAACAAAATCATATTGAAGTTATGAAATATTGATTTAAAAGGAAAGAAGACCACCTTAGGCCAGACTATAAACATATACACATATGTGCACATGCTTACATATGTGCACACATGGCAGGATGCCAGACATCTATGGTAGCTTGCCATCTTCTCACAGGCATGGCATCTCCATATTGTGGATACAGCTCCTAAGCGTGGTTTATAATGCAATTTTCTTCAAATTTATATTGGTGGAACCAAGTGACCAGAAAAATAGGAGTTAATTTGGGTGCTCTAATCAAATATTGGAACGTTAACAGCATTGAAGAGCTTCTAATCCTTCCAAATGAGGTCATGACATATCAGAGCTAATAAGCAATCTTGAAAAGATCCCAGGAATCAGGTCTCTGGGCAATGGTTTACAAGGTAGACAGTGTTCAGATGGAATATTTTCCATCTCAGTTTAGGAAACAACTGAGTGAGGGTTATTTTAGTGGTGGTGGTGGCAGTGGCTAACACTTGAGCATTCTTAAGATTCTATCCTTTAAAGGACCATTCATCACTGTTTCAGTTCTCAGAGATGTCTATTGTTACTTGTATCAAATTGTTACAGTATGACATATTCATATATGTTTTGGTGGTTTTACTGAGATGTCCCCCACTGTCTCAGGCATTTGAATATTTTGTCCCTAGTTGGTGGTACTGTTTGGGGAGGCATAGGAGGTATGTGTGGCCCTGTGTCACTATAGGCTGGCTTTGAGAGTTAAAAGACTCATGCCATTTCTAGTCAACTTTCTCTTTTTCCTGCTTGTGGATGAAAATGTGAGTTCTCAGCTGCTGCTCTAGCTGCCATACTTACAGCTGGCTTACCTCTGCTGTGCCATCATGGACTCAGACCTCTGAAACCATAACCCCAAACTCTTCTACATATTGCCTTGGCCATGCTATTTTATCACAACAATAGAAAAGTAATGAATGCAGAAGTACAACTTGATAAATTCATATGAGCCAGATAATACTATTGAATATTTTCAGTGACTTGAAAGTCTGCTTATGCCCCTTGTGAGTCAATCTGTCTTTGTAATATATATATATAGTCATTTTTCTTGGTTATCTATTCAGTATTTTAGTAGTTAAATTGCTAGGTCATGTTTATCTCCAGTAATTGTTTTTGAATACTAAGTATTTACTACCAGTCTTTCAAACTTTCACTCCCACCAGTAACATATATGAAAGTTCCATCTCCTTATTATCAGTTAGTGTTCTCAATCATCAATTTTGGTTGCTCTGCTTATTGTGTGGTAATACCTCATTGTGATTTAAGTTTGCTTTTTTATTATGATTAATGAAGTTATGGGCTTTTTCTTTTGCTGATGGGAATTTGGATATTCTCTTTGTGAAGTGTCTTTTCAAATCTTGCACTTATTTCTAAATTTAGGCATTTACCTTTTTGTATTTATTTCCAGGAGCTCTTTATATGTTGTAGATATGAGGATTCTTTTGGTACATGTAGATGCTTCATCAGTGACTAGTCTTTTCATTTTCTTAAAAGTGTCTTCTGATGAACAGAGGTTTTTAATTTTAATAATATCCCCTTTATCAATATTTTCTTTTATGGCTTATGATTTTGTATCATTTTAAAGAAAAAATGTTTGCCTTTTCTAGATTTACTCACTGGCCAACAAAAAAAAAATACAAGAATGGGTAGAACTGAAGATCATTATGTTAAGCAAAATAAGCCAGACGTAGAAGGATAAATGCCACATTTTTTCTCAAAAGTAGAGTCTGGTTGAGCTGGCTATTACTATGTCAACTTGACACAAGCTAGAGTTTTTTGGGGAAAAGGAACCTCAATTGAGAAAATATCTCCATAAAACTGGGCTGTAGGCAAGCCTGTGGCACATTTTCTTAATTAGTGATTAATGGAAGAGTGTCCAGCTCTCTGTGAGCAGTGCCACCCCTGGGCTGGTGATCCTGGATGCTAGAAGAAAGCAGGCTGAACAAGCCATGAGGAGCAAGTCAGAAAGCAGCACCCCTCCATGGCCTCTGCATCAGTTCCTGCCTTGAGTATCCTGGCTGATGGACTTTTACCTGGAAATATAAGAGGAATAAACTCTTTCCTCCCCAAGTTGTTTTTGGTCATGGTGTTTTTATCACAGCAATAGAAATCCTAACTACTGCACTGGATTTAAATTTATGTATATATATAATACATATGTATGTATAGTATATATAGGACATGAAAGTAGGAATGGGGCTGTGAGAGGGGAGGAAGAGGTACCAAGGGAAGAGGAAAGAGGAAGAAGATAGAGTAATGCAGTCTATAGTGTAAAAGCAGAAAGGCAAACTATTATGAGAGAGGAAATGGGCCAACAAGAGGGAGAGGGGACATGAGGAAATATGCCTGTTGGGGCTATGTCAAACAAGAACAAGGTATAATGATGTACACATATGAAAATACAGTGAAATCCATTACTTCATATGCTAACAAAAATATTAATATGAAATAAAACCAATAATGAGCCGGGGCTGTCTCTCATGCATGAGGCCTTGGGCTTGATCCTCAGCAATATAAAAATAAATTCATGTGTGGTAGTGCATACCTGAAATCTTGGGACTAGGGCCAGGAAGATCTTGAATGCCAGGTCAGGGTGGGTTATATATGAAGATCCTATATCAAACAAATAAATAATAAACAAATAAATACATGAAAACAAATAAGAGTAAAATGAATATGGACAAGTAGAAAAATTTTAAATGCTATAAAACTCATTATAACTATACTTTAAAGATTTTCAGCATAAAATGTTGATAAGGATGTAGATTAGCTAGAGGTTTTATTGTTGGTGATAGTGTAAAATGTAATTTGATTACTTTGGAAATCCATTTGTCAGTTTATTTGAAACATATGCCTGTGCTGTTTCTATTTGTCAGCATTTCTTTAATTGTAATGAAAATGTATGCCTACAAAAAAGCCTTATATAGCAATAATATATAATCATCCAGATGTGAAGTCACAGATTATTAAAGAAAAACTCCATGCCAGGCATGGGATACTTGTTCTTTTTTGTTGTTGTTGTTATTTGAGACAGGGTTTCTCTGTAGTTTTGGTGCCTGTCCTGAATCTTGCTCTGTAGACCAGGCTGGCCTCGAACTCACAGAGATGCACCTGGCTCTGTCTCCCAAGTGCTGGGATTAAAGGCGTGCGCCACCACTGCCTGGCTATGAGTTGGTCTTTAGTGAGGCTATAGAGATCCCCTAAACAATATGGGCTATTGCTACTACTCTTGGTTGTATTTTGGTTGTAGGAAATAGAGAAATCAAGCTGAAACTGACATGGAAATTTCCTCTCAGCTGGTTTTCTTTCATGATGCTGAAAGATGCTATGTAAAGCTGTTGAAGGAGTAAAGCCATACTCAATGATTGTCCCTGTATGCTACAATGCTGACCTGTCAGGCAAGATGTGCCCAGTGGTGTATGAATGTTATGGGAGTAGTCAACCATTTTCTGATTTGATTTGAGGCATACTTATAGAGGAAGGAATTCATATATGATACTACAAACTTAGTAAAAAAAAAAAAAAACAAACCATATCTGGGGAGGCCATAGACCTTAGTGGGGAGCTTACTGTGATTGTTTTGAGAACTGAACATGTTGTCAAACTACCCACTGAATATTTATATTTAGATCCATAGATTAATACTATTCTCTTCAGAAAAAGCTTCTTTTTTTTGCAGTGGGTAGTGGCTAATGCAGAGACTTATAACTGGTCAGAATTCCGAGGATGAGTGACTGCTGGGTGCTTAGCCCTAAATATGAGATCTGTATCACTCACCACTCCAACCTCAGGAAACATTGTGGATAGAGGGAATGAAGAATTGTAAGACCTGGAAGGTGGGGAGGGGTGCTATGAAATGTCTCCTGGACGTGGCAAGATTGTTGCTCTCAGGAACTCATAACAGCTGTGGTTTCCTGCGTAAGACCTTCCCAAGATCAAGTCCATTAACATTTCAGTGTAGATGAGAAGTATGTAAGATCTCACCCCTACCTAAGGAACTATTGGTAGTTAATGGCCACTGGGAGTGATTTAGAGGTATAACCAGTGGTAAATTGTCCATGATCAAGTAAATAAGCCCACACTCATCATACATGCACATACCAGCAACGATAATTAAACTAAGAGGATTATTTTTTAAACTATATATATATATATATATATATATATATAAGCTTGTTTCTGTTTATCCACAAATTAGAAATAAGACAAATATTCATCAATAGATTTAGATAAGCAAATTGCAGTTCATTCATGCAACACAACAATACTCAGTAATAAAAATAATGAACTGTACTTACTCATAAGTGGATATTAGCTGTAAAATTAAGGATAACTGTGCTACAATCCACAGACTCAGACTAGGTAAGGAGGGGTCATGGGGGGATGCCCAGATCTCCCTGGGAAGGGGAAATAAAAGAGATTTTGTGAGTGAATTGAGGGAGGGTGAGGATGGGAACATGAGCAACAAGGTTGGGGGTAGGGGGAGAGTGCTGAAAGAGACTGCTAGAAAGGGGAGTGCATTTCAGGGTCAGGTAAAAACCTGGCACAAGGGAATCTCCCGTGAATCTACAAGGATGATCGCAGCTAAGACTCCTAGCAGTAGTGTATATGTAGCCTGAACTGGCCATCTCCTGTGACCAGGTAAGGCTTCAAGTGGAGGGAGTGGGAAACCAACCCAGCCACATAACCTTTGGTCTACAGTCCTGCCTATGGAATGTGCTGGGATTGGTGCCTAGCCCAATTGTCATCAGAGAGGCTTGATCCAGCAACTGATGGAAACAGATGCAGACCCTCAGCCAAACAGGTGGAGTTCGGAAAATCCTGTAGAAGAAGGGGAGAAAGGATTGTAAGAGTCAGAGGGGTCAAGGACATCACAAGAAAACTCATAGAATTTGTAGCTTGAGTTTTCCTGCCTGGCCCACAGTCAGGACAAATCTCTTTCACCTGTTAGTCCCACAGCCGCTCAGACCCAACCAAGTAAACACAGAGACTTATATTGGTTACAAACTGTATGGCCATGGCAGGCTTCTTGCTAACTGTTCCTACAGCTCAAATTAATCCATCTTTATAAATCTATACCTTGCCATGTGGCTTGTGGCTTACCGGCATCTTCACATGCTGTTTGTCATCGTGGCAGCTGGTAGTGTCTCTCTGACTCAGCCTTCCACTTCCCAGCTTTATTCTCTTCCTTGTCCCGCCTATACTTCCTGCCTGACCACTGGCCAATCAGTGATTTATTTATTGACCAATCAGCAACACACTTGACATACAGACCATCCCACAGCAAGAATCAACTAACCTGGGCTCATAGGGGCTCATAGAGACTAAACTGACAATTAGGGAGCCTTCATGGGACTGACCTAGGCACTCTGCATATGTGTTACAGTTGTGTAGTTTGGTACTTTTGTGGGACTCCTGACAGTGGGAACAGGGGTTGTCTTTGACTCTTTTACTGGCTTTTTGGACCCTACTCCCCATACTGGGTCACCTTGACCAGCCTTAATACACGGGGAGTTGCTTAGTCTTACTGAAGCTTGTTATACCATGTTTTATTGATACTCATGGGAGATTTTCCCTTTCCTAAGCAGAAACGGAAGAGGAGTGGATTTGGGGGGGGTGAAGACTGGGAGGGGGAGGGGGAAGGATCGGGAGGAAAGGAGGGAGGGGAAACTGCAGCCTGGATTAAAATAAATAAATAAATAGGTAGGTAGGTAGATAGGTAGGTAGCTAGATAAATTATAAAATATAACGAGGGGGTTGGAGAGATGGCTCAGTGGTTAAGAGCACCAACTGCTCTTGCAGAGGACCTGGGTTCAATTCCCAGCACCCTCATGGCAGCTCACAACTGTCTGTCCGGGGGACCTGACACCCATGGCAAAACACCAATATACATAAAATAAAAAATAAAAAAAGAACTGTCAATAGTTTTAAAATTGGGAGGGGGAGGGCTGGGGGGTGGGAAGAGGGAGGACAGGGGAATCTGTGGCTGATATGTGAAATTAAGTTAATTATAAAATAAAAATATTTGAAATAAATAAATAAATAAAGGAGCACACAAAGTACCTGTGACAATCCTAACCAAGAAGAAACAAGAGTCATAAAATGAAAACCTTAACACACCGAGGAGCAAAATGGAAGAAGACACTAGAAGGTGGACAGACTTCCCATGCTCATGAGTGGGCAGAATCAGTATTGTTAAAAAGGCCATGCCGTTAAAAGTGACCTACAGATTCAGTGCAATCCCTGCCAAAGTCTCCACCTCCTTGCCTCCCCACCTCTCCATCTCCCCATCTCCCTACCTCCCCACCCATCCAACTTCATGCCTTCTTTATCTCTCTCTTTAGAAAACAAACAGGCAAATAAAAAAGCAAACAAACCAAAAAAAAAAAAAAGAACTACTGATATAAGACAGTATGGGTAAGTCTCATAAACACATAAAGGAAAGATACTAGATACAAAGAATACATGTTGTACTATATCATTCTTATGAAGTGACTAAAGTGCAAAATAATGTATGCTAAGAGAAATTGTAACAAGTAGACGACTTTCAGTTCTAACTGATGCTTTTCTTGTAGAGGAAACACGATAGAGCTGATGAGCTACACAGGGAGAAAAACATATTTATGAAACCTGATCTTGCTGGCAGATAGCTTCAGTTTCTGCTTGAGGGCACCAAGATGTCAACCCTTATTGTGAGCAGCCCAGAAAGCATACACTATTCCTGTCTGAGCTAAAACTTTATTCTATAGCAGAGAAGGCCATTCAGAAGCTTGGGGCTCTTAGAAACTGTCTGGTGCTGATATTGGGGGGTGACAGTTAGACAAGAAAATAAAAGGGTTGAATAGGAGGCAGAGGCAAGGGAGAAAGCAGTTATGAAGGGTGCCTAAGCCAGGATGTGAGTTCTGACAGTGATCCTGAGGACTTTTCTGCATTCTCTGTTACCACTCAGCTACAATGGCTGCTATGCCGTGTAATCCTGGCTGGCCTGGGACACTCTGTGTATACCAGTTTGCCTTGAACCTGTGGAAATTCTGCTGCCTCTGCTTCTCAAATGGTGGGGATTTTATCCAAAGACTTATTTTGTTTAAAGAGGCTACCATTGTATACATCCTCATCCTCCACTGAAACCCACACAAAATTTCCCAAAGGAAAAAGCATAAGGGAACTCCCATAACACATAGTGAGAATCATTAAAAATGAACGTAAAAGGGTGCTGGAGAATTGTGATCTACAATGTTGAAATGCTAGAACTTTGTCAAGATGCAATGGTCACCATGTGGTCCGCACCAGTGTACATAAGCATTTAAATAGATATGCATGTATATCCATGCTTCGATAAGACTTACATTTAGTGTTTTTAAAGATGTATTTTATTTTTATTTGTGTGTCTGTGTATGCGTGTGTGTCACCTGTGTTTGGGTGCCTACAGTGGCCAGTAGAGTGTGTCAGAGCTTCTAGAGCTAGAGTTACAGGCAGCTGTCAACTACCCCATGTAGATGTTGGGAACCAAACTTGGGCTATTTGGAAGAACAATAGATATTCTTAACAGGTGAGCCATATTTCCAATCCCATTTGTGAGTTTTTCATGGATACTGGTATTTAGGAGAGTGAATGTTATGATATAGGGCTCAGTTTAGCTCCCTGATGAAAACAAGCCTGTGAGGAGGTAAAAGTGACTTTGTAATTTGTAATCATAGTGACTTTACTTGGATTGCTGTGTGGATTTCTCTAAGCTTAGGTAATTAGCATTCATAAATAACCTGTCAGAGACCCTTGCATTATATTGTCTTACTAGCTTCTGAGTTCACTGTTACCATGGCTCTCAATAGCATTCCTTCTGAGCTCTGGCCGCAGGGGCCCCAAAGAGCCATAATGAATCATTATTTAATAATTGTTAATTCTTGAATGGAACTGGAGGGATAGTTTAGCAGTTAAGAGCTCTTGTTGCACTTGTGGACCTGAGTTCAGTTCCCATCATCCATATAGTGGCTAACTACAGTCTAGAATTTCAGTTCCAGAGGATTTGATGCCCTATTCTGACGGCTGACTCTTTTTCTCTGCTACAATAGCAGGCAGGATGAGTTGTAGCGGACACCACAGAGTCTGTAAAAGCCTATGATATTTACTCCATTATTGTAGGAAAAGTTTATTAATTCCTTATTGTGGTTTGTATGTAAAGTGTCCCAAACAGGCTCATGTGTTTGGATGCTTGATCCCATATGGTAGTGATGTCTTTTGGAGGATGTAGAACATTTGGGACTGTGCCTCGGCTTGCAGAAGTGTGGGCTACTGGGGAAGGTGGCATCTGTAGGCCTTGCAAGTGACATCTGCCTCTTGTCTCAGCTTGAATTCTCTGTTCCTTGTTCAGTCAAGATATAAACAAGCCATGTCACATGCTTCCACCATTATGGCCTGCCTTAGTTAGGGTTTCTATTGCTGGTAAAGAGACACCATTACCATGGAAACTCTTTTGGGGGGTGAATTCTTTTTTTAATTTATTAAAATTTTTTATTCATTTTACATACTAACCACAGATCCCCCTCTCATTCATCCTCCCGCTCCTTCTGGCCTTCCCCCCTGACCTATCCCCTATCTCCTCTCCAAAAGGGTAAGTCCTCCCATGGGGATCAACAAAGACCATGGCAACTCTTATAAAGCAAAGCATTTAATTTAATTGGGGTAGCTTGCTTATACTTCAGAGGTTCAGTCCATTATTATGAAGGGAAGCATGGTGGTGTGCAGGCAGACATGGTGCTGGAGAAGGAGCTGAGAGTTCTGCATCCAGATTGGCAGGCAGCAGGAAGAAAGAGAGTGACACTGGGCTTGAGTTTACGAGACCTCAAAGCCCACCCCTTGTGACACACTTCCTCCAACAAGGCCACACCTCTAATAATGCCACTTCCTATGAGTCTATAAGGCCAATTTTCATTCAAAACACCACATGGCCCAAACCACTTTAGTCACCATGGATTCCCTATGATGATGGATGGCACCCTCGAAACTGTGAGCCAGCATAAACTTCTCCTTTAAATTGCTTCTGTAAGGTATTTTGCCACAATGATGAGAACAGTAACCAATACACTCCAGATTCATATGACTATATTTTGATGTTGAGTCTCACTTTATTCCTGTGAGGAGGGCCTGTCAGGTCTTATCTCCATTTGACAGATGATAGATAAAAAAAAAAAACACAAAACCAACCAACCAACAAACAATCAAAACAAAACAAAACTTGAACAAACTGAGAGACAAGAGAAGTTCAATATCTTCCTGGCTGGCTGGTTAGTTGTGTATCAAATAAAATGTTAAAATCAAATTCACATTCTGGGATTCATTCAAGTGCAGTACAACAGGGGCTGCTGAACTACATTGAATGAGCACCTGCTACAAAATGTTAGGAGTGGGAAGCTTTCCCAGAAGAGTTCACTAAATGAAGCAAGTCTCACTGTTCCATTATGGCCTTTGGGCAAGTGCTATAGGAGCCTTGCAGATCTCTCAGGCTTGAGCTGTTTCTATCATTTCCCTGTAGGATTAAGCAATCATTGCCAACAGTAGAAGCTTGCTTAACAAAGTGTCCTTTATCTTCTGTCTTCTTGCCCTTTTCATATCTCCCTACTCCCCTACCTGTGTAATCAGCACTTCCTAAATCAAGTACTTGTATCCCCAGTCTTCTTAAATGGAAGCACTCTTGGAGAAGAGTAAATATTTGGCCTCATGCTGATAGCTTACTAAATTTTTCCAAGGAAAGACTCGGTCATGAGGATGGGGTTAATCTTTGTGGTTCATTCTATTAACCTAACTTCTCGTTTGCAGATGAGGGCTCCCTCTCCCTCTCTCTCCCCAGCTCCTCAGTCACTGGTCTCAAATAACCTCCACTTGCTATGCTGGCCAGGAGGGAAGTGAGCATCAGCCAAGACTCATTTCGCTGCTGCTGGCTGCAGTGTCACCAATCAATGCCTTACACATGCTCTCAGCTGAAAGGCAATTAGTGCTGCTCAGGATAAGAACTATTATAAGACTGTGGATGGATGTGTTATTGAAGAGACTATCACATCAGCCTGGCTGGTAGAAGTGACCAGAGGCAGTAGGAGTGCTCCCTATCTGTGCTAGGCAATGGGCTAGGGTAGAGAAGCCTTCCATTTCCAGTTTGGAAGGGTTATTTCAGTGATAAGAACATTAGTCATGAGTGATCGGGACATTACTACTTCCCCCCTTTTGGGTTCTCCCCTCACCAAACTCAGCAATGGACTACATCTATACATACAGTAATGTCCTTTGTTTTCATTTGTAAAAGCAAGAATATGGACACATTTCAACATAGTGATGGTAATTTTTACAAGCTTTTCTAATTTTTCAGTGTTTTCGACTGTCTCTTATGTTTTTCCTGTGGCTTTTTGTCCCCCATTTCTATCTCCGTCTCCTTCTGTCTACTTGTGCTCTCTCTTCCTATCTTTATCCTCCTACCTCATTTCCCCTATTAGCTTCCTTTCTCTGCCCCCTTCAACTTTATTTCCCCTCTCTTCCCTCCCCTTCCTTCCTTGCTCTTCCCTAGCTCTGGTCCTTCTTTGAGTCCTTGGAATAATTTCTCATATTCTGACATTCCTAAAAGTACATTCATTTATTGAAGATTGGATCCTGCGCCTTACCAAAGCAGGTGGGTGTGGTGGTGGGGCGTTAGCAGGCTTTCTTGGACCACCAGCCCCTAAATCATGACATGGAGACTTATTATTAATTATGAATGCTCAGCCTTAGCTTAGGCTTGTTACTAGCTAGCTTTTTAACTTAAATTAACCCATTTCTATTAATCTATGTGCTGCCCTGACATTACCTCATCTCTGTACTGTCTACCCTGCTTTCCTGCTTCCCCCATGTCTGGCTGTCTGGCTGACCCTGGCTGACTGACTGGCAGGCTCCCCTTTTCTCTTTGCCTGCCAGCCCTGCTTATCCCTCTGCTTCCTAGCTAATGGCAGTTCAGCTTTTTATTAGACCAATCAGGTCCCATAGGCAGTCAAGATCAAACAGCAACACATCTTTGCATAGTTAAACAAATGCAGCATAAACAAATGCAACACATCTTTACATAGTTAAGCAATTATTCTGTGACACAAACAAATTAAACACCTCTTTAAATAGCTAAGCAAATATTGTATTATTCCACCTCAGGGGGCAGAAACAGTTAAAGACCTTTCTGTGCCATTTGTGCCCAAAAAGCCTGACATAAAATCAGTTAGAGTCATTTTCAAGCAAAATTCTGCCTTGGGCTTTAAAAGCCTGCTTCCTAGGTCCCAGCTGGATAGACTGTCTGCTTTGTTGTCTTTGTGGAAGCCCCACTGTGCCTGCTGAGCATTATCTAGGTGATGCAGTACCACAAAATTCAGCCATTTTGAAAAATAGGTGACAAGTCTTCTCTCCTGCACTACTTGTCTTGAAAGGCAGGAGACAAAGTAGTAAGATGAAAGGCAGCACGTGAGGCTGTTCCTCATGGGCTGTGCCTCATTGCTTGACCTCTGAGGGCTGAGAGGACACAGGTGGCTTTGAAACTAGAATGGAGGCCAAGTGACCACAGGCTTAGTGTCCAGAGCTGTAAAATCTGAGATAATCACAAGACTGGGCCTGGTTCTGTATCATCACCCACTTGTTAAAGTATTGAAAATCTGTTGGCCAGCACATCTGTAGTCTTAGTTACTTGAGAGCTGAGGTAAGAGAATCCACTGAGCTCGTGAATTTGGGGCCAGCCTAGGCAACACAGGGAGATTCCAGCTCCCCAAACAAAACAACAGCAACAAAACATGCTGGAAAAGTAGAAGAAGCAGCAGGAAGAGGAGGAGAGAAAACTCTCTTAAAGATTCAATATGAGGGGCTGAGGAGAGAGCTCAGCTGGGAAGGTGCTTGCTGTGGAAGCACAAGGAGTTGAGTTCAAACCCAAGAACCCACAGTCAACAAAAGCCATGCACTTCCTAGGACTCTTTGAACAGCTAGCCTTGTCTGCTTGGCAAGATGTAGGCCAGAGAGAGGCCCTACCTCAAAAAAAAATGAACAGTGCTCGAGGAATAGTCCCCTCTGGCTTCTGCACACACACACATACACACACACATAAACACACACACACACACACACACACACACACACACACACACACACACACACACACTACCAAAGAAGGTGGAAAAACTATGTACCAAGCAAGAAAGGAAGTTGACAAATCACCAATGAGAGAAAATGAATTCATTCAAGATGGAAGTAAAATAGTTTGCTTAAAGCTTACACAGATTGCATTATCAGTATAGCTATGATTGACAGACTGAAAAAATAAATTTTCCTAAGAACAAGAAATTATAAAAGAATAAGGGCAAGTTGGATACTAAACAAAACAGAATGAAAATATAATTACTGGAGGTACTCAATAGATAGAAATTTATTTATTTCTTTTATGTGTATGGATGTTTTACTGCATGTATATCTGTATATCACATGTTTGTGCTTGAGATATCCTTGGAGGTCAGAAATTCCCTGGATCTAGAATTATGGAGCTGCCATGTGGGTGCTGAAAATCAAACCTAGGTCCTCTGCAAGAGCTCTTAACTGTGGAGCTACCACTCCAGCTCCAAAACTCAATAGATAAATTGAAAACTAAACATATTTAAATAGAGAATTTGTGATTCAGAAAACACAGTTGAAGAATTCATCCAGAATACAGCACAGAGACAGTAATATCAACTAGAAAAGTTACCATGGAGATAGGTTCAAAAACAGGTTTCTGGGTGAGGTGGTGAACTCCTGTAATACTAGTACCCTGGAGGCTGAGGCAGAAAGACTGGGAGGTGGAGCTTAGCCTTTGCTACTAGTAAGACTTTCCAAAATTTTAAACAGTGACAATGCTTAGATACAGTGTGCATCCTATAAGGAAAAAAAAAGGTTAAGAAACTAAAACTGTCAGTGATATTCAAGGAGATAGTTATAAACTTTTCCCATAATTGATGACAGGCATGAATCTTCAGAGCAAAGCACACTTTTAGACTGAGAAGGATAAATAAAAGGATACCTATCACTAGACAATACTGGAGCACAAATGAAGAGCAGCAGGCATAGAAAATATTTACAGAGCTACCAAGTAGAAAAGACAGATATAAGAGAATAATAAGGAAGAGAGCAGGCTTTTCATTAGCAATAGTTGCAAGGAGACAATGGAGCAATATATTCAAGCTAGAAATTTATGCACAATAAATTCTTATTCAAGAGTGAGGTAAAATACAAATATTTTACAATTTACAAAGGCTGAATGGTGTGAATCATAGGCCCCAGTTGAAAGAAATACTGAATTATGCATGCTCTCCAGAAGAGGAGTGAACGCCAGGCATGCCTTGGATGTGTGAAATAACAGTGAGCAAATAAATTGGTAAAATATGTCAGTATATATGTTTAATTAATGATGGGGAAAGAGTAATTACTTTATATAAATAATGGGGATGCTAAATCTCAAAATGACCATAAAATGATGGGGATTATTCAGTCCATATTTAGAGCAGATAAGGGGTTTGATTTCACAAAAATTTGAAGGTAGCTCACAATTAGTTTAAGGAACCATGAGGCCTTTTCACATTATTTTTGTAAATAAATAGATTATGTACAAGTATTTATAAAACTATTTTCCAGCTGACAAATTATTATTTGATTATGTGAACACTCAAGATATTTTTGAGACAAAACACACTACAAATAAAATTAATCAAAGTGTTACTTAAAGGAATAATTTTTTTAAACTTCAAACTTGCTAAACAGCAGAGGGTGATCTTGAACTTCTGAAATTCCCAGCTCCACCTTCTGAGTGCTTAGCAAACTGGTGTGTGCCTCCATGAACAGTTTTTAAATACTTATTTATTTTATTTTATGAGTGTAATGCTTGCTTGAATGCATGTGCACCATGTGTATAAGTGGCGCCCATGGAGACTGGAAGAAGTTTTAGAGGCCTTGGAACTGGAGTTATAGATAGCTGTGAGCTACCTTGTGGGTGCTGGGAACCGAACCTGGGTCTTGTGAAAAAGAAACAGGTGCTCTTAACTACTGAGCCAGCCTTCTATCTACATTTTATGTGGTGGTGGGAATTGAACCCAGGTCTTTGTGCATTCCAGGCAAGCACTTTTCCAATTGAGCCATGACTCCGGCATCAATGCATGCTTTATAGAATAAAAACAGAGTTGGAGCATTAAAACAAGCAAATCCAAAGAAAAAGGGAAATAGAATGGTGGATAATTTATA
The DNA here is from genome assembly GCF_007827085.1 of Peromyscus californicus insignis. Lineage (NCBI taxonomy): Eukaryota > Metazoa > Chordata > Mammalia > Rodentia > Cricetidae > Peromyscus > Peromyscus californicus. The sequence continues at coordinate 26,679,314 of NW_026294391.1, read as the reverse complement.
TGACAAAGTTGGAGAAAGAATGCCACATGTGAATCCATGGAGGCCAGAAGAAGGCATCAGAGCCCCAGGAACTGGAGTTACAGATGGTTGTGGACTCTCAAGTGAGTTCTGGGAACCATCTTTAGTACTCTGAAAGAATAGCAAGCGCCTTTAAGTGTTGAGCTCTTCTTTAAATTCTTTCACTGATGTTTTGCAGTTTTCAGTGCATAAGTCTTGCATTTCTTTTGTTAAATTTATTCCTAAGTATTTTATCTCTTTGGGCTCTATTGTCCATGAAGCTGTTTTCTTCATTTCTCTTTTGTATTATTCACTGCTAGTATATGGGAACACATCTAACTGATTTTTACATAGTGAGCTCGAATCCTGAAACCTTACTGAATTCACTAATTGGCTTTAATAGCTATCTTTGTGGATTCACTAGGATTTTCTTTATATAAAATTGTATCCTCTGCTAATAGATACTCTGCTGTGGGGTGTCTTTCTGTATGCTGTGAATAGGTGTTGCTCCCATTGGCTATAAATAAAGCTGTTTTGACCTATGGCAAGGCAGCTTAGAGGTAGGTGAGAAATCCAAGACAGAGAGAGGAGAAGAAAGACAGAGGCAGGCGAGACACCAGCTGCCACCTAAGGAGCAGCAAGATGCCAGCAGACCAGTAATGCCATAGCCACGTGGCAACTTATAGATTAATAGAAATGGGTTAAGTTATAAGAGCTAGCTAGCAAGAAGCCTGCCGTAGACCATACAATTGGTAATTAATATCAGCCTCGGAATGATTATTTTATAAGTGGCTGAGGGGCAGCGGGGCCAGGTGGGACGGGAGAAACCTTCCGGCTACAGTAGTCTTCCTCCCCTGTATGGATGCCTTTGATTTATTTTCCTTGTTTAAATGCTCTGTTCAGGACCTCCAGGGTGAGTAGAAATGTCACGAGCAGGCATTCTTCTATCTGTCCTGAACTAACAGAGAAGCTGTTCAGTATTTCATCATTAACTGTGATTTAACTCTCAGTTTTATGTAAATACTACTTCATTATCTTGAGGGGATTCTCTTCTGTTCCTATTTCATTTATTGTTTCTATTATAAAAAATTGTCAAGTTTTCCTCAGATGCTTTATCTGGATCTATGAAAGTGATCATGTTAGGTTTTTGTTCTTTATTTATCAATATTGCATACTAAATTGATTTTAAGATGTGTGTTAGCCTTTATGACTGTGAGAAAATACCTGACATAAAGAACTTAAAAGGAGAGAGGGTTCATTTGGTTTGTACTTTTTGAAACTTTCAGTCCATGATTGACTGCTGCCATGTGTCAGGCTGTGGTGTGGTGAATCAGAATGTCATGGAAAAAGGATGTGGCAGAGCAGACTTACTCCCCTCCTGGTGATCAAGAAGCAAAGAGAGCATAAGAGGTGGCTATGCTAAGATATAACCCAAGTAGGTATCTCACATTGCACAGTTATACTGCCTCCCAATCTGGTATTCACATTTTGAATGTTTTAATTAGGTCAGAGTCCTCATGATGTAACCATCTGTAGAAATACCCTCATAGACATGCTCAGAGGTGTACTTCACTAACTTCCTAGGCATCCCTCAAACCAAACAAGAAGAAACATCACAATATGCTAGCCTGAGCATTTAATCCAGGGATATATTGCATTTGATCCTGTAGTATAATCCTTTTATATGCTTGTGAATTTAGTTTAATATATTTTGTTTTGATCCTGTATTCATTTGGGAAATAGTTCTGCAGTCTCCCTTATCTTTTTTTTTCCTCTTTCTTTTCTTGTCTTTGTCTGGTATTAGCATCAGGATCTCATAGAACGGATTGTGAAATGATCCTTCTATTTGGAGGGGAAGAATTTATGAAGAATTGGCATTGATTTTCAGTCAAGTATTTGGTAGAATTCACCAGTAAAGGGAGCTTGAGGTCTTCATTGTAGGAAATTTTATGGTTACTATTTCAGGCTGTTTACTTGTTATATGTTTGTTAAGATGTTCTGTTGCTTTGAAAGTTGCTAGTTTAGATAATGTGTTGGCATATGATTGTTTGTAGAATTATTTTATGCAGACAATTCCCAACTTATAATGGTTCAATTTATGTTTTTATGACTTCCTTATGCTGCAAAACCAATATGCAGTTGTTTGAAAGGGAACTTGGAATTCTGAATTTCTTGGAAATAAACTCAGGGACACAGGATATAACATTTTAAAACTTAACAGATGACAAATGTGAAATTTAGGATGTAATTCCAAAATCAACATGTCTTTGTCAGATTCTTTTATTGAAAGTATCTAATGATAAAGATTGTGATTGAATCTTTAAGAAAACCATGAGGATTCAACAGCATGGGGAGATATGAGAGGCTGAATTTTAATTTTGCCACCCACAAGGTTTTCCAGTATGTCTAGGGAATTTTGGTTGTAAGTGGAGGTACTGCTGGTATATAGTCTGTAGAGGTCAAGGGCTCTGCTCAATATTCTGCAATGTGCAGGAGAGCACCCCAACAATGAGTGATCTAATTTTAAAAAATCAATAGTGTCAAGATCGAGAAAAATGCTTGTAGATTAAAATCTAATTCATCAGAGTAAAATGGAATAAGTATTTACATTTTTATTACCATAAATATCATGCATACACACATAAGTACCTTGATTTTGTTTCATGAAGAAAACAAACTCAGGGACACATGATACATTTTAAAACTTAGCAGATGACAAACATGAAATTTAGGATATAATTCCAAAATCAGCATGAAAGATTAACAAAAGACAGCATCAGCAGAAACAGGCCTCTGATAGAGTGTAATTAATTATTTTATGCAGAGATTAGTCATGCAGAGGTGGTGTTGCCTTAAGGACTGGTAGGAATTAGAAAACTGATCACATGCTTTTTCTCTATAAAGTAGTATTTAGAATACTTTTACTAAACAAGCTTTGTTTTAGGTTTCTCACACTTTGTAAGGATATTTAGTTTTTTTAATGAGGTTTTTCTTTGTCTAACAGTTGACTCACATCCTATAGAATCCATTGATGTACATTGCATATGTATGTGTGTGTTTATGCTTGGGTTCACACATACGTGCATGTGTGTTGGCCAGAGGTTAATAATGAATATCTATCTCAGTTGGTCTTTGCATTATTTTATTACGATGATTATGATTATAGGCAGGTTTTCTCACTGAGCCTGGAGCTTGCTGATTTGGCTAAACTAGCTGCCTACTTCTGCGGTTACAGGTACATGCTGCTGCACTCAATTTGTCTATGTGGATGATGGGGGATTGAACTCAAGTCATTATGCTTGCAAGGCAAGCACATTACCACTGAGATATCTCTCCATCCCTGCCTTGTTTTTTAATATCCTCCAATGTTGTTGGTTGTTTTTCTCTTTTTACTCTTTTGGGGGCCCGCCCACCCAGCTCCCAAATAAATATACACAGTCTTATTTTTACTTATGAATGCCTGGCCTTAGCTTGACTTGTTTCTAGCTAGCTTTTCTTAAATTATCCAATCTATCTTTTGCCTCTGGGCTTTTATCTTTCTCTATTCCTGTATACCTTTTCCTCCCTTCTTATTGAGTGTCTGGCTGGGTGACCAGACCCTTCTTTTCCCGCTCCTTGATCTATTGCCCCATCCTCCTTTTCTCTCTTTTTCTTCTTCTATTTAGTCTCTCTGCCTGCCAGCCCCACTTATCCTTTCTCCTCTCTTGCTATTGGACGTTCGGCTCTTTTTTTTTATTTGTTATACATTTGCACACGTGTAATAACATGATTGTGGCACAAGCCTTTGTCTTCCACGCACAAACTCATGCATGTACTCACACATACATGAACATGTGCACATGTGTAAACACAATTGTGACTATTCCATACTGCTTTCTAGTAAAATACATGTTTTGTTTTTTTTTTTTTGTTTTTTTTTTTTTTTTTTTTTTCGTTTTTCGAGACAGGGTTTCTCTGTGTAGCTTTGCGCCTTTCCTGGGACTCGCTTGGTAGCCCAGGCTGGCCTCGAACTCACAGAGATCCACCTGGCTCTGCCTCCCGAGTGCTGGGATTAAAGGCGTGCGCCACCACCGCCCGGCAGTAAAATACATGTTTAACTTATACAACTCTGTGAAATATCTGGATTCTAAATTTGTATAGTTGATTTTGCAGTATTCATAATAATGGTAATAATATCTGTATCTATTTCTGTTTTTGAAATATTTTAATTTGTTTATTCATCTACTTACCTGTGTGTGTGTGTGTGTGTGTGTGTGTGTGTGTGTGTGTGTGTGTGTGTGTTGTGTAGGTGTGCATGTGCCACAACTTCTCACAACATGTGAATGGAGGTTAGAAGAGAGTGAGTTCTCCCTTCCTACTATGTGGATTCTGGAGCTCAAACTCCAGGCATCAGGCTGGAAGCAAGCCTTTGCCCTCTGCACCATCTTGCCAGCTGGCACTTATTTCTTCATGATTGATTCTCATTCAGAACTGATCTTTTTTTGTTACTTTTTTTTAATTAAGAATTTTTTATTCATTTTATGTACCAACCACAGATCCTCCTCTCATCCCTCCTCCTGCTCCCCCAAAGCCTTCCTCTCCAGCCCACCCCGCATCCCCTCCTCCAAAAAGGTAATTCCTCCCATGGGGAGTCAGCAAAGCCTGGTACATTCAGTTGAGGCAGGTCCGAGCCCCTCCCCCCTGCATCAAAGCTATGCAAGGTGTCCCACCATAGGTAATGGGCTCCAAAAAAAACCAGTTCATGTGCCAGGGATAGATCCTATTCCCACTGGCTTTTTCCGAATGATGCTGTCCTTTGCTGTACAGAAAGTTTTCAGTTTCCTGAGGTCTCATTTATTACTTATTGATCTTAGTGCCTGTGCTAACAGTGTTCTGTTCAGAAAGTCTTTTCCTGTGCCGATGAGTTCAAGGATATTCTTCACTTTCTCTTCTATCAGATTCAGGGTATCTGGACTTATGTTGATTTCCTGATCCATTTGGAGTTTTGTGCAAGGTGATAAATATGCATTTATTTGGATTCTTCCATATGCAGCCATTCAGTTTGACTAACACAGTTTGTAGAAGATGCTGTCTCTTTTCCAGTGTGTGTTTCCGGCTTTTTTTTTTTTTAAATCACAGATCAGTGTCTACAGGTTTGTGGGTTTATGCCTGGGTCTTCAGTTCCATTCCATTGATCAACATAACCGTTTTTTTGTGCCAATACCATGTGGTTTTTATTACTATAGCTCTGTAAAATAACTCGAAATTGGGGATGGTGACACCCTCAACAATTCTCTTACCGCTCAGGATTATTTTAGCTATCCTGTTTTTTTTTTTTTTCATATGAAGTTGAGTATTGTTCTTTCAAGGTCTGTAAAGAATTATGTTGGAATTTTGGTGGAGATTGCTTTGAATCTCTAAATTGTTCTTGGTAAGATGGTCATTTTTGCTATGTCAGTCATACCAATCCATTAGCATCTTCTGATATTTTTCTCCAATTTCTTTCTTCAAAGACTTGAAGTTCTTGTCATACATGTCTTTCACTTGCTTGGTTAGAGTGACTCCAAGATATTTTACATTTTTTGAGGCTATTGTGAAGAGGATTGTTTCCCTGATTTCTTTTTCAGCCCATTTGTCATTTGTATATAGGAAGGGTACTGATTTTTGTGAGTTAGTCTTGTATCCAGCTACTTTGCTGCAAGTGTTTCTCAGCTATAGGTGTTCCCTGGTGGAATTTTGGGTGTCGCGTGTGTATACTATCTTATCATCTGCATATAGTGAAAGTTTGACTTCTTCCTTTCCAATTTGTATTCCCTTGATCTCCTTTTGTGGTCTTATGGTTCTAGTTAAGACTTCAAGTACTATATTGAGTAGATATGAAGAGAGTGGACAGTCTTGTCTTGTTCCTGATTTTAATGGAATCGCTTTGAGTTTCTCTCCATTTAATTTGATGTTGGCTGTTGGCTTGCTGTACAATGTTTTTATCATGTTTAGGTATGTTCCTGTTGGCTTGCTGTCAACTGCATTTATTATGTTTAGGTGTGTACCTTCTTTCCCTAATCTCTCCAGGATTTTTATCATGAAGTGTGTTGGATTTGTTAAAAGCCTTTTCAGCATCTGATGAGATGATCATGTGTTTTTTTTTTCTTACTTTGTTTATGTGGTGGATTACATTTACTGATTTTTGTATGTTGAACCATCCCTGCATCTCTGGGATGAGGCCTTACTTGATCATGGTGGATGATCTTTTTGTTGTGTTCTTGGATTCGGTTTGCAAGTATTTTATTGAGTATTTTTGCATCAAAGTTCATGAGGGAAATTGGTCTGTAATTCTCTTTCTTTGGGGGGAGGTCTTTATGTGGTTTAGATATCAGGGTAACTATGGCCTCATAAAATGAATTGGGCAATGTTCCTTCTGTTTCTATTTTGTGAAATAATTTGAGAATTATTAGCATTAACTCTTCTTTGAAAGTCTAATAGAATTATGCTGTTAAACCATCGCCTCTGAGCTTTTCTTTTTTCTTTTTTGGGGTTGGGACACCTTCAATGACTACTTATATTTCACTAGGAATTATAGGTCTTATCTGACCTTGAGTTAGCTTTTGTAATGGTACATATCTAGAAACTTATACATTTCTTTTAAATTTTCCAATTTCACAGAGTATGGGTTTTTAAGGTATGTTCTTATGATTTTCTGGGTTTCTTCAGTGTTGGTTGTTAATGTCCCACTTTTTATTTCTGATCTTTTTAATTTGGATATTCTCTCTCTGCCTTTTATTTAGTTTGGGTAAGGTTTTGTCTATCTTGTTGATATTCTCGAAGAACAAATTTTTTTCATTGGTTTTTGTATTGTTTTATTTGTTGTTGTTTCTATTTTATTGATTGCAGCCCTGAGTTTGACTATTTCTTGCCATCTATTCCTTTTGTGTGTGATTTCTTCTTTTTGTTCTAGAGTTTTCAAATGTGCTGTTAACTTGCTCGTATGAGAGTTCTTCATTTTTTTATGTAGCCACTTAGTGCTATGAATTTGCCTCTTAGAACTGTCTTCATTGTATCCCATAAGTTTGGGTTCATTGTGCATTCATTTCATTGACTTCTAGAAAGTCTTTAACTTCTTTCTTCCTTTATGTTTTGACCTATTGCCATTCAGTAGTTAATTGTTCAGTTTCCATGAGTTTGCTGTTCTGTTGTTGACAATATCCAGCTTTAATCCATAGTGGTCAGATAGGATGCAGGGAGTTATTTCAATCTTCTTTTATCTGTTGAGACTTGTTTTGTGTCTTGAGTATGTGATCAATTTTGGAGAAAGTTCCATGAGGTACATAGAAGAAGGTATATTCTTTTGTGTTTGGGTTAAATGTTCTGTAAATAACTGGTAGGTCCATTTGGCTTGTGGTGTCAGTTAGTGCCAGAATTTCTCTATTTAGTTTTTGTCTGGATGACCTGTCCATTGGTGAGAATGGGATATTGAAGTCTCCTATTATTGGTGTGTGATGATCATTATGTGATTTAAACTGTAGATTTAAGCTGTTTCTTTTATGAACTTGGTTGTCCTTGTGTTTGGTACATAGATGTTAATTGCAGTGTCCTTTTGGTGAACCTTTCCTTCGATGAGTAGGTAGTATCCTTTCCTATTTCTTCTATTTAGTTTTGGTTTGAAGTCTAATTTGTCAGATATTAAAATGGATACACTGGCTTGCTTCTTCAGTTTCTTGGAATATCTTTTTTTTTTCCTATTCTTTTCCCTTGAGGTGATGTCTATCCTTGATGTTAAGGTGTGTTTCTTGGATGTAGCAGAAGGATGCCTTCTGTTTTTTTGTCCATTCTGTTAGTTGCTGTTTTTTTTTTCTTTCTTTTTAGGAATTGAAAGCCTTGATGTTATTGATTAGCAATGTTTGTTGATTCCTGTTATTTTGGAGTTATGGTGTGTGTGTCCCTTTTGATTTGCTGATTTGTTATTTATTTCTTGGGTGTGGTTAACCTCTTCAGATTGAAATTTTCCTTATAAAATTTCCTGTAGAGCTAGATTTGTAGATAGATATTACTTAAATTTGGTGTTATTGTGGAATATAATTCATTTTGTTTTGTTTTCTCAATCTATTCTGATTGAAAGTTTTGCTTTCAAAAGTAGGTTGGGCTGACATTTGTGGTCTCTTACAGTTTGTAGAACATCTGTCCAGGCCTTTCTGGCTTTTAGAGTCTCACTTGCAACTTTTAATATTCTTTCTTTGTTCTGTATGCTTAGATTTTTTATTATTATGTGGTAAGGGGCCTTTGTATTCTGGTCCAGTCTATTTGGTGTTCTGTATGCTTCTTGTACCTTTATAGGCATATCCTTCTCTAGGTTAGCTAAATTTCCTTCTTTGGTTTTGTTGAAAATATTCTTTGTGTTTTTGACCTGGGTTTTGTCTCCTCCTCTCCTATTCCTACTATTCTTACATTTGGTCTTTTCATAGTGTTCCAGATTTCCTGGATGTTTTGTGCCAGGAGTTGTTGAGATTTAACATTTCTTTGATTTATCCACTTTTTTTCTGTCTTGTCTTCAGTGCATGAGATTCTCTCTTCTATCTCTTGCATTGTGTTGGTGAGATTTGCTTCTGAGGTCCCTGTTTGAGTTCCTAGAATTTTCATTTCAGATTTCTCTCAGTTTGAGTTTCCTTTATTGAGTTTATTTCCACTTTCAGCTCTTGAATTGTTTTATTCATTTCTTTCCACTGCTTGTTTGTATTTTCATAGCTTTCTTTCAGGGATTTATTAATTTCCTCTTTAAGTACCTCTATCATATTCATAAAAGCTATTTTAAGGTCCTTGTCTTGTGCTTCCGCTACATTTCATTTCTCAGGACCTACTATAGTAAGGTTGCTAGGCTCTAGTGGAGACGTATTGTACTGGCTGTTACTGTTTTTACACTGGTGTCTAGGCATCTTGGATTGGGAAGACTGTAATTCTAGGTGCTAATAGCTGGTCATGTCTTTGTTGGGTGGGTATTTTATTCTCTGGTTTCTGTTGCCCTCTCTGGTTCTTAGGAAGAGTGTGGTGGCTGTGTAGCCTGGTAGAGGATTCTTCTGGGATCCTCAGGTGTGGCCACTGGAGGTTCTCGGTAGAATGTGTTTCTAGGTATTGGAAGCTGTTACTTAGGAATGGAGATGAGCTAGGAAGGAGAGTGAGGGGGTCCACCCTCCGGTGAAAGGAGAAAGCAGGGTGTTCCACCAGGATCTACCTAGTCCCCTGGGAATGTGGCCAGAGAATGAGGAGAGGCCCAAACAGGTGGTCTGCTGCAGATCTGGGGATGAGACTAGGGGATTGAATTTGGAGAGGAGGGAGAGTGGAGATCTGAAGCTTGCTTACCTGCTTTGCTGGCACTTGCTTCTCTGACAGCCTAGAGAGTTCCTAGGGCATGTTGGCTAAAGCCGAGGGAGGGCTGGGGCAATGGGACAAACTGGGAGGAGGATTGGAGGAGATCTATGTGATCCAATGGAGATGGGGGCAGGGAGTGGGCACAGCAGGTGTTCTGCTTCAGAGCTGGGTTGAGACTGGGAGATTGGATTTGGAGGAAAGGAGAGGAAGGTAAAGATCTGCCTTAGCCTACCTGCTTCCTTGGCTGCTGTGTCCTGAAAATAATTTCAATTGCTCATATTGAATTTTAAAATATGTTTTTATAATTATAGCTATACTAAAAATGTTTTTTAAATCTATTTCTCCATACTCCTATAGACATAATATGGAATAAGTCATAATACTGTCATGTGTATGTGTGCATGCATATGATGTTTTGTTTGATCAAGTTAATATGTTTAACTTGATCAATTTATGAAAAATATTATCATGATATTAGACATATTGAAAATCACAGTATAGAAGGTGATGTGGGCATGAAATTCCATCCCTAGCTGAGGAGCTATTGATAGCTACTTGGAAAGGAAAAATTAGTTTTCTTTAAGGGTGTGGTCCCTGGTAGGTCTAATGTGTTCCAGTGGATGGCCAGTACTAATGGGACTTGATGGATTGTTTTTTTAAATGAGGACACAAAGTTGGTGGGCATGGAATGGGGCTATCTTGGAAGATATGGAAAAGGGGATATGACCAAAATACATATATGAAATTCTCAAAGAATTAAAAAGTATAAAAAATACATGTGCAGTATACTATTTCTTATCAAATATTATACCCATAAAAATGCTTATGAGGTATTTGTTAACTAACTAGTCAATTTAGTTTTTCTCCATGCTTACTGCATGTGAAAACAAACAGACAGTTGTAGCATAAATTTCTAGCTATCTACCAGTTAAAAGATAAAATGTATTTATTTATTTTCTTAATGTAGTTTTAAACATTAAAGTGCTTATTGTTTATTTTTACACAAACATGATTTATGAGTTACAATTGTTATGAACCCATTCTCATTCCATAATATATAATATGTTAATCACTAGTATATTTATTATAAATAATTTGGCCCTGTTTATTGTCCTATGATTATGTGTATACAGTTTATCATTGCTTCACAGCTTTCCTTGTAGCTGACAACAACTAATTTCATGTAACACTCATTTTCCAAACTCTTATTTACTTTAGGCTAATACTTTAAAACTTATTGCTGCACAGTACATCTGATATTATGTTGGTGGTCTTTTTCTTGATAAGTCCTTTTTCTTTTGTTAATAGGTAATATGTGCATACATATACAAAAGATTAGAGATGAAACTGTAGGGATGGAGACTCCCTCTGACGTAGGCCTTTCAAACATGATCTTCTTAGAGACAATTATCACCACATGGTATGTTCTGCAGTTTATTTCATGCTAGGTTTTTAAATATGTGTTATGTAGCCCACTCTTTCCAAAACACTGATAAATACAGGTCTGAGGCCTGTAGCCTAAAGTACATCCATCCCAGGTGATCTACACGGGCAAGAATATGATATAAATGCTGACAATATGGAGGGCTTTTAACTTTTAACTTTATTAAAAAATAAATACTTTTTACTTTATGTGAGGGGCCTGGAGTTGGTTCTCAGCCTCCACCTTTATGTAGGTTCTGGGAATTGAACTCAGATAGTAAGACTTGCATCACCTGGTAGCTAATGCCTCCTACCCTTTTACCTCTTGAGTGATTTGCCAGCCCCATATGACAGTTTCTTAAAAAACAAACAAAAAAAGGAGAACTACCATATGATATAACATACCATTCCTGGACAGATACCCAAAGGATTCTTGAGTCCTACAGCACAGACAACTGCATATCTGTATTTATTACTGAACTATTCACAATAGCAGCAATGAAGAACCAGCATAGGTGTCCATCAACAGGTGAATAGATAGGGAAAATCTAGTAAAGGAACAGCAGCAAAGAAAACTGAAATCATGGAATCAGCAAGAAAGTGAATGAAACTGGAGCGCGCGCGCGCGCGCGCGCGCACACACACACACACACACACACACACACACACACACACACTCCATGATAAATAAATAAATGTAGAAGAATTAAAATGATTCTGTTCAGTAGGTGTAGTATCTTTTCTATGCTCTTTTCAAATGCTGTCTTTGTATCCTAGACACTCATGTGCACTTATATCTATTTCTCAAATTTGTCATGTGATCAATTGAACTCTATATTCATGCACTACTTTTAAACTCATAGTTTTGCAATATTTTAATATTTAATAATGCTACAACCTTCCATTTATAACATATCAAATTTATTGGATTGTCTTGTTGGTAAATTTTTCATGTAAACTTTAGATTCAGCTCATATATTTCCCCTCCAAATACATGGAATTTTGAGATTCTATAGGAATTTAATTTAGAGAGAACCAACATTTTTATGATACAGAGCTGTTATATCCAAAGATATAGTATATACTTTGTCCATCAAGACTTTAAAATTTTTCTTTATGCACATTTTTTAGGGTTGGAGAGATGGTTCAGTGGCTAAGAGTGCTTGCTGCTCTTTCAGAAGACTGGAGTTCAGTTCCCAGCACCCATATCAGATGGCTCACAACCTCCTGTGATTTCAACTCCAGGGGATCCAATGCCTTCTTCTGGCCTCAGAGGGCACCTGAAAACACGCCATATACACACACACAGAGACACGCACGCACGCATGCACACACACACACAATAAATAATAAAAATAAGGATAAACCTAAGAAAATTTTCACATTTCTTATTAAGTTTAGTTTTAGGATCTGTTTTCAGAAGTTGTAGATATCATAGGTAACAACTGGTGTTCATGTGTCAGAAAACTCTATTAAATACTTAAGCATGGCTATGATAAATTACTTGTCAGAAACAAAAGAAAAAATCATTCTGGCTCATGGTTTCAAAAGGCTCAGTCAACAATTACTTAGTACCATGTGCCTAGGAAGAGTATCATGGTAGTAGGAGCATGTGGCAGAGGGGAGCTGTTCACTTCATGATGGACCAGGAAGGAGAGAGCAAAACAGGAAATGGTCAGAAATAATATGCTCCATGGATTGTACTTTAGTAACATCCTTTCTCCAGCTAGGTCCCACCTTATAGAGTTTCCACAACCTCTTAAGAAAGGACCACCAGTTAGGAACCATGTATTCAAAACAAGAGCTTTTGGGGGATATTTTATATTCAACACACAACAAAAGTATTTTCTTTATATTGATATTAAGAACAAAAATGTACTAAAATTCTCTATCATTTACAGCAGTATTTGTGCGTTCCTAAACTAAATACTATGTTGGATTTTCTACTTAAAGGTCATTTTATCTATAAATAATGGTAACTTGAGCTTCACAATTTGTATACCTTTTGACTTGTTTCTCAAATTGCTTTGGCTCAAAAATTTTATGTTAAGTAATAACAAAAAATACAATAATAAAAACTACTCATGTCCTGTCTAATTTTAAGGGTGATACACTCATCATTTTATAGTGATGATTTGTTTGTTGTTATATTTTACTATGACAAGGAAATAAATGAACTGATTTTTATTTTGTTAACAATTCATTTAATTTTACTATTTTTTTTGAGACAGGGCCTTGTTAAGTAGCCCTAATTGTCTTGATATTTGGTATATAACCCAGGCTAGCTTTCAGCTCACAGCAATTCTTGAACCTTAGTCTCCTAAGTGCTGAGATGTGCACTACTACCAAAACCTAATGGTTTAATTAAATCTTTAATAGATGTTGAATTTTGGCAAAGGCTTTCTCAAAATCTGTGTAATATGTGATATGTCATTTTTTAAAAAAAATTGCTAACCTTCTAATCTTAACTTGCTTTTCCAAACATATTTTTTTTCAGTCTTTCTTTTATACAGTAGCATCAAACATCTCAGTATCTAAGGAACTGGCATCCAGTCCCTTCCCAGATCTAGCCACAGTTGTAGCTGTGAACTTAAATACCATGGCCATAGTCTGTTCCACAGTTCCCATCCTGTTAGAGAGTTCCTAAGGAGCACTCCCTATACCTTTTTAATCTTCATTTATCATCTGAAATTCTATATTCTGATACCCACAATCCCAATGCTGGTGCAAGCCTCTCATACTTTATTGCTCATAGTTTCTTTATAAACTTTTATTTTATTTTTAAATTATGTGTATATGTGTATATCTGTTATCTGTATATGAATATGTACATGTAAATGTAGATGCCCTCAGAATCCAGAAGAGGGAGGTTAGATCCCTTGATATTGCTCACAATTTTGATGGTGGGAATTTTCATGAGTACTGATTTGTTTTCCATTGGCAAGTAGGATGTTAATGGTAGCTCTGTACTGTGCTTCATGAAGGTCCCTTTCCTGAGTGGTTCCAGGCTAGGATTGGCCAAAAGAGAAAGTGATGTAAGATTTAGAAGGTAGGAGCAAAGAAGCAGCTATGTTGACACTCTGCTATATATAGCATTTCAAGTTGGTTGTGGTTGATTTACAGGCTTGCCATGTTGACACAGAGCAATACTTGGACATATGGCTCTTACAGATTCTGCCAAGTCTCTTCCTTAGGTTTCTCTGGGACTAACATGTGAGTGCCATGGCAATGCACTTCTCCTGAAAGTTACCCATGGCACTAATGTTGGAGGCAGTGAGAAATTCAGAGTTTGGCTTGTGTTTGTTTCTGCCCATACATAGCTCCATTCCAGCTGCTGGTCTGGCTGGTGACATTAGATGCAGAAACAAACAGCATTACATGGACCACTGACTCCCTTTATAGCACCATAAAGTCTACCCTCTGTGAGAAATCCGACACTCCACATCAAGCTTCTCTCACTGAATCCTGTATGATTCAGATATTCTTTTATACTTATTACTGACTTTAGAAAGTATATTGGTATAAAACTTTGGGGTACAGAAATCCTGAAATTTTATATATTTTCTACCACTAATTCAATCTTAAACCCTGACTAGATCACCTTGAGAATCTTTTGGTTTCTCAAATGCTAGAGAATTTTTTTTTGAAGAAAAGTGGTCTCCTGAAATTGTTGGTGATGTATATTGATTAAGTAGCTCTAATAATCTGATTTAAGTTAAATTAGTACATGGCTGTCCACAAAAACCCTTGATCAAACTCCCTCTTGAGGTAGTTTAAATTGTCCTGAATTGCTTTGATTTGTCTTAGCACTTAATATACAATTATCGATCCCCCCCCTTCTTGTGAGAAACAAATGAGACTAAAAAGTGAAACTTTTGGTCTAGTATTTAACGAAGTCACATTGTATGCATATTCCCAGAGACAGTACACACACACACACACACACACACACACACACACACACACACACACACCAATGAATGAAATATGTTCTGTTTAAATATTCCTGTTAAAGGCTTCTCACAGGAAGGGATCAACTGTGAGATCAATTGCATTCAAGCCAATCATGGTGACTCACATCTAGAGTCTTAGTTTCAAAATAGGAGGATTGCCATACTTCAAGGCTAACCTAGGCTACAGAGTCCCTATCTTAAAATCAACAACAACAAATAATAGAATTGCATTTGGTCTCCAATCAAGCCCAAATTTGCAATATTTGAGGGAGTAATCCTCTCATGGAAAACCTTTTTTCATGCTGCTTTGCTCCTACCTATCATTTCCTGGCATATGTCAACCTCAGCATTATAGATGCTTGGAGGCAGGTAATTCTTTGTTGAGGGGCACTGCTTTAGTGGCAGCCAAGATGCCTACCTTTTATATCTCAGTAACTTCCTTACCCCTAGAGTGATATTAAAAAGTTGTCTTCTTGGTCAGGCATATAACTAGTGGTAGAGCATTTACGAAGTGTGGTGGTTTGAATGCGATGCTCCCCATAGTCCCAGGCATTTGAACACTTGATCCCTAGTTGATGGTACAATTTGCGAGGTTTAGGAGGTTTGGCTTTGTTGGAAGAAGTATGTCACTGGAGGTGGGCTTTGAGAGTTTAAAGACTTGCACCATTTCAAATTTTCTCTTTCTTGCTTGTGTTTCAAGATGTAAGTGCTCAGCTTCCAGCTCTAACTACCATGTCTGCTTCTTCCCTACCATCATGGACTCTTATCCCTCGGAACTGTAAGCTCAAATCAACTCTTTCTTCTGTAAGGTGCCTTGGTCATGGTGCTTTTCACAGCAATGGAAAAGGAACTAATACATGAAGCACACTCAAGGTGCTGGGTTCAACCCCCCAGCATTTAAAAAGAAACAAACAAGTCCCTCTCTTTTTGTTTCAAATAATTAAGTCTGTTGACATGGCTACATATGCCCTGAAGGGTGAAGGCTGGACAAAACAACCCCTCGATAAGGACTGTTGTGCATTTCATTTTTGCAGTGAAAGAGCAATGAAGGATTTAGTTATACGTGGCACAGGCTTGAGAGGAGGACAAATATCACAAGCAGAATGCTTAAGTCATGATTGGCACGATCTGAATACTGCTCAATATTCTTTAGGGAAGAGAATAAGCAGACAGCAGAGGCTCTGTAGTATCGGACTAAGTCAGTCCTAGGATCTCCATTAACATCTAGCAAGATGGATCCTGATGGACTAGGCTTTCATCTTTTCTTCCTTTTGCTCCCCTGACAGTCTTTCTACAGTGTTAGCGAACGAACCCAGGGCCTTGAACATGCCAGGCAAGTGCTCTACCAACTAAACTATACCTGCAGGCCCCTCTTTTCTTAAGTACTAGAAACCAGGATTCTCTGTTTCCATTTCAGCTTCTCCAGGGAAGTTTGTTTGAGTCTGAGTGTTGCTAATTATATTCACCTCCTGTAGAATCCACAATTAAAATAGAAAAATAACCAGTTACAAAGTAATTAGATAAAATTACTGCCTTTGCTTTCTACTAATATGGCATGAGAGGTTTTTAACTTGACTCTGCTTCAGAAAACCATTTGAACTACTGGATTGAAAATTACCATATGAGCTAATATGGGTCAAGAAAGGAATGCATAGGTGATAGAATGAGGAATGAGTGGAAATGGAAATGCAGAACAGCAAGCCAGAACAACACAGCACTATTTGACACTGGCAGTTTGGGCCAGACAGGAACCTGAACTTCAGTCCTTGTTGTGTGATATGGATTACGAAGAAGAGTGAATGAGTCCTGCCTGAGGTCTATGTGTAACAACAGCCATGGCAGTGTACTAGTACAAAGCACTGTGTCGTCTCAGGGGATTGCAATGAAAACTGCTCTCAACCTTTCCATGGATATGATAGGGAATTGATGCTCACAGGAAGTTGTGTCTGCAGGCTGGATGTTTAGGGAGTTGGCAGCTCAAATTCACAGTTCTGGAGGATTCGACAAAACCTGATACCAGCAATCTATTGTTTTATACAAGTTTGACAAATGCTCACAGCTAACATAGCTGCAAAAGCTAATTTTCTCCACACTAGCAACAAATCCAAGGGTGTTAGCAAATGATAATTGAAAGTTTAAGGAATACAAACAATAGTAAATGAAACAAAAACACAAGAAGATAAAAGTCCAGGAGTGACAAATAGTAGAAAAAAATAGAACAAGAAGAAACAGACCTACAAAAATTTCATGTTAGTCATGATATAAAATAGCTAATTATTAAATATTTAAAGAAATAATGGATATTTTTCTGAGTTAAAAGTTTTATTCATTCAACATCTCACATTAAAAATATTTAAAAGTATATGTATATTTGTATAGTCATTTGCAAGATATTTAGTAGCATTAATTTACCACTAGCATTTCAACAAGTGAACATTGAATAAAAAGGAACTGTGTTATATAGCTTAAGAGTAGAACATGCAAAAATAGGAACTTACCTTGAAAATGACTTTAATAAAAAGCTAATTATCCTTATTTAAAATGCTAGGATACAACTAAAATCTCCCCATACATGGTAAAAAACCATATGGAAATTCAGCCAAGTAGTACAATTAAATGATGCACTTATAATGTTTCTCTTTTGTATTATAATGTATAATAATATAAACAATACACCAGAAAAAAATAGATTACTAAAAACTAGACGTCCCCTTGCTAAAGGCTTCACTTCCAAAAATTTACAAAAATCTGATGAAATTATAAAACTCATTATACTTAAAATTTTTAAAATATAAAAAAAATCCAGTTGAATACCATATGGTCCCAATTCTTAAATGCTCAAATGCAGTAACTTTAAAATAAGATAATAAAATAAAGCAAATGACCAAAAACCTCTTAAAACTAATCTCAAATTTACGTTAGTAGAAAGATTGGTTTCTGATTCTTTAGAAGCACCAGAAAGAAAGAGGATTACTCTTAACAGTAGAAAATGACATTTTTAAATGTCTGCAATTAAAAATAAAGAATTACACTGCAAAGATCTTTTCAAAGTGTGAGATAAGAATTGCACATAACTGGAGTGAGCTTGCCACAATTCATCACATTCAACTTTGAAATCATCTTTTAACAGAATATTCAAGTCTTCAAAACAAGCGGGGAAATGATCAAGTCTTTCCAACAGCACTCTGGTAAGATGCTAAGTTCATTCAATGTAAGGGAGCTGCTTCCAAAGACTTCCCTGCAAAGAGGTGAATGGAGGAGTGGAAGTCGCTCCCCTGCAGTTGGTCGGTTTTTTCTTTTCTCCTGAACTGCATGATTCTAATTGGGATACTCATTTACCCTTTTCTTCCTTTAATGCTTGGAGGTGACTTGGGTTGTGCTTTGTGCTGCTCCTACTCGGTAAACAGGTGTAATGAATTAACCTGTTTACTGAATAGGAGTAATAACAATTGGGCAAGTAGCTTTGAATAATAACTTTCCCTTTTGTACATGACCTGCTGAATTTCAGTAGAGTGTTTTGTAGTTCACTTGTTTTATCATGCGTGTAATGTATATTTGTTCTTCATTACTTTTGTATATCTTGTTTTTCCAATAGTGAACAGTTTTAGGTACACTTTTCGATGATGGGCTATCTCTTTATGCAATATATCAATTTTTCATATTGCAAAGAGTAGGTTTTTGTACTTTTTTACCGAGAGATCTTCATATATATTTTTTTGAGGCAGGGTTTCTCTGTGTAGTCCTAGCTGTCCTGGAACTCACTCTGTAGACCAGGCTGGCTTTCAACTCAGAGATCCACCTGCCTCTGCCTCCTGAGTGCTGGGATTAAAGTCGTGTGCCTCCACCACTAATATACTTCATTTTCAATATAAATATTTTGATAAATTTTATTTTCTTAAATTCTGCTTTGTGTACATTTCAGTGCTCTGCATATGTTTTTAAATTATGAATGTTGTGCACTGGCAATGCTATTTTAGAGTTTCCTGAGAATAAAAAGCATGGTGCTTAATCATTCTTCCCCAGCACTAGCTATTGATGTACCTATAATTTAAAAAATAGTCTATGCAAAGTCATAAATTAATGAAAAAATTCACATGGAAATGACAAGATAACAGTGTATTTCCTAAAAAATTAAATGAATAGGTATAGGGTAGAAATTTAAAATAACAAAAATTATCTACAGATTCTTATTACGCTTTTAAAATTATTCATAAAATACAGACTTTTTGGTGAATGTCTAGCCATTTTTAATCTTAATTCATTGATATTACATGTTTGATTCAGAGATGTTTGTTCTTTTAAATTCTTTGTAATAAAACAAAATCACCTGCCACAGGGCAAGTCTGTAATGTTAGTATGCATGACTAATGCAACAAATTGATATTCTTCTAATATTTACTTGTGATTGTGTGACAAGCATGTTTACAGATGATTTAGCTCCACTTCTTTCCAGGGCATAAACAATGATTACCTATTACACTGAACTTTGTGATTACATGCCCTTCAGCTTACACTGGATTGTAGTTGGGAGTTACTACATAACTCCAACATAATTAACATGTAATTAGTTCAAAGGTTTTAGGGTATCACTTCAACTTACCAAGCATGTAGTTCTTGTGCACCAACATGGCATCAGCCATGTATTTATAATGTAGTTACAGAATAATTGCATGGTTATTTTAGCAATGCGGAAATAAAATGTTTCTGCTTATTTTCTATGTACATCAACTAAAGGACTTCCCCACCTGGTCTCCTGGTTTGAGATATATCCATACACAGATCTCTGCAGAATACACAATAAAACTTGCAGCAGATGAATTTAGCATTTTATGAGCATGTTCTTAGGGAGACTTGATGATTCACCTCTTCTGTTTTGAAGAGTTGAATCTGTTAAAAAATGTTGTTTTTAACATAGAAACATAAGATTTTCTTAGTATCTAGATAGCCATTCTATGAATAGGAAAACATTTAAATATACTAACTCAGTGAGGTAGAAAAATATTTGAAAGAAATTAGCAATGATTCATAATTTTAAAAATTACTCCCAAAGTCTTAAAACACTGGGATGGAGAGGAACTACTTTGATATGGCTAGAACGTTAAACAAAACCTATGGTATTAAATTAATGCTACATAATTTGACAGTCATTCATTTTTGTATCTGTCAACCTAATATGGAAAGATTACAACAAACATAATGTGTAGGGCCAGCCTGAATATCTTCCCCGTGAGTTCAGTCACAAGGTGAGGGGCTCCCTTATCCCTTTCATTCAACATTGTTCTCATGTCCCGGATTGGACAAGGAAAAGAAACATAATTGTAAAGGAAGACAGAAAACATCATTACTCATAGGGCTTGTGATTAAATTTGTGTAAAAGCCTAAGCCAAGTATATATGAATGAAAAATAATAGGAATGTTTAGTATCGTGTGTGTGTTTTTAAAATACCTAATCAAGTAGTCCTTAAACTTTCTGCCTCTGTCCTTAATTGGTAATTGTTAAAAAGAAATGTAATATATATGCTTCTATATGTGTTATATATTGCTACGTATATATGTCATATATACTACATTGCTTTATATCAATTAACAAATGGGTAAGGCACAGAATTCCTGTATATAATCACATTAGAAATATGCACCTCAAACGCAATCTAATAAACCATGTGGAGTAAATTATAAAATTTTAATGAAAAGACTGAAACAGTAGAGAGGCTTGATAACATTTATGGATTGGACAACTCAGTAACTTTTGAGATTTATAATTTAATTTGTAGGAATGAAACTATGACAACTTTGGAAACTGACAAGCTGATTGGAAATTCTCTGTGGAAGCGTGTAAATGGCTAAGAAGGGAAAAGGGAACTTTTTACAAAAGCAGAGTGGAATGAAGAGCAAATTCTCCCAGATATGGGAGCTTATTTTAAGACTATAGTGATTAAAGGAACACAGCATGGGCTCAGAGATAAACACATAAACCAGTGGAACCACACAGAGCTGGGAAATGCACTCACATGCGGATTCTTAGCACAAAACTGGAGTCTCTGCAAATCACTGGGCAGAGCATAGATTTTTTTTTTAATATCAAGAAACATCTTTCTTTTAAATCAAACTTTAACTCCATTTACTCAAGCTAGAGATATCCAAAGATTTGGGTTAACTCTTCTTATCCAAATTATACAAAAGAAATCAATGTCTAATAACAATCACATTCATGAGACTCTATGACTTATATACCGATGCTTTTTGACTCAATTGCTATCTAAAATGTCCCATAAAAATTAAACAATATTTGTATTTTACTAATTTAAAAACAGTGGACAATACTACAGTGACTCCTTCCAGACTCTCATTTCCATCTCTAACCATTTAAGCATAAGTAAGATAGTTCACAGAGCACAAATAACTATGAATACTGGGGAAACATATAGCCAATCTAATTTTTAAAATATGTAAATCTTTTTATTTAAAAACATGTTTCTGTCATCTGTTACCTCCAATCCATTAGGCTAAACTATGTTCTTAGTGATTTTGTTTTACTTTTAGGTATGGTAATCCTATATATGTCATGTGTAAATGTTATGTCACGTACAGAAGGCATGAAAAAAAAGTCGGGTCTGGGTAATGATGGCTTATAGTTTTGATATGATCCAGGAGTTTCTTTCTTAATAGCCTTTACCAGCTGTCCCTCTCTCCTAAAGACAGCCTTCCTGCCACTACTCAGCCTTATCTACATAAGATGTTAGAATGGAGTTTTCTTAAGTAGAAGAGACCTTATAATATTTAATAAATAATGTATCCCTTATGTGCACAAAATGTTATGCTTGTTCAATGGGGAGGGGAGCTGAGAACAGAGACTTCTGATAAAAATCTGTGTCTAGAGGGGCTGATTGAAGAACTGCAGTGATATGGAGAGGTTGGAATACTGTTGGTCCAGGGCTAATTATCTGATTTGGGGCTAGCTTTAGCATCCTGAATAGCCATTCTTTTCCCAACTCTGTGAGGAAACTAACATCATGTGACTAATAGATAAAAGCTTTTTGGAGTCTATTGACTTAGCAGACCACTGGCTCCAACCAACCCAAAAGCTAAGACTGTCATCAAATACTATCTGAGGCCTATAAGAAAGCCTTCACCATCTGGCTATAACTACCTCTCTGATGTACCCATTAATATATTTTAAACTTGCCTTGATGTATGACTTTCTTCATTCTGTAAAACTACAAAACTTCATGAAACTGCTTCCATGTTGGAACATGGAATTTGGGGTAACCTAAATCTGTGTTTCTGGACCATGTTCATGCAAAATGGCTTCAGAATAAACTATCTTTTATTCCCTTTAAGATGAGAGTTGTGATTTTTGCACTGACAATGTTGAATGGAAATCAAGGGAGATAGATGCTCTCCCTTCCTCCCAAATTGCCTATAGACTCATGGGAATGGAATCAAAGAACTAATGGCCTCTATTGAACTAAGCTTTTTCTTTCCCGTTTGACCAACCTTAGTTTTCAATTTTTGTAAGTGTATTGACTGAATATACTTTCCCTAGCTTTTATAATGACCCTTGCTGTGGAATAATACTTCTGTACACTGTGAATATGTATTACTCACATTGGATAATAAAGAAGCTGATTGGCCTACGGCAAGGCAGGATAAAGCTAGGCAGGACAATCAGACTTGAAGATACTAGAATGAACAGGGGTGGAGTCAGGAGAGATGCCAGTCAGCCACTGAAAAAGCAGGGCATGTAGAAAATGTGGTAACAAACCATGAGTCATGTGGTGAAGTATAGATAAAAATATGGGTCAATTTAAGTGTAAGAGTTAGCTAGTAACAAGCCTGAGCTATCGGCTGAGCATTTACAATTAATATTAAGTTTCTGAGTGATTATTTGGGAAACAGCTGCTGGGACATTAAAACTCCACCTACAGACCCTTTAGTTGATTTAAAGAATATGTGATGAATTCATCTCTCATCAGAAGTGTGAAGACAAGTGTGGGGCGTTTACCCAACCACCCCCACAGTTCCCCAGAGTTTTCTTGAGTGCGAGCAGCAGGAAATATTAGATAGAAGGATTTATTGCGGAGAATCTTGCGGAGATAAACAGATAGAAAATAAAGGATAGCCTCCAGAGGGCCTGGAACCTATTCCAACGGGCCCTGACTGTCTCTGCCCCAGGGTTTTTATAGCGATGCCAGGGGGTGGAGCAAAAGACCTCCTCCCCCAGCACAGCCAAGTGCAGACCATCTCAGACACCTGCACTCAGGCCCGTGGTCCTAATCATCCTCTATGCGGACCTGCTGGGTAAAGCCATGAGGATCCCGAGAACGGGCTCCCACAGACAAGGGGGCTGGGAAGGTGGTTCACTCAGTAAAGCACTTGCTGCACAAGCCCAAGGATCTGAGTTTGGATCCTCAACACGAGCCTGAAAAGCTAAGCATGCATTTGCAATCCTAGTGCAAGGATGAGAAGATGGGAGGTACCTATGACTTACTGGGCAGCTAGTCTAGCCAGCTCTGTGATCTCCAGGTTCATGCAGATCCTATCTCAAAAATAAAATAAAATAAGGTAGAAAATGATTGAGGAAGATACCTGAAATCCATCTCAGGCCTCCACAGGTATGTGTACCTGTTCCTAGTACATGGAAGGATTGGGGGAAGAAATGAATAAGAGGAAGAGGAGGAGAGATGAAAAGACATGTGTGAATTCCCTAGCCCTTTACAGATGCCTTAAAGGATGCCACTCTAGTGTAAACATGAATATGATGTGAACACACTCTCACCAGCCTGAAAGGAACTTTTCCTGTCTGTGCTAGCGATATCTTCCTAAGACCCAGTATGTGAAGCAGTTACAGCAGGAAGTGACACATGAAGTTCTCTAAGGCCACTGAAGAGCATTGTGTGGCCTGGTGTTGCACTTGCCCCAGGAAACACCCTAGCAAACAGAAGAGGAAGAGGACAGGGGCCTTTGGTCCACTGTTGGAATGGTCTGAGCCACTCACAGCTCATCTCATGGTCAGTAGCATTTCTCATGAGCACAGAGCTTATTCTTCTGGCCATTATGAGGCATAATGACTGTGCCCAGGGACAGTAGGCTGGTGTGTGGCAAGAGGACACAGGACATGGGCATGTGGAGGTGAAGGATGGGAGAGTGTTGAATCCCTTTAAACCTGGACAATCCACTGCCTTTGGGTTATTAAAGCCCTTTGCAAGTGTCCTCATGGGCACTGTCCTCCTGTGCCCTGAGGACCTGTACAGGAAATTGGAGTATACTTTAGGGCTGTCAACCCTGCCTAGGTTTGTGGTGACAGAAAAGCTAGTGGTGAGGACCCTTCATCATACCTGACAGGGACTAGTGCCTTTCCCTTTTCTGTGCTCAGGTTGACATCTCAAACTTGCCCTCTATGCCCCTGGTATCCCCTAAAAGAGAAAGAAGAGACACCAGCCCACTATCCCCACTAGGAGGTACCCAGTTTTGATTTCCCAGTGAGGGATATAATCTGTTCTTGAACCATGGGAGGTTCTCTCCTGACATGGTCCCAGAGCCTCTGGGTGAGCCTTTCTCACCTCCCTGACCCAGTAAGGGATATTGTATCAATCTTCACGACCTGGGGTTCCCAGTGATGACAATAGGGATGTTGCCTGCTTCTGGAGAGGTACTCCTTAATTAGAACTTGTATTCCTCTCCTAGACTCTATGTAGGGCACATCTTGGAGCATGGATGGAAAAGGCAAATTATAATGCATAAAATATGACGGGTTAGAGGACAGGGATCATGCAGGCTTTTGAGTCAGCATTCGGGTCAAGGTCCTATTTTCAGCCTAGTCACTTACCATTAGTGTCTACTCACGTTAGCAAACTCTATGAGCATCAAGTTGTCTATTTATGAAGCAGATTAAGTAGGCTCTGTCTTCTAGGGATGATGGGTGTGTGGAATGTATGTCACAGCCCTCACACAATTCCTGGTGAATATGAAGACTGTTTAAAGTGGTGGATATTGCTATGGTTATCTTATCTTCAGGTAAAATTCTGCTCCACAGTGGTGTTTTCTTTTATCCCAGGAGATGTCGGAGAACATGCAATATCTAGGGCAAAGAAAACTGAGTAAACCCAATTCCGCTTAGTTCTTTAACTGATAATTCTCCATTATCAGTCATTCAGTGTGGGTGTGGTGACGGCTTGCTTCCTCAAGTGAATGTACCATGAATGTATTTTGCAAAGGACCAACAACTTTCCTCCATCTTAGCTGTCCTGCATTTTATCTACCTCTTTTTTTCTTTAAATAATCACCAAAAAATTTAGACCTTGCTTAGAGTTTACCATATATACAACATACATATTCTACATTGCCTTTTAATGGGGCAGTCAGGTTCTTCTAGACCAGGGCAAACAAAGACATCCAATGGTGAGTTGAGCACCCCGCTTATAGCAAGTTTTCCCTTCTCAGAACTCCCTAACAGAGTGTGTACATGATACTTTTAGTGTCCCTTATTCACCTGCACAGGGACAGAGAGTCCTTCTGATCCCTCTCCAAGTGGGAGTTCTCTTTGGTTTGCCACATTCCTAAGGAATATTAGGAACAGTTCTCTGATGCAGATGTAATTTCTTCATTCTCAGACCAATCATCCGAGAGTCTGGCCCCTGTACACCAGTCTCTTGTAGCTCCTGTTGCAAGATAGCTTAAATTTCTCTCCCAGGCCTGAGGATATGGCTTAGAGGCACAATTCTTACCTAGCAAGCATGAAATGCTGGCTTAAATCCCCAGTATGGATAAATAAATAAAAATGATAAAATAAAATCCCTTTCCACTGAGACTAGCAGTTTCTCCTTTTGCCCACTTCCTTGTCCCAGAGACTCAGCTGCTTTGATATGGAACCACTTCTCTCCCTGTATCTTCCTGCTACTATCTTTAGGTTTTACAAGGAAGATCACACGTTTCCCATGTGATAGGTACAACTGGCCTCCCAAACGGTATCGGGTGAGATTGGCTTTGCTGTGTCCAAATGTCCATAAAACTAGTGTGAATCTTTCGAGTGAGCAGATGCTTTGGGAAACAAAAGTCAGTGAACACAAGTTCTCATTGGTGACTTAATTTATCACATGTTCTCCAGTCAGTGCGGCAAACCCAGGCATGTAGCTTTGGGTTTTACTGAGAAATGAATGGGAATGAGAAAACCCAGGAAGTAACCACTTTCCATTTTTTTCCTTTCACATTTCATGATCCCAACCATTTCACAATGGGATTCTTTCACATTTTAAAAGTAAAGCCATAGTCTAAGGCTGTGTTTTTCTTGTACTGGATAACAATAAAAGAAGCAAGAACTTTGAATTTGTTAACAAAACAGTACATGTGGTAAGAGGAGATAACTCATCTATGTTACTCATAAACTTAGATTTGGAGTAGAAATAAACTCTTTTTGAAGGAAACACAATGGCAAACAGAAAATTGAAGAAGATATATGCCCAGATTACATTTTTTATTTTTATTTTTATTTTTATTTATTTATTTTTTTTTTTTGGTTTTTGGGACGGGGTTTCTCTGTGTAGCTTTGCACCTTTCCTGGAACTCACTCGGTAGCCCAGGCTGACCTCAAACTCATAGAGATCCGCCTGGCTCTGCCTCCTGAGTGCTGGGATTAAAGGTGTGCGTCACAACTGCCTGGCCCTATCCCTTGGTTACTTGTGAATGAGAAGAACACAGAAAAGTCATATATTGTGGTTTCTCTTACCCCACAATGCTTCCTACTATGGAGAAAATTAATGGCCTTTTTCAATCTCAAAGTGAATACCACATCGTTATGTTCCCTAAATCTGGGACAAAATGTCAAATGTGGCCCTGACATGGGTGGTAGTGCCATTCCTGGTTGCAACATTGGCTCAAACTAACCTTTCTGCATCTCATAGAGCCTCCTCATACTGGAATAGGAAGGCAGTGGGAACAGTACCACTGTTCTTTGCCAACATGCTCCAGGACTTACAGCTTGCTTTTTTTCACATAGGCCTTTGGGCCCAACATGAATATATACTGTGTAGATCAGTGGTTCTCAACCTGTGGGTTGTGACCCCTTCGACAAACTTCTGTCTTGAAAAATATTTACATTATGATTCATAACGGTAGCAAAATTACAATTATGAAGTAGCAACAATTTAATTTTATGGTTGGGGATCACTACAACATGTGATTCCTAATGTATCACAACATTAGGAAGGTTGAGAGCTACTGCTGTACAGGATTAGTGCTGGGCACTGTGTGGTACTTTTAGTACTCTAGGCACACAAAGTCTTCAGTGATGAGCTTCCCAGCATCCCCAAAGAGGAAGCGCTCTTCACCATTATATATTCCCATTATACTCAGGAATTCCTACATTTTTCCCTTGGTGACACTGTCACCATTCATTAAGATCAGACATAGGAGAGGCCATTCCTGGGAAAGTGCCAGTTTTCACTCAGAGTTCCATTATTGGGAAGGTACAGATTGGCAACAAGGCTGTAAGGAGTCACCCTCAGAGTTCAGTTCCTAAAGTTCAAGGCCAAAGACCAGATCTACACATTCAGTTCCTGTTCCAACGTGTTCAAGGCTATTCCCCACTTTCTCTTCTATCTTCTTCAGTGTATCTGGCTTTATGTTGAGGTCTCTGATCCATTTGGATTGAGTTTTGTGCAAGGTGATGGATCTATTGCATTCTTCTACATGCAGGGCCCCAGCTAATATGGGGTGGATGATCCCCACATTGTCCAAGGTCCTTACAGCTGCTCTTGGTCCAACCTGTTAAGCACCTGTACTTATTAGCTTTGACTTTTTCTGAACTTAAAGATGGGTCAATTCTAACAGACTGTGAGTATGCAAACTCACTTGACTCTAAATTCAAGTTGTACAAATGTTTCCTAATGTGTATCTCTTAAATCCTAAAGCAATTTTTGTTCCCCTTTCATAGGGTCACCTAAGACCATTGAAAAACACAGATATTTACATTACAGTTCACAACAGTAGCAAAAGCACAGTTATGAAACAGTAATGAAAATAATTTTATGGTTGGGGTCACCACAACATGAGGAACTGTATTAAAGGGTCACAGCATTAGAAAGGTTGAGAGCCACTGTGTTAAGGACCAAGCATTAGGAAGGTTGAGAGCCACTGTGTTAAGGACCAAGTTACAGGGGCACAGGTGGTGGATGGAGGAGGGCCAAAGGCCAGGTCTTTGAGGACAAGCACTGGTAGGTTATGTGTAGATGATCTGTTCACAATTGTGGTCCTTACCTGACTAGTCTGGAAGTTTTCAAGGCTGGACCAATCATGCTGTCCCTGTTTGAACACATGTGGGCAATCAATTCACATCCAAGGCCCTCAGCTGATAAGTCCTAGAAGTGTTATTGTCTACTGACTGACCCATGGCTAGACAAATCAGATCAAGGCCCTCATCTCTGGAAACCACAGACCTCCATGCCTGCAGAGAGACTCACATTCTGGTCAGGCAGTGTCGAGTTCTCCTAAGGGTCCCAGCAAAGGAGAGGAACCTGTGAAGCTCCTCATATATCAATCTTATCACCAAGATGTTTTCCTTTACTAAAGTAGCACCTTAGACTTCAATGAATCTCTAGAGGGGATGTTTGGAAAAGCCACATCTGGCTTTATCCCTGCCTGGCATTCCTGGGCAGACAGAAGTGGGAGAATTCTGATCAGATGGCATTTTGGAGAAGAGATACATTCACAGTCATTCAGATGCCCCCCAGGACTTCAAGTAAGACCCAAGTCTTCTTCAGTAGAACCAGGGTTGCTACATGTAGTTCAAGGTGTCCCCTTGGGGCTGGACATATGGCTCAGTGGTTCTTTCAGAGGCCCGGGTTCAGTTCCTAGAATCCACATGGTGGCTCACAACTGTCTGTAACTTCAGTTCCAGGGAATCCAGTATCCTCTTCTGGCCACCATGAGCACAAGGGATGCTCATGATGCACATACATACATTCAGGAAAAACACCTATACACATAAAATAAAATAAAATAAAATAAAATAAAATAAAATTTAATATTAAAGTGCCCCCTTTCTGATGGTGTCCATACAGAAGGATGTTCAATAGCTGTGCTGTGTATTTCCTGGCGCTAATACCAGGGCAGGACTTTATGGGGTCCTCTTGGTTATATAAAAAGGCCAAGTGTCTACTAGTCCTTGTTTGCAAGGATCAGTCTTCGAATTCTACTGATTGAAAGTCATGTTTCTCAGAGCAAAAACCTTACCTTCCTCTAACTTCTAAGGCAGAAATTGAGGTGCCAAAACTGTGTGGGGCTGCATGCTGCCAGCAGAAGTAGGATTCTGCTACCTTCCAATTCCAAGTCTAGAATGTCTCTCTTCTAGAGGTAACCAATATCAGTCTTCTCTGCCTCCATAGATAGGTAATTCAGGGTACACTACATCTGGCTACTCCTATCTGGTACTCTGTGTCTTGGTTGCTCCCTTCTTTGAGAATCTCATTCACAGCAGGACTTCATTTAAGACTTAGATTTCTTCCTTCAGTGAAACCAGGGATACTTTCTTTGACAGAGTCATTCCCTTTCTTAGGACCCCAGGCAGCCATAAGGGCATCCTGAGTTGTACTGCGTAGCAGGACTAAGAAAAAGGCACTGCAAGTGTATGGCCCTCTCTGCTGATGGTGGTGGTTCCTTCACATTGCTCAGGATACTGATCTTGACTTTAACTCCTGGGTCTCTACTATCTGCAGTACTAGGGCCAGCACTGCTGGGCCAAAGTCTTCCACTTCTCAACACCTTCCTGGAAAAAATGAGGGTCTCGGTAACCTGACAATTCTAGATATGCCTCTTAGGTTACGAAAGGGATAATTAGGAGCGGGATTGGGGAGTAACTTAGAAGTTTGTGGTGCTTTCTCTGTTCCTGTCTATGTGAGTGTTTTTCTTATTCTTTACTAACATTTCTCAACTCGGCATCTCACTAGTCCTGAGACTCTGCCTTCAGTAGACCCAAGACTATTCCAGATCCAGGTCCTGTCCTGGGATCACAGAGTTGGGGTCAGGATGAGCCAAATCCAGTCATATCCATTCTAGATCTCTGATGTAGCTGGAGAGTTTCTCTCCGGGTCCCACCAACACCCCCCCCCCCCAGTCCCGCAGCCCACTTATAAAATAAACACACAGACACTTACATTATTTAAACTGTTTGGCCTAATGGCTCAGGCTTCTAGCTGATTATTCTTATATCTTATATTAACCCATTTATATTAATCTATAAGTTGCCACGTGGCTCGTGACTTACTGCTATCTTAACATCTTCTCATGGCAGCGGCTGACAGCATCTCTCTGCCTCAGCCTTCCACTTCCTAGACCTCTCCTCTCTCTTTGTCCCGCCTATACTTCCTGTTTGGCTACTGGCCAATCAGCATTTTATTTATCAATCAACCATCCACAGAACTCTGACCTGTTCTGGCATGGTCCTTCTCTTATTCCTCCTCCAGTACCACCACCTCCATAACCATGAGAGCCTCACAGTCTATCCTTTGTTAACTTGAGTTGACCCTCCTCAGAACAAGCCTGTCATGGTCCTGAGTTCTCCAAAGGATGACTGTGGGGTTGCTCAGCCTCACAGATCTGTCTGTAACCATCAAGGCCTGAAGGAAGCCATAGTGGTATCTGTGCAACATTTTATGTTCTGGGATGGGACTCTCCACTCCTTCCACATTGGATTTCATATTTTGACTCCCATTATTTCCTTGACTAGAGGCTTCCTTCCTGGGAAATGCCACCTAAATAGTTCCCCTGCTACAAATCTGCAGAGAATAGTTCCTTGCTCAAGAAGTGATGGGAAATGAAAGAGATGTACCTCAAGGTAGAGGGCTTGGGCAGATGATATACTGTCAACAATAAAGCCAGCCCATCTATCTATTCCTTCTCCTTTTTTTTTTTAGCTAGATATAGTCTTGTATGTGACTTCCATTCTAATAACTTGACTTTCTATAGGAAAGTACCAGGGTCATATGATTTGTGTGCAGTGTGTGTGTGTGTGTGTGTGTGTGTGTGTGTGTGTGTGTAAGTCACAGGACAACTTCTGGGAGTGAATTTTCTCTTTTTACCGTGTAGGTTCTGACTCAGGTTGACAGTTTTGGCAGCAAATACCTTTCCCTAACAAGCTATCTCACCATACCTCCACTTTAGTTTTCAAGACAGGATCTCTCTCTGGACCTAGAGTTTGCCAAGTCAACTAGACTGGCTAGCTAACGAGTTCCAGGGATCCACTTGGCTCCATCATCTTGCCAAGTGCTGGAGTTAAGTTAGGCGTCACAGCAGCTGGTGTTTTGTGTGAGTGTGGGGTATCCTAATCAGTCCCTTATTCTTGCATGACAAGCACTTTACTAACTGAATCATCTCTCCAGTCCAAGATTCACATGCTTTTGTGAGTCCTTTTCTAGTGTCATCGCACGTGTCAATGATCCTCTACTCCTTACTTGTACCTTTCACTTGTTTTGTTATTGCTATGGCTACAGAATCCAAACCAGTAGTTTGTATATGAGGTCTTTCTTGTTATCACCTGACATATAAGTTGCAGAGCAAAGGAATGTAAATGAACACACACAAATGTCTTGAGCTAGGCTGAGTGGGACAATGTAGAAGTGCTTTTATTACAGATGAGCAATACTTGAGGACTATTATCAAGGAAGTCTGTTTTGTTTTGTCATGGGCTTTGTTTGGAATATTTGTCCATAACTAAGATGAATCTCTTTGACAAGTTTGATCACTCATGGTGATGTATATTAAAGAGTTCTCAGAACATTGATCTGTCTTGTGGTTATGGGCAAGAGAGCCCTGTTTTCTTTCCCTCCCATCTTGACTGGCTGTGTGTGTGTGTGTGTGTGTGTGTGTGTGTGTGTGTGTGTGTGTGTGTATGTGTGGTATGCATGCATGTATGTGGGGGTGTTGTATGTGTGTGTGTGTGTGTAGGTGATGTGTGTATGTGGAGGTGTGTGTGTGTGTGTGTGTGTGTGTGTGTGTGTGTGTGTGTGTGTGTATGTATGTGTGGTGTGGTGTATGTGCATGTTTTATAATGATGAGTTATTTAAGCCTTATTAGGTGCTGCCAGTCAGTGTGCTTACCTACAATCTGGTTTTGCAAATTGGACAGCTGCTTCTAACACACTAGCTTTTGTCCAGTCATTTGTATCTCATTAACCTTCTCAAGATACTCAGTAGCCCATAGCATGCTAGATGGGAATCCATGTAGAGCTGTAAAATTCACTCTGGCGTGGGAAGAGGTTTACTGGTGAGGAGTAGGTGCTTGTCAGTTTTATTGCAAATTATTAGGTAGATGCTAGTATTTGCATAAAATGCAGAACTAATGAACTTTGACTCTTTCTGCTTCACTCTGGATACTTGTGCTCTAGGCTAAGGTTGTGAGAAACAGACTAGAGTTCCAGAAAAAAATATGCTTATTATTTCAAACACTTTAATAGACACTAGGGATCAGGGTAGGGTAAAAAAAAAAGAGTAGGTTCATGACCCCCAAGTAGCTGTGTTAGCCTCATGCAGGGATCGGCAAACTAGAAGTTTCAGGTCACATCTTGACTTTGCAAATACTAGTTTATGAGACAAAGCCACACTCATTTATTTCCATTTTATCTAAGACTGCCTTCATTCTGCAATAGTACAGTTGAGTGGTCACCACAAAGGCTGTATGTCCTGTAATGCCTAACATATCAATTATCTGGCACTTTATGGAAAATGTCTTCTAATCCTTGATCTAGTGGGAAAGAGCAGCATTAATGCAAGTAAACATAATTCAAAGCAAGGTATGAAATGGTGGAGCTAACAGACATTATAAACCAAATGGACCTAACAGATATTTACAGAACATTTCACCCAAACTCAAAAGAATATACCTTCTTATCTGCACCTCATGGAACTTTCTCCAAAACTGACCACATACTCAGACACAAAACAAAACTCAACAGTTACAAGAAAATTGAACTAACATCCTGCATCCTATCTGAGAACCACAGATTAAAGCTGGATATCAACAACAACAGAAACAAGAGAAAGCTTACAAACTCATGGAAACTGAACAATTATCCACTGAATGAAAAATTGGTCAAGACAGAAATGAAAGATATTCTAGAATTGAATAAAAATGAATACACAATGTACCCAAATATATGGGACAAAATAAAGACAATTCTAAGAGACAAGTTCATAGCACTAAATGGCTACATAAAAAAAATAATGGAGAACTCACATACGAGCCATTTAACAGTACACTTGAAAACTCTAGGACAAAAAGAAGAAATCACACCCAAAGGGAGTAGATGGCAAGAAATAGTCAATAAAGTAGAAACAATAACAACAAAGACAAAAAAACAACAAAATCAATGAAAAAAGTTTGTTCTTCAAGAAAATCAACAACATAGACAAAACCTTGCTGTGGGATGTTCTGTATGGCAAATGTGTTGCTCTGATTGGTTGGTAAATGAAACACTGATTGGCCAGTAGTCAGGCAGGAGGAAGAATAGGCAGGACAAGGAGGAGAATAAAGCTGGGAAGTGGAAGGCTGAGTCAGAGACACTGCCAGCCGCCACAATGACAAACAGCATGTGAAGATGCTGGTAAGCCACGAGCCACGTGGCAAGGTATAGATTTATAGAAATGGATTAATTTAAGGTGTAAGAACAGTTAGCAAGAAGCCTGCCATGGCCATACAGTTTGTAACCAATATAAGTCTCTGTGTTTACTTGGTCGGGTCTGAGTGGCTGTGGGACTGGTGGGTGAGAGAGATTTGTCCTGACTGTAGGCCAGGCAGGAAAAGTCTAGCTACAAAACCTTATCCAAACTAAATAAAAGGCAGAGTGAGAATATCCAAATTAACAAAATCAGAAATAAAAAGTGGGACATAAAAAACTCAGAAAACCTGTACTTTCCTCAGTTACTGGATGAAGGCTCTGTGATGACAGTTAGGGTATTCACCAATCTGATTACCAGGGCAGGCCAGTTCAGGCACCCTCTCCACTATTGCTAGTAGTCTAATCTGGGGTCATCCTTGTGGATTCCTGGGAATTTCCCTAGCACCAGGTTTCTCCCCATCCCCATAATGTCTTCCTCTATCAAGTGCATGAGATGGCTAACTGGAGTCCATTACCTATGGTGGGATGCCCTGCTCAGCCTTAATGCAGGGGGGGAGGGTCTTGGTCCTGCCTCAACTGAATGTACCAGGCTTTGCTGACTCCCTATTGGGAGCCCCTACCCTTTTGGAGGAGGGGATGGATGGTGGTTGGAGGGGGGAGAAGGCTAGGGGAGCAGGAGGAGGGATGAGAGGAGGATCTGTGGTTGTTATGTAAAATGAATGAAAAATTTCTTAAATAAAAAAACCTGTACTTCATAAAATTTGAAAATCTGAAAGAAATGGATAATTTTCTAGATACATATCCCTAATCCCTATAGTGAAATATAAACAGTCATTGAAAGTCTCCTAACAACAACAACAACAAAAAGCCCAGGCCAGATGGTTTAACAGTAAAATTCTACAAGACTTTCAAAGAAGAGTTAATGCCAATACTCCTCACATTATTTCACAAAATAAAAAGAGAAGTAACATTGCTAAATTGGTTCTATGAGGCCACAGTCACCCTGATACCCAAACCACACACAGACTCAACAAAAAAAGAGAATTACAGACCAATTTCCCTCATGAACATTGATGCAAAAAAACTCAATAAAATACTTGCAAACTGAATCCAAGAACACAACAAAAAAAATCATCCACCATGATCAAGTAAGGCCTCATCCCAGAGATGCAGGGATGGTTTAACATACAAAAATCAGTAAATGTAATCCACCACATAAACAAACTGAAAGAAAAAAAAAAAACACATGATCATCTCATTAGATGCTGAGAAGGATTTTTAACAAATCCAACACGCTTCATGATAAAAACCCTGGAGAGATTAGGGATAGAAGGTACACACCTAAACATAATAAAGGCTGTTTACAGCAAGCCAACAGGAACACACCTAAACATGATAAAAGCATTATACAGCAAGCCAACAGCCAACATCAAATTAAATGAAGAGAAACTCAAAGCAATTCCACTAAAATCAAGAACAAGACAAGCTGTCCATTCTCCCCATACCTATTCAAAATAGTACTTGAAATTCTAGATAGAGCAATAAAAAAACTGAAGGAGATCAAGGGGGTACAAACTGGAAGGGAAGAAGAAAAATATCTTTATTTGCAGGTGATGTAATAGTATAGACAAGTGACCCCAAAAATTCTACCAGGGAACTCCTATAGCTGATAAACACTTCCAGTGAAGTAGCTGAATACAAGATCAACTCACACAGCCCTCCTCCATACAAATGACAAATGGATTGAGCAAGAAATCAGTAAAAACCCTCTTCACAATAGCCACAAATAATATAAAATATCTTGGGGGTAACTCTAACCAAACAAGTGAAAAACTTTTAGGATAAAACCTTCAAGTCTTTGAAGAAAGAAATTGAAGAAGATATCAGAAGATATAAAGAACTCCCATGACAATGGCTTGGTAAGATTAACATAGTAAAAAGGGCCATTCCACCAAAAGCAATCTACATGTTAAATGCAATTCCCATCAAAGTTCCAACACAATTCTTTTTTTCTTTCATTTTTCTTTATTAAGAAATTTTCTACTCACTCCACATACTATCCACAGATGCCCCCTCCTCCCTTCTCCCACCCCCAGCCC
The DNA here is from genome assembly GCF_007827085.1 of Peromyscus californicus insignis. Lineage (NCBI taxonomy): Eukaryota > Metazoa > Chordata > Mammalia > Rodentia > Cricetidae > Peromyscus > Peromyscus californicus. Next base: position 26,643,900 of record NW_026294391.1, on the reverse strand, counting down.
TCTTTCCCAAGCCACCCTGCCTCCCCACATCCCCCAAATAGAGGTCTCCCAAGGGGAGTCAGCAGAGCCCAGCACACTGAGCCTAGGCAGGTCCAAGCCCCTTCCCACTGCACTAAGGCTGTGCAAGGTGTCACACCACAGGCACCAGGTTCCAGAAGCCTGCCCATAGACCAGGGACAGATCCCAATCCCCCTGCCTGGGTGTTCCCCAAACAGTTCGAGCCAAACAACTGTCTTCTGTATCTAGAGGGTCTAGTCCAGTCCCATGGGGCTCCACAGCCACCAGTCCACAGTTCATGGGCTTCCACTAGTGTGGTCGGTCATCTCTGCCCGTCCTCCCATCATGATCTCAATATCCCTCGCCTGCAGTATCTCTCCTCTCTCTCATCAATTGGATTCCCGGAGCTCAGCCTGGTGCTTGGCTGTGGATCTCTGTATCTGCCTCCATCAGTCACTGGACAAAGGCTCTATGATGACAGCTAGGTTATTTGCTAGGCTGGTCACTAGAGTAGACCAGTCCAAGCACCCTCTGGACCACTGCCAGCAGACCAAGGTGGGGTCAACCTTGTGGATTCCTGAGAGCCTCCCCAGCACCCTGCCTCTTCCTATTCCCATGATGTCCTCATCTATCATGGTATCTTCCTCCCTGCCCTCCCACTCTGTCCTTGTTCCAGACCTTGACAGGACAATTCTCAACTTCATATGGAAAAATTCCAGGATCAGTAAGACAATCCTGAACAATAAAAGAACTGCTGGTGGATTCACCATTCTGGATTTCAAGTTACACTACAGAGTCACAGTATTTAAAAGCGCATGGTACTGGCATAAAAACAGACACACTGATCAATGGAATTGAATTGAGGACCCAGATATAAATCCACACATATATGGACACCTGATTTCTGATAAAAAAAAAGCCAGAAACACACATTGAAAAATAAGATAGCATCTTCAACAAGTGGTACTGGACAACCTGGATGTCTTTATGGAGAAGAAAGCAAATAGATCCATACTGTTCACCTTGCACAAAACTCAACTCTAAATGGATCAAAGACCTCAACATAAAACCAGATACACTAAGCCTGATAGAAGAGAAAGTGGGGGAATAGCTTTGAATTCATTGGCACAGAAGACAACTTTGAGAAAACAACACTGCTAATGCAGGCACTAAGATCAACAATTAATAAATGGGACCTCATGAAACTGAAAAGCTTCGGCATAGCAAAGGACACTATCATTTGGACAAAGTGGTACCCTATAGAATGGGAAAGGTTTTGTACCAACTACATATCTGATAGAGGACTAATATCCAAAATATATAAATAACTCAAGAAATCAGATACCAAAAACCCAATAATCTAATTAAAAATAGGGTACAGATCTAAGCAGAGAATTCTCAACAGAAAAATCTCAAATGTCAGAGACATACTTAAAGAATTGTTCAACATCCTTAGCTATCAAGGAAATGCAAATCAAAATGACTGTGAGATACCATCTTACAGAATGGCTAAGATAAAAAACACTAATGACAGCTTGTGTTGGAGAGGATGTAGAGCAAGGGGAACACTCCTCCATTGCTGGTGGGAGTGCAAACTTGTACAGCCACTTTGGAAATCAATATGGCAGTTTCTCAGAAATCTGGGAATCAATCTACCTCAAGACTCAGCTAAATCACTCCTAGGAAGCTCAATCATATCACAAGGACACTGACTCAACTATGTTAATAGCAGCTTTATTCATAATAGCCAGAACCTAGAAACAACCTAGATGTCCCTAAATTGAAGAATGGATAAAGAAAATATGTTACGTTTACACAATGGAATATTACTTAGCTGTTAAAAACAATGACATCAATGTAGGCAAATGGATGGAATTAGAAAGGATCATCCTGAGTAAGGTAACCCCAACCCAGAAAGATAAATATGATATGTACTCACTCATAAGTAGATATTAGCCAAAAAATAAATGATAAAACCAATGATGAATGATAAACCAAGCTACAATCCACAGACTCAGAGAGGTCATGTAAAGAAGAGTGGCCTGCAGGGGAGCACATGGATCTCCCTGGGAGGGGGAAATAGAATAGATTTTATAGGTGAACTGGGGGAGGGTTGGGACAGAAGCAATGGGGAGGAGATCAGTGGGGGAGATGGGGTGGAGGGAGAGAGTGTGGTGAGAGATGGCTGGAATTGAGGGGCATTTGGGATGTGTGTGTAAACTTAGTATCATGGGAACTTATTGGAATGTATGAAGATTATCCTAATGAGGACTCTTAATGGGGGATAGTGAGTCCGAACTTGCCATCTGTTGTCACCAGGGGAGGCTTCCAGTGGCAGGATTAGGTTGCATTCAATTGGGTTGTTGGCTAAGGGGTCCCACTGAAATTCCTCAACAACCCAGTCTGTTGCTAAGATAATGGGTTGCTCTCTGCAAACTGACAAGAGGACCCCATTTCTGAGGACAGCACCCACACAACTCATTGAACATGGACAAGCCAGGCTGGTGCCTACACAGAGCCCTCACCCCCACATTCTAGTCTCGTTGGTGTGGGAAGGTACTCTGTAGGCTACCAAATGAGAAACATGGACACCAACACAGCCAAAAAAACTCTGACCTACGATCTGTCTTGTCTGCAATGTATGCTAGGGCAATGGTGGCACAGAACTTGTGGGAGTAGCCAACAAATGTCTAATTTTTTTAAAGGCCTACTCCATAAGGGAAAATCCATGCCTGACATTGCTTGGGTGTCTAAGAATCAGAGACTAAAATGCCCAGAGACCTAGGGTAAAACCAAAGACTACTGGCCTAAAAAAATGTATCAATAAAATGACTCCTAATGATATTCTGCTATACTCATAGACCAATGCCTTATACAGTCATCATCAGAGAGGCTTCCTCTAGCAGCAGATGGGAACAGATGCAGAGACCCAGAGCCAGACATTACCAGAGAGAGAGGGTCTAAATGAGAGGCCTCCATTAAATCCCTCTTCTCAGAACTCAGGAAATCCTGTGGAAGAGGAGGAGGAAACATTGCAAGAGCCAGAGGGATGGAGGACACCAGGACACTGAAACAGCAAGCACAGGGCCCACATGGGTCTGTACCAGGTCCTCTGAGTATACATTATAGCTATTGGCTTAGTATTTTTATGGGACTTCTGACAGCGAGAACGACTGGGTCTCTGACTCTTGTGCCAGCTCTTGGGACTTCTGGGAGGACCTGGGAGGAGTAGAGGGAGGGGAAACATAATTAGAATATACTGTATGAGAAAATAATCTGTTTTCAGTAGAAGGGGAAAAATGAAGAAAAAAGAGAGGAGGGGGGACCATCATTGAGGCAAATCTGGAAAGTATTTCCTCAGAGTCAGCACACAGAAACTGCAGTCCACAGAGGACCAAGGATTTACCTTGTGCTGGCAGCCACACTTGGTAATGTGTAAGAGTCTCTCAGGTGATACAGGTTTAGAAGGTATTAAGGGGTCATGGAAAGCAGATGAGGCTTGGCATCATGAGAGGCCAGGTTGTGGTGAGAAGTTGAGGACTGGCACCAAGTGGCAGGGTTGGAGTCCCTGATGAGAGCCCAGGAGAGACTATTGGTGAAGGTATAGCTCAGCTGTAGCAGAGATCCACCATTTTAGAGACGCTAGTACCATTGCATGATTGCTGGGGACAACAGCAGCTGTGGGTGGAGCTGGCCTGAACCTAGAGATGAACTGTGTGTGCTGACAATGGCAATAGAGCTGGGAAATGATGGCCCTTGAAGCCCAGAAGATTGTGAGATGTCTGACATTGAGCTTTACACTGTTGGACTATAGTTCTGCTTTGATTTGATTCTAATGGTGCCCAGGTTCTTTGCTCTTAAAGTAAGAAATTATGTGACTTATTTTTTTTACTTCACTTTATAGGAGCTCACAATTGTGAGACTTTGGAATTTTAGAGAGACTGAAATTTTAGACAGACTTTGGATATTTAGAAAGACTTGGGAGTTTTACATAGACTGGAATTTTAGAGAAACTTTGAATATTTTAGAAAGACTTTGGAATTTTAGAGAAGCTTTGAACTTCAAAAGAGACTTTGGATATTTTAAAGAGACTGAATTTTAAAGTGTTTGGAGTTTTAAAGACTGTGAGACTTTGGAATGTTTTATAATGTTATATTAATATTTATATAACATCTTGGTAATAAACAAGAAAGGAAGGGTTATGGTTTAACAGTAAAGTATTGATGTGCCAAACTGACAAGAGGTCAGTTGTCTTGGTTGATTTTGTTTGTTTGTTGTTTTTTAAACTTGATACAAGCTATAATTATCCGGGAAAAGGAACTTCAGGTGAGAAAATGCCTCCATCCGATCACCTAAAGGTTCTTCTGCAAGGCATTTTCTCCTTTGGAAAAATGGCACAACAAAGGTTTGCCTGGAATCAGGAATGTGCTTGTGAACAGCAGTAGACCTTTAAACACTCTCCTCTAACAATAAAATTGGGGTGACACTGTCTAATCAGAAAGAAAGTACTTCCTTTGAGGTGGGTTTAATGGACAGGTAGCTCTTATTTCTATGAAAAAAAGTTAATCAATAAGCAGATACAAGAGTTTTATTTTTCAGATTTATTCTATTTTACTTGTGTGGACATTTTGCTTGCATGTATGTATGTGAACCATGCACACACTGGCCCACAGAGGTCGGAAGAGGATGTTGGAGCCCCTGGAACTGGAGTTACAGATGGTTGAGAACAGCTAAAAGGCGAACCATCTCCAACAGAGGTCACTATTGTTTTATACCATGATTGAGAGTGGGGATGAAAAGCCAGAAGTCTATCCATGGGAATCATATTCATGGAGAGAAAGCTCAATCAATCAGGAACTCCATCTGACAACCTCACCTTCCTCAGTTGGTTTCTGCAGGATGTTGCCAGTAACCAATTTGATAATGTTATCTTTATATGGTACTATTCCTTTACTTGGAAACCTCATCTGAGGGGACATTTTATTCTGCCTGGGACTCTTTTTATTGGGAACTCCTGCTGACTGTCTCAATGGGGCTTCTCCAATAAATTTCTACTGGATATTTCTATTCCCTAATTTGGCGATGTTACATTTTGTTTGCCCTCTCATTTGGCCTACTCCAGTTGTCTCTACTAGAAGTTTCATGCACCCATTTAATGCTGTTTTGCTCTCTGATGCTCAGTATTTAGTCTTTTGACTGTTACATACTTCATAACTTCACTCATCCCAAACTTAGAATATAGCTCTCCCAGACCATTCTCTGGGACCACAAAGAACAAAATTGCTTAGTGAGCTATTAAAAAGTCAATTTGGATACAGTAGGTCTAAAGTAGGGTGTGCAAATTTGCCTTTTAACTAGCTCTTAGGTAATGGTTCATGAACCATACACCAGCTGCCATTGTCCTGGGTGAACGCCCCAAAGTAGACTATGCTAGTAAAGGGAACACTGGTTGGAACTATTGCAGCCCATCTGAAGGCCTAGAGGATCTGTGAGGAGATAAAGTTGTTTGGAGCAAGGTGTTTGCCTTTCCTGACTTCAACTCCAGAAAAGGGTTGTACTTTCAGAAATTCATTTTTATAATAGTAAACACATTTCAGTCAATATGCAAAGGATAGGAGTTATGCTTCTGTGTTGTTTCCTTGAGAAATTATCTCATCTTTCTTTTATTAGAAACCATCACTCATCGGTGTTGAGTCTAATGAATAAGCTTGGCGTGTTACAGCATAGTCTGTATAGATTTGCCTTTCCCCTAGCAAAAGGGACCGATGAAACTCTGCCCACTTTATCTACATCATCTCCAAGCCCATTAGTTTTCATTTTTCCAAACTCTGAGGACTAAACGAAGCATAAATTCTGACACTTTTCTTTAACCTCCTCATTTTTAAAATTAGGGGCTATATATGGCATTCTCTGGGGTGTCTTCCAATGCTAATAATCCATGCTTCTGTGAGAGTATTAAAATCTCTATATTACAATCTGTGGATTAGTAAAGTTTTCTTTTCTGACATGGTAGGTAGAATACTTACAAAGAGTTCAGACTTTTGAATAGGAAATATCACTTGGGCTTTACATGAAACTCTGAGCGATTAAACTGAAACAAACTTACATTCAGTTTAGCGTTTTATTGCCTGGATATCCCAAAACTTTGTAGCTCGATTGTCTTCCCGTATAACCCATGAAACCCAGAGACTCAAGCATTACTTTAGGCACAATTATGATGTGGAAGTGTTGACACTTCTGTAAAGCATTTACAACTTAATTGTGGACTGTACACACTTCATATCAAGAAGGTGGAGTGCATGGCAGGGAACGTGGGAGATGAAAGAGCTTTCTTCCATTCAAAGGCCCATCAACTGGAAGCCTCTTGGCACGGTGACCAATGTGTCCTTCAAGAAATTTGCTGACTACATCCGATAGGCACCTCTAGTATTAGCTCTTCTCACCAAGGTACAGAGTTTGGGCGGGCCTTATTTACACCCACTATGACTCTGTCACTCCCTTGTTGTCAACTTCCTTGCATTAGCCTGTGTTCTGTTACCAAGAACATAGATTTATAAGGAAAAATCTTTTTTTCCAGCTCTGCAGGGTCCAGATCAATGTGCTAGGGCTGGTGATTGTCTTTTGTCTGCTTTGCTTACTCATTTAACACTTGTAGTCCTGGCTGGCCTGGAACTCACTAAGTAGCCAAGGCTGGTCTCAAACTTTCAGTGAGCTTCATGCCTCTGACTTCCAAGTGCTAATATTATAGGCATTCTTGTGCCACCAAAGCCAGGATGGCTTTCTTGATGGCATAGCAACTAATATGCTACCATTTCTGTAAATTGAGGATGGAATGTGCAAAAATATTTTATATTTATCTGTATATATGTGTAAACACTGCAGTAAACATAGAAAGAAACTAGTAACAGCACAGCAATGACTACCAACTGCAGGGTTTGGGGATGGATGCTGAGCATTAATGGGACAAGGGGCAGTAATAGTTAAATAACTTTGCACTGGATGCAATTTTTCATGCCTTTAGTTCTGAGACATGTTATTTTAGTTCTTTAGACCATGAGACAGAGGTTAGGGAGATCAGAGCAAACTGGTATCCTCTGACATGACAGGACCACTGCACCCACAAACTCATAGCAGCAGTGGTTGCCTGTACAAGACCCACACAAGACCAAGACAGTCAACATTCTAGCATGGAGAGAGAAGAGGTTTCAAAGCTCCCACCCTTAACTGAAAAACTCTGGCCGCTTGGTGGTTTCTGGGGGAAGGAAAGTTGATTTTCTTTAAGGATGTAGTTCCTGATAGACCAACCATGCTCTACCAGATGGTTCAGGAGTATATGGACAGCACAAATTCAGAGTCATGGAGTTATTTAAATGAAGAAGAAGGAGGAGGAAGAGGAGGAGGAGGAGGAGGGGGAGGAGGGAAGAGGAGGAGGAAGAGGAAGAGGAAGAAGACAACATGAAGTTGTGGGTGCATAGGAAGGTGGGAGTAGGTCTAGGAAGAGTTAGGGGAGGAGTAAGGGATAAATAAGATCAAAATACATTATGTGAAATTCTGAAAGAATTAATAAAGTATATTCATACAGATATAGACACATAAAATCTAAGGAAGTCAAGGAAGAAGGCTCTGTTGATCAAGACTCAGATTCATCCACCATAGTGAAATGTAAAAGTAAGTAGGAAAAACTTCCTGGTTTTCTACTCTTTGTATGTTGTGTTAGTAGTGATTAAGACAGAATGTCAGATGGAGGGAAAAATCTGTTTATTTGTGCAAAGATAGTTTGCATTCCATTTACATGGACATTTAGATGAAAATTCTTTCACATAACAAGTATTTTCATAACACATCAATCTCCCTGTGTGTATTTTATGTTTTATGAATCTATGATCACAAAGCCTTTCCCTACTTTCTCATAATGCATAAAATAGTTTATTTATATATGAAAAACCTAACATTCAAAAGTATGTTAAAAACATCCATATGCTTACTTTTTATTGATTCTTTGGGAATTTCATGTCATTCACCTTGACCTGAATCCTGGAATAGTGAGCTAAAATAAATCCTTTCACCTCAAAATAAATAAATAAATTAAAAAAATAAAAAAGTAAAATACATTTTAAAATGTTAAGTGTATAAGTAAAAAATGTAATAAAACTCTAGTTATAGAGAATTATCTGGAGTGTTTGGTTTTCAGTGCAGAATGTTCCATCTTCATAAAATATTAGAAACTCTACATTTTGCAACAAATCAACCTGATTGATTCTGATGTAGGTCTGAGGAACCAACAATCTAAAGGACAGGACTGGTGAGATGGCTCAGCAATTGAAAGGTGCTTGCCACTAAGCCTGAGAACTGAGTTTGATCCCTAGGGCCCATATGGCAGAAGAAGAAACCGCCTCCCACAAGTTGGTCTCTGATCTCCTGCATGTGTGCCCTGGTGTACATGTCCCCCTAAAATAATAACAATGATGGTAATAGTAGTGATGATGATGATAATAACAGTTATTATTATTAATAAATGGGACACAGAGCCACAGACTGCAGTCACGCAGCAACTATTTTATTGACTATTGGATGCATGCATCTGTACAGTTTATAAATTATGCTTTATTGTGTTAAGAAATAAGAGCAACTACTTATCTTCTACCACTTTGAACATTCAGTTTTCTACACTGGATTCAAGTTACTGTCCCAGAGAGCACACAGGTTGGGACAGTAGCTTTGGAAACATTTCTGAAGACATCCAAATTCAATTACAAAGCACACTTGAACAGAGCAAGTTTCACATGGCCACACAGTAACAAACATGGCAAAGGTAAAAGGATCTGAGTCAGTCATGTTCATACTGTGAACTTCTCCTACATAATTCATTAGTCCAAAGAGTCTAGACAAAACCAAGCTATGACATTATTTACACTGAGTACCACACCTGGAACTCGTTCTGAGTTATTTAACACAGAGTATGTTTTTCAATGCAATAAATATTTATGGCTAATGTTAACAAGTACAATTATAATTTACAAAACATGTGCCTAGTATTTAAAACAGAACATAAAATGACACTAAAGAAGCGTGTGCCATGTAGTTTCACAACTCACTGGAGTGTATCATCTCAAACCCTGTTGTCTCGAATACAAGAAAGATCATGTACAAATCAGTAAAGCTCAGCTTACAGAACAAAATATTTTTTAGGGAAAGCATTTTTACTTTTTTGTTATCATAGTCACTAGTTAAAGCCAATGCAAAGAAAAACTTGAATACACAAGAGGCCCAAATTGTACAATGTGTCTTACATATTGAGGTTCTGAGTTATACCAAAAATTTCAAGTTTGCCTGGGAGTTAATGAAGTCTCGAATGTATGAAGTTTTATCATCCATTAAAATGATTCTCTTAAGAAACCATAAAGTTATGAGAGTCTCTCCATGTTCTATTACTCTGGGAGTGATTTTTGAATTTGGGGAAATATAAATCATATCTCTTAGAAATGTATGAACTCGGGGGAGCGGGGAGGCAAGAGACAGTGGGATCTGGGATTCTAACATTGTATCCAGACTACTGATTCCTTCTTTGAGTTCCTGGCTAAGTGCTTTAGTCCAGGAGTATTTTTTCCTATTAGAGGCCGTTCCTGTAGCCTAGGTCTCCAGGCTCCAGGAAACCATTTATTGCCATATCGTATTTATTTAGTAAGGCAAGTGGAGGGTGAGTGAGTGACTCTGCCTCTTTCCTGATACCCATTCTCCAAGGAATCCTGATTCAAAGAAAGCTTGATTGTTAGGACTTGGGTCCTCTTCTCTGACTTTGTCAATGGTGAGTTATTTGTTGTTGATTTGGTTTTTTGGTTGTTTTGGTTGTTGTTTTAAGACAAAGTGTCACTGTGTAGCCCTGGCTGTCCTGGAACTTGTAGCAGTTCTTGTGCCTCAGCCTCTTTGAATGCAGGGATTACAAGCATGTGTCCCCAAGCAGCCTGTTCAGCAGGCTTTTCAGTTAGTCACAGAACCATGAGACTTAGTAGGTGCTTGCAACTAATGTGTATCTTTGGGTTGGGATGAGGGTACAAGCTAAGGGACTTCCCTGATCAATCAGTTTGTACTGCATCCCAGCCTTGGCCTTCGATGCATCCTTTGCCCAATTGGCTTTAATTCTATCACTAGGTCGGGCCTTTGGGCAACATCTAGAGTGGCAACATGGCTTTGTATTAAGTCTTGGGATCTTCATTTCTCACGCAGCCTGAATTTGGGAAGTAATGCTGGATGAAGGTGTGGAATCAAGAGAAATTCTGCTCTATATTTATGTTCTGCCACTTGACTCTTCCATGTAATCTTAGGATTGTTAAGTAATGGCCTTGAATCATGATTTCATATGCCCAGGAGAGAAGTTCACATTTGAATGCCTGGTGACATTGAGGCCCTTGCCTCCCAGCACTTTCAAAGCCACAGGAATTCATTCAGGTTTTGGATAATTTCATGGCCACTGTTTTTCCCCAAGCATCTTGTCCTGTGTCTCTGCCTTCCACTTCCTTATAACATGGGAAGTTATTCCCACTTCTTTGCAGACAACAATAACCCTGTTAACTCCCTTGTACCAAGGTGAGGAGACTCTTTCTAGGGGCACCAAAATTACCTGGAAACTTGGGAAGCAATGATTGTCATTTTCCCAGAATGAGCCATAAGGAATAAAGCACAGTTAATTCAGATCAGAGCAAAATGAAATCAGATTAAATTGCAGTGGACAAAACAACCTTTTCCTTTTCAAGGTCAAATGTGGTTTGATTTTGACAGCTCATGCTTCAGTCCCATGGTTCCATGGATCTTTTAATTCAGTGCTAGATGGTCACAAGTAAGTGAATTTAATACTTCCAAATTCCCATACTAAAGGATGTCAATGGGCTTTTTGGTCAGTGGGAAAGGTATTGGTTTGATGAGGTAATGAGTGTGAGAATGCTTTATAGACTGTGAACACGAGGTAAATGCAATATTCTTTTGAATTAATCATGGACCATAATCGTCTAACCCACGATTCCTACACTGAATACATGTGCAACCTTGAAATTTTAAGAAAATATTTAAACTCTATTGAGTGCATTTCTAACATGAGGTTTCATGAAAGCAAAGTTTGTTCTTCATGTGCTTTTTGTTGACCGCTCTAGATATATGCTCTCCTGGAGCATGTGTTTGATCTTCCTTTATCTAACAAAGGATGTCTTTAAAGACCCAAATTATAATATTTTAAAATTTCTTTTTATTACCTTTGTTTATCTATGGCAGGGGGAGGGTTGTGTGGAGGGCATGCATGTGCCACAGTGCATGTGCGGAGGTCAGAAGACAACTTTCAGGATAGTTCTTGCCTTCAGCGGCATGGGTTCTGGGGGTGGCATTTAGTTAGTCTGGCTCAGCAGTAAGCGCCTTTACCAGTTGAGCTATCTCACTGGCCATGAAGGCCAGAGTCAGAGTGAGAGTGGAGCAGTGTTAAAGTTGCTGTGTCTGTGTGCTGTGGGAGAGGTGTGGCCGGGAGGAATAGCACTCCAGACACAGAATGAAGGAGAGCTCAGGGTGGTGTGCTTTCACTGATTAGCTCATATGCACATGCACACAGAGAGACAGAGAAGAGAGAGCAGGAGCGAGAGAGATTGGTCCCATAAAAGTAAACACTCTTGCTTCCTCTCAGTTGTTAGTTCATTCCATGAAATGGGGCCAAGGTTAGAGGAATTTTGTAAAATATGCTCTGTTCCTCCCCGAACCTCATGGCTAATTCTATAATCCATTCTCTCACAACCACTCCCTCCCAGTGTGGAGGTGAAGAGATCCAATGGCAAGAAAGTGTGTATCTCCCCGCTTTTACCATGATTTGGTGTACACTGTTCATTCAGTCCTCATACAGCCAGGTCCTCAGGGTAATTGTTTCTATCTGGCTTCTGGGGAAAGTGACTTAGCCACCTTTTAACCCACAGATGAGGATGTCATTCAACACGTCATTCTCCAAACAAAGATAATCCCTTTTACTAGAAGCCATCTGACATATGATGAGGCTGGGCAACCAATAACCAACTGCTCCTCTTGGCGGCAACAAGAACTTTATAACCCAAGTTCCCCCACATCTTACAGTCAAGTTCATTTACTTCTGTTTAGTGTGCACGTTGCTAACAAGATGAGGTTGCTTTGTCTGTAGCAGCTTCCAAATAGTTTCCCTACAGGCTCCCCGTCCTCTAAGCTGAAGAACCAAATTATTAGTGGGGCAAAGAGGCTTTGCTAATGAGACAGAAAGTTAGATTCAGTGGGGAAGTGAGAGCAGCCAGAAGAACTGGGTTGAGCCATCCACATTTATGGGGAATCATAAAATCATCAGCAGGGAGGGACCTTGTCTGCACTAACCAGGGAGGATCATCTTGCTGCCGAATATCACTCCCAATGGCAGCTGTACCTTCCCTGCCAGCAGCAGCCCTTGGTGGGGAGACTGCTTTGTTTATTGCTTAATCTATCACTGTTGAGCTGCCTGCCTTGGGGAGGCTCAATTTAAGAAAGATTGAAAGGTAGTATCTGTCAATTGAATAAACACAGATGGTTTTCCACAGCAAAAATTGATTTTTTTTCCTTCACCAAAGACATAAGTGCTAAACGTGATTATCTTTAGAAGCCAGGCATGAAATGGTTCAGCTCCAACCCCTGTGTGTTCTGCCCTGGCAGAGAAGGGACACTATATGGGTCTCAGGTTTATCATATGATTTTAGGTTCTTGATTTTAAAATAAAACTTAAATTTAGTTAGAGAAGGGATGGACCAATTAAGTCTTTCCTAATAAGAAGGTCCAGCTCAACCCATTATTTAATTCACTCTATGTTTAATCAGTTTGGGTCACCGGCTGCCAAAAACTCCCTCCAACTCTATCATCTACAAGTCACAAGGAAGAAACAAGATTTGCCTTAGGATACCCAGACCTTGATCTTCTCACTGTTTGTCTAGTGGCTAGTAAAGAGATGCTCTGTCTGTGCCCTGATGTTAATTGAAGGAGACAGGAGGCTGAAATCTGTTCTGGAACCATCCCTAGAAGCAGGTATATCAGAGATGCTTAAACTACTATTGCAAATTCCATATGCCAGAATTCTAGACATCCCATCTATGTTAGCAACTATCTAGGCATGGAGCCATTTATGTTCAAGGCTTTTGAAGGGTTGAGGCAAAAGAGCAAAGTTGTGACACAGTATTTCGAGAAAGCTAAAGAAGAGCAAAGAGCAAGAGTTCCTCTTGAATAATGAGAAGCCTGAGCCACACGTTTTCTTACGTATCTTTCAGCTCTAATTCTAAAACAGCACAATCTCATGGACCTTTATCCATGTGAGTGATGTCAAGGAGTCCCTTGGTAGCAGAACGACCTAGCTCCTTTCATCCTGCCCATGTGCACGGGAGCATGGAAGAGTGGGTGCAGGGGTCTCCAATGACTTACGGTTGTAAGAGAAACAGAAGGGTACTAACTGTAAGGAGATGGGCCACACATGCTTTCAAGACATAACTGGAGGAAATGAAGAGACTCGGAGGATCTTAGCACTAGAAAGGACTTAGCTCTGTCATCCCATTTTAAACATGAAAGGGAAGCCTAGGGAGGAAAAATGGATAGCCAAAGTCATACAGCTAGAGATGAAGTTGGGATAGCAAGACGTCTTGGTTCTTTTACCTCCACTGTGTGTCTTGCTTTTCAAACAGTGCAATGTAATTAAGGACTACCAGAAAAGCTGGTGTTTATAGTACATAAAAGCCCAGAGAAAGTGGGAATGAGGAGATTTTGTTCCAGCTGGTACAATTGTAAGCACAGATCCTTACACTGTCTTGGTCCTAATGCCTAAAGCTTCACAGCCAGCCAATACTTCCCTGCATCAACCAACAGAAAGCTTTTTTTATGTGCTATGTGCTTGCTGTTTATATCTCACCCAGGCAGAGAAAGCTGGAACTAAAATTGCCTTAGGATTTAAGGGATACACATTAGGAAACACTTGTACAACTTGGATTTAGAGTCAAGTGAGTCTGCATATTCAGTCTGTCAGAATTGGCCCATCTTTAAGTTCAGAAAAAGTCAAACCAGGATTTCTCAAGTAAGATAGTCCAAACTTTATAAAGTCCTTTCTGTGCATTTAGAGAGATGGAGCTACCAGGCCAGTCTTTTTCTGCATGTGGGCTATTTCATACACGTTATTTTTAAATAGAAACGAAAATGTACCTGTTTTGGTCAGTTCAAAAATTTAAGGTTCCTGTGACTTTTTTTTTTACACACACTCAGACACAAATTCATGTTACTAAAACTGTATCAATTTCCTGCACACACTTTAGGGGAACTATACATCCAATATAAACATGATTTTTTCTCTACAATTATGATCTTTCTCTTCTTGAAACTACTGTTTCACCATAACAAGGAAATTAAGCCTAAGTAAATATACTTGATTTAAAACATGTATACCAAGAATAAATGTCATCCTTTATACATTTATAAATAGTTGCTACTTTGATAAAATGAGCAATTTTTTCCCACAGAAGGATTTCCCCTCCATGGCAGAATGACATTACAATGGCCCAAATTGGGTTAACGAAAATTAGAATTTCTATGAAACAAAAAGTCAGACCATAAGCTGTTGCTCTATATCCATACATGGATCTATGTGTTTGGCTGTATTTTGCCTTAATATTTTATATTGGGTGTTTCTCCTGTGTCCTCAGCAACATCTTTTTAAAAGTCAATATTTAGAGGTTTGTTTTATATTACACTGCTTCCAATGTTATAAATGAAGTCCATTCCTCATACATGGGACTCTTTCTTAAAAGAGCTGGCTTCTCATTTTAGGAATGTAAATTAAAGTTGTCCCTTGGTTTACATATTATAGATATTTCTGGAAAAAAGAGTCAAGCCATGTTTTGAAAGCAATCAGCTTCTGTTTAAATAAAATCTTTCACAGAGTAGATATCCAACGCGTGGTTTCTCTGCTCTCTTTGTTCACATAATTTCTATGACTTAATTGACGATACTTGCATAGCAGGGCTTGGTGCTTTGAATAATAATTTCCAATTTGTTCCTTCTTTTTAACAGGAAGATTTGATCTCCATCAGAAGAAGCCCTCCCAAATTGAGACAGAAAATGAAGCCTGCTGGCTTACTTTGAGATACACTAGTGATTGATGCATTTGGATATCTCTCCTACCCATCTGAACCGCTCAGCCTCCTGAAGGGTCTTTGGAAGGTATAGAGATAACAACCAATGGCAGGGCTCCTGGCCATCCATAAAACAAAATCTGGAGTCCTTTAGGAGGCAAGGTTGAGAGGTTAGTCTAAACATACCCCTCATGACAGATGTTCCCATTGATGAGGCTGAAGGTGGCCGAGGGGTTGGTGCTCTTGAAGGAGGTCATGCAGGTGGTACTTCTGCCAGTGCTGTGGGACCGGTTCATCAGGCCGGGCTGGCAGCAGAGGAGCTGAGTGTTGAACTGCTTCCTGAAGCTCTTGCTCAGCAGATAGAGGGCAAAGGGGTTCACACAGGAGTTGGTGAACGCCAGGAGGCGGGCACAGATGCTGGTGACAAAGTGGAGCATGGAGGTGTCCACCTCAGAGTAGTGGTAGGAGCGGTACAGGTAGATGACATGGTTGGGGAGCCAGCAGAAGGCAAAGAGGCCCACAAACACCAGTACTGTCTTGGCAAGCCGCTTGCGGGATTCAATCTGAGCAGAGAGAGAGGCAGAGGGGGCGCAGTGTTAGATCAATGAAGACAAACAGAAATAGGGAAATGGATGAGGGAGCAGAGCCACAGAAAGAGTTCAATTGTAGATGAAGGTAATGAGAGAGAGGGAGAGAGAGAGGAGAGAGGGGTAAGAGAGGGAGAGAGGGAGAGGGAGAGGGGGAGGGGGAGGGGGAGGGGGAGGGGGAGGGGGAGAGGGAGAGAGAGAGAGAGAGAGAGAGAGAGAGAGAGAGAGAGAGAGAGAGAGAGAGAGAGAGAGAGAGGAAAACAGAATCAGAAACACAGATTGACAAGGCAGGAAGCAGAAACCCATGAGGTAAAATATTTAGAATATGCTGCTGAGAACAGATCTTTAAACCAAGTTGATTACATGCTTGAATGGATCGCACAATGAAATTCTAGTAAGTGCCCTCTTTTCCCTCCAGAGAGTATTGGGGCATTTTTATCAGCCATTCTACTTCATGCCTTTCCTTGCTCTACAGTTAATTATTTCTTATCCCCTCTGATGCTCAAAACAGCAGCCAGCTTTATTCTTCCTCATTGGCCAAGCTGAGATAAGTCTGTATTATTATTTTTTAATCTCTAGCTATTTCTGGACGACACAGTGAGGAAGGTGATTATACAAAGCAGAGTGAACATCTCTTTTTGTGCTTAACTCCCTTTGTGACTTCAAGGGGGAACTTCTTTCTTATTAAACAATTAGGGGTACAGTGGGTATTTGCTTCCTAAAAAGCCTTTCCAATAGGCAGCCAGTTGTACTGACAACTGCCATTTCTCCTTGGTAGGAAAAGAATTTAGGAAGGGAAGCTCTCCAAGGGTATCAGCTATTTACTTCCATGGAGCTGGGGGGTCTTTTTGTTCTACCATTAAATATATCAAAGATCTGCATTTGGGCTAGGAGGCAAAAAGAAGTGACTGGGGCTGGAGAGATGGCTTGCAAAGGACCTGGGTTCAGTTCCCAGCTCACACATGGTGGCTCACAACCATCTATAAGTCTACTCCCATGGGATTTGGTGCCCTCTTTTGACTTCCATGGGTACCAGGCACACTCATGGTGCATATACATTGCAGGCAAACACTCATATACATAAAATGAAATACAAAAATCTTTAAAAAAATTAAAATTACTGACAAAGAAAGGAAAACCAGCGCCCTTGGTCTCTACTTGTCCCTCTAGGATAAAATTTCAGGGGGTTATGGGAGATGGAGTGAGGAGTAATATATGGGGATATCCTACATGCTGGGACTTGTAGCTCTTATTCATGCTCTCATAATTTTCCAATAACCTTCCGAAATAGAAGCTACTACTATTACAACAACGATAAGAAAATTGAGGCCTCAAGAGGGAAAATCAAATCTGGATTTGAACCAGTCATTCTATAAACCTTTTTTCATTGGTATACATTTTATACACAGAGATGGGTTTCAGGAAGACATTGGTGTTCAAGCATGTCATGTCATCTGACTTCAGTCATCCCTCTGGCTGCTCTTAACCAGATTGTCTCTTTTTTCTTCTCCCTCTGCTTCATCTGTGTGGTAATTCTCTTCCTGGTCAATCAGCATGGTTGGAGTTAAAAGAGGCATCTAGAGAAAGCATTGTGGAGTCCTTGAAATTATTTTCTCTTTCACAGTTCTGGTGGACTGAATCCAGGGCCTTGTCCATGCTAGGCAAGTGCCCTACCATGGAAATAACCCAAAGCCCTTAAAGAGGCATCACTCACTTTATCTCAAGAATCTCAAAATCAAGTGATGTGGTCACTTATATACCATACTTGTCACTAACATCCAAAATTAATGCAAGAGGCCACATGCCTAAGGCAGAAAATGAATGGACACTAAGCACCCACCTGCTTCTTGACATGTATATTGCCTTCCACGGGGAGATTGTAGGCACTCTGAATCAGATTTCGGGCAATGAAGTAGTAGTAGACAGAGATGATTGACAGTGGGATAATGTAGAAAACCAGAAAGGAAGCCATAGAGTGAATTTTAGGGTGCAGCTCATTAGAGTGTGGGTAGGGGGCACAGCTAATGAAGGTTTGGTTGGTATCTTTCACATGGAAGGGATGGAGGTCAGAAAACACAGCCTCTGGGATGGCCAACAGCATAGAGACGATCCAGATCAAGGCAGCTTTGAGACAGATCTTCATCAGGGCGTGTGATGCCTGGATATCCATTGGCCGCACAATGGCTTTGTACCTGGGGCAGCAAAAAGGGAATGGTTCTATGTAAGTTGTTCAAAATCATTATGGATGATACCACAGCCAGGACCAGGGTGAGGCAAGTTAGGCTGCTGAGGGACAGAGTTTAAGGAGGTACTCACCATTAAGCTCATGAAAACGTTTACTCTGAATTCTCATGAACCCAAAAGTGAGTGCCTTCTGAAATTTGGCACCCTGAGCATGCACCTTGCCTCACTCTAGCTGGTCTATAATAGATTCCTTGAGAAGTAACATTCTGTTCTCTCTCTCTCTCTCTCTCTCTCTCTCTCTCTCTCTCTCTCTCTCTCCTTTTCTGTATTTTTAGTTTAGAGGTTTAAACAATTTTATGTACATTTTCCTATCTTCTTTGTTTAAATTATTATATAATACAATTACATAATTTTCTCTCTTCCTTTTCCTCCCTTTAAAGCCTCCCATCTCTCTCTCTCTCTCTCTCTCTCTCTCTCTCTCTCTCTCTCTCTCTCTCTCTCTCTCACACACACACACACACACACACACACACACACACACACACACACATACACACACATGCCTAAATATATAATACAGTGTGCTCAGTCCATTTAGTGTTACTTGTATGTGTATAATTTCTGGGCTGACCATTTGGTATTGAATAACCTATTAGGTGAAGTCTTCTCTGGAGAAAACTATTTCCCCCTCTCAGCATTCCTTAGATGCCAGGAGTTGTTTGTCTAGGTATGGACTCCCATGCAATTTCCCATTTAAAAATTATATATATTTATTTATTGTGTACAATATTATGTTTCAAAATATGTACACATTATAGAAAGGCTTGAGCTAGTTAGCATATGTATTATCTCATGTAGTTATCTGTTTTTTTTCTATGAAGCCAATTAAAATTGACTGTGTTTTTCAAGCATATAATACATTGTTAATAACTGTAGTCACTGTGCAGCACTGTTCACTGTGTCTCTTGATTTTAAGAGTGCTTCTCAGAAAAGCTGATGTTCCTTTCAGTTTTCTTAATAAATTGCAGAAATGAATAACAAAGCAAATTGCTACCTAAAGAGAGACAAGGAGCTTATTTTTATTTTGTAAAATCTTCATTTTGAATATTCACGTTCATTTCCAGGAACCTGAAGTCCTTGAGGACTTCCAGTGTTTCTTCCTTCTGCCCTGTCTTCTTACTGTTTTGTGAGGTACCTGGGTTAAGGACTCTGGGAAGCAGACACCAGCCTGAAGTCAAGGGTACAAAGGTTTATTGGGGGTGGATACCTGAGCTGAACCAGCTAATGAACTGTTTACTCTGTTACTGAAGAGTTTCTCTTTCTCTTAAACATCTAACCAGAAAATATAGCTAGTTAATGATTGATACTGAAAAGATTTTTGATGTGAAAGAAGTGATCATAGCAGCCATGTTTTAACTTTGGAGAGGTTAAATAAACAGAATAGATGGACTGGAAGAAAAAGAGAATGAAGCAGACATGAGGGGAAACAGAGACAATGTGGTCCTAAGTCATAGAGGGTCCTTGTTTTCCGACCTACGAGCTACTTTTGAACATTCAGCCTCATGTTATAATTGGAATATTCTCTCATTGCCTTTTCTCTTTTCTCTTGAATTGCTTTAAGTGGCTTCCTTTTTTTTTTAACCAAAAGAGCCTTATAGGAAACAGTCAATCACAATGGTCATTTGAAGTTACTACCATATTTATTCCCAGGATCATTTCCTCTTCTAGTTAGGGTTTCTATTGCTGTGAAAAGACACCATGACCATGGAAATTCTTACAAAGAAAACATTTAATTGGGGTGGCTCACTTATGGTTTCAGAGGTTCAGTCTATTATCATCATGACAGGGAGCATGGAGGCATGCAGGCAGATGTGGTATTGGAGTAGTAGCTGAGAGTCCTACATCTTGCAGGCAACAGGAAGTTGACTGACACACTGGACAGTATCTTCAGCATACCTCAAATCCTGTCCCCACTGTGACACACTTCCTCTAGCAAGGCCATACCTCCTCCAACAAAGCCACACCTCCTAATAGTGCCACTCCCTGTGTGATTATGGGGGCCAATTACCTTTAAACTACCACATTTCCCAGGGGTCATTTCCGGCCCTTAAAAGAATAATCTGTCTCTTTGCACTTAAGGGATAGATATGGAAATGCTTAAATCTCCATTACATCTCTGCTTTCCTCTTCTGTTCATGCTCAATCCCAGAGTCTGCATGCATCTGAATCCAGTCCTTCCCAATTCCAGTTTAAGTGTCATCTTGAAGGTTTTGCAAACTAATTGATGCCTCAAACATTCCCATTCTTTCCCCTAACTTGTCTGAATTTTTTGATAGAGTTATGAGCTCTTCTCATTTTACACTTACTATGCACTGTCTTTAGTTATTTATTTATGGTACTGAGGATCTAACCAAGACCTTGCTCATGCAAGCTAGGCAAGCCCTCTCTATAGCCCCATATTTGTTTTTCACTTTTCATTTTGAGACAGTCCTTATAAATTGCCTAGGTTTATCCTGAACATACTCTATAGCCCAGGTAGGTCTCGAACTTGCAATTCTCCTGCCTCTGTTTCCTGAGTAACTTGAATTATGGGATGCACCACCTGGTCCAACATTAATGTATTGTTTTCTAGGGTTTTTTTTATGGGTATGTCTTTTTTACCTGACTTTTTCATCAGTTTCCTCTGGTCTGAAGATTCTGGCTTCTTCTCTCCATTTCTCTCTATATCATGCAAAATGTCCCAAGTCCCTTGTTCTACATATGTTTAAGTAGGAGCTCAGCAAACACTTGCTATTGGTTGTAAATATGTAACTTGCAGAAGAGTCTCTTATTCCCAAGTTCTCACAAATGAGAGAGAGGGGCTTCACTATTACATACTTAGTAATACTCATTCTTTGGAGATGGGCAAATTCACTCCACTGATATGAGACTCAAGGGTTTCCATTTCTAAAAACATCTGTGCTTCATTTTTCTTGTGTCAACATTGGAAAGGGTGAATGATCTTCACAAAATTAATACGTCAAAGACTCAAACTAATTGGCTCTTGTGTCCAATATTGGAAACCTTTGTCCACAGAAAGGCATGACTCAGATGATAACTCAGATGATAGTTTTATTTTATTCAAATATTTCAGCCCTTACTTGTCTATAATTATCTACTGTAGTCAGTAGAAATTGTTGAACATCAACCCTTTAAAACTCTCAGTACAAGCCAAATGCTCATTATACAAAGAAGATTGGTCCAGAAGAATAAGACAAAATAGTCTCTGAGGTAACTGACATGTTTCCTGAATTTAAATTAGAATCCTTCAGGTAAACTTTGACAAAACTACAAAACCCTGGATTTATTTTCCCTCAAGAATAGCACCTACAATCCTCCTTGAAGAAATGTGAGGTTCTTATAAGCTGGTTGTAAGATGCCTATAACCCAGAGCACAGAGCAGTGGAATCTTTTTTTAAAAAAGGTATGGGGGTTCATAGGATATATTCTGATCATGCATTTTCCTCACTGATCCTCTTTACTCTCCCCTACCCCCATCCCTCTGAGCTATATCTCAGCAAGCACATTAGTGATCGCTGTAGAAGATCCAACCGTTCTCTTTCAAATATGTGACATATTACAGTCATCCTTTTCTGATTTTTCTCCAGGTTAATAGCTCCAGTGCTCTTTTCATCCTGTCTTAATATATTCTAGTTTCTCCTGACTTGTAACATAGACTTGTGACCAAAGCAGAATCCCCAGGGAAATGACTGGATGGAGGGAAGGGTTGAGAAAAAAGAAAAAGACATAAAGGGAGGAAATTGGAGAAGAATAGAGAAGGAAGCAGGAAATAGGAGGAGATGTTAGGTAAATGGAGATGACAGAAGGAATAAGGAGAAGAAAGGTCTAAACGTTGTCTGCCTCTTCAATGCCACTCTGTTGTTGTGTCATGCCCTCGTCAATGTATTTACCTAGACTTTGTCAATGTAGCTGACTGTCCCAAGGAAGCTAATGTAAGAGCAGTGGGTAGTTTAGGGGGAATTGGACACCTAGGGAAAAGTCTTTTTTTTCAAGAATAGGCAGGGCTGTCATAAAGTGGTAACTCTCACAGTGAAACACAACTCTGCCATGTGAAATGCATGCCCCCCCAAGCATGAGGGGTGGCATAGGTACTAGTATTACAAGGCTGAAGATCCTCAAAATTTGCAGAGTTGATATAGCTGTAGACCTTGTTTCCCTATCCAAGGCTTAGTGGAAGTGATATGAACAAATAAAAGTTGGGCATAGAGTTGAATTCAATCTTTCTTTCCTGTTGCAAATGTATCAAAAAAGACTTTCATTCACTTTAAATGAAGGATAATAAACTAAATGACACAAGGAGTTACTCGGTTTCAAATACAGGATAAAAGCACCCCTCATTGGGCTTGTTGGGAATACCACTCAATAAAGAATAAATAGACATGCACATTTAATATTCTTGTTTTTGTTTATAAATAATACATATACCCTAAGAAAATATTCTAATGTTATTACTCACTAAAAGAAAATGGAAGCTCTTGGGCAAATGTTTAATTGTATATCTGAAGTAGGAAATGTATCAGATGAACTTCAAATACATTATGGTGCCAGACAGAAAGGAAGTGCTTACAGTATGAGAGATTTATAGTAATGAACATAGAAAACTTACTGAAGAGTCTTCTTAGGACAATTTTAGCAATAAAATTAGAGCAGTGGTAATAGATAACTCAGTGAATTTAAACCTATTCATAAATCTATGTTGTTATTATTTTTTATTTTATGTGTATGTGTGTGCCCCTGCTTGAGTTTATGTTCACCATGTACATGCAGGTACCTCTGGAGGCCAGAAGAGGGAGTCAGATTCCCTGGAGTTGCAGTTACAGGCAGTTATAAGCTAACCAACATGAGAACCAACTTGGGTCCTCTGTAAAAGCATTACTTGCTCTTAACCGCTGAGCCATCTTTCCAGCCCTTTGTTTAAAATTAAAGAACAAAAGAAAAAGTCCAACCAACAAATAAGAAGAAATATGTTTAGATGATGTCCATTTGTAACCTTCTATATAATCATTGATTCAGGTAAAAACAATAAAACCATTGAGGCTAGAGGTTTGGGAATAATAAGATATTCACACAATGTTCTCACTAAAGATCACTACCTGGTTACAAATGGAAAAATATACCTTTATGATAGAAGGATCTAGAAGCTACCCCTTAACATATCAAATGCAAGGGTAAGTTTTTCTTTAAACAGTGTAGGTACATGACCCAGTGCTTAAGGCATTATTGGAGGTACAGGAAAAATGCTTTGACTTACCAAAAATAGCAATGTCCATTGCAACTGTAACTAGATAGTAGGAACCTATTGCTAAAGATACCACATATTTTGGTTGCAGGACATAGAGAAATCAAGTTATTACCTGATCTGGAAATTTCCTCCCCACTGGCCAGTTTTCTAGTGCCAGAAGCTGATACAAAGGCCACTTTGGGGGTGGGGTGGGTAAAGCCATAAGTAGAATTACCCAGGAGTGAACCCTGCATGCTACAGTACTAATCAGCAGGCAAGATGTACCCACCCTACCTGTGCAATAGTGGAATAACTGTTTTAGGGGAAACCAAACTTTTATGACTGAATTGAGGCCTGAGCCACAAGAAGGATTCATGTACTACAAACCTGGTCAACAGTTCATGGTTGGGGAGGTCATGGATCCTAGAGCACTTACTACTGTTGTTTTGCTAAATTGATGGATCAAACTACCTTCTAAATATTTGTGTTTGAGGCTGGAGAGATGGCTCTGCAATTAAGAGCACTTGCTGCTCTTGCAGAGGACCAGGTCTGTTTGCAAGTACTCACAGTGCAGTTTATAACTGTCTGTGACTCCAGTTCCAGGAGATCCAGTGCCCTCCTCTTTTGGCCTCCATGGGCACTTAGCACACATGCAGTGCACATACACATATGCAGACAAAATACTCATCTACACAAAATAAAAATAACAATCTTTAAACACATATTTATGTTTATATCCATAGATTAGTGATGCTCTCAACCTTGGTCAGCGAAGCTTCCTTTTTTAGTGGGTAGCAGTTCATGCAGAGACTCGTAACTGGTCGGTGTGCTAATAATAAGTAACTGTTGGATGCTCAGTTCTAAATGGGTCATCTATATCAACCCCATGTCCAAATCTCAAGGGATATCTCAGAACAGAAGATAGAAAGAGTATAAGAACCAGATGATGGGATAGAGTGTTGTGAAATGCTGTCTTCTGGATATGAGATTGCTTTTGCTTTCATGAACTCATAGCAGTGGTGGTAACCTGCACAAGATCAAACCAGTAAACATTCCAGCATGGTTGCAGGAGGAGATAATGAAGCTCCACCCTAGCTGCAGAGCTATTGCCTGTTGGTGGCTGCTGGGAGAGGGAGTCATTTTTATTGGATGTGTGGCTACTGGTAGGTTGCTCATTCTTCATTGGAGAGTCTTAGGAACATGCATATACAGGAATCACTTATTTGACTTAGTTGGGTTATTTTTAAAAAAGAAGATGTGACATGAGGTGGGAGGGAGATGTTTTGGAAAGGGCCCAAAGGGAGTTAAGGGGAAAGCTGGGGGTGGATACAATCAAGATGCACTGTATACATGTATGGAATTGCCAAATAACAAATACAAAGTATTCTTAAAATATCAATGATGTTGTTATTAAAGAAATTGAGACTAAAGGAAATGGAGAGTTGAAGGTGACGAAAGAGGTATAATGCATGTAATGATTTTTATTTGATCCGTAATTATTAAAAAAAAGAAGTTATAAAAGACTTTAGGGGACAATAAGGGAAATATGATTATAGGTTAAATATTAGATATTGTTAAAATTATTGTTAATTTCTCTCAATATGATAATGATATTAAGTACACAGAATAGTGTGCTGGCTGGTCTTATGTCAACTTGACATAAGCTAGAGTTATCTGAAAGAAGGGAGCCTCAATTGAGAAATTACTTCCATAAGATCCAGGGTTAAGGCATTTTCTTAATTAGTGATTAATGGGGGTGGGACAAGCCCATCATGGATGTTGCCATCCCTGGGCTGGTGGTCCTAGATTCTATAAGAAAGCAGGCTGAGCAAGTCAAAGAAAGCAAGCCAGTAAACAGCACCACTCCTTGGTCTCTGCATCAGCTCCTGCCTCCAGGATCTTGCCTTTCTTGAGTTCCTGTTTTGGCTTCCTTCAATGATGGACTACAATGTGGAAGTGTAAGTCAAATAAACCCTTTCCTCCCCAACTAGCTTTTGGTCATAGTATTTCACAGCAATAGAAACCCTAACTAAGACAAAGAGTGTCCTTGTTCTGAGGAAAAACACTCAAATACATAGGGGTTTACTTTTCAAAGTTCAACACAGAACACAGCAAGCAAACATAAACGCAAATACTTACACTCAAACATACTACATTGTAAGGGCAAAACTGAGGAAATTTTTTTTTGGATGTAAGTGGATATTCTAAATATATATTTTAAAAAATAAGCTAACAGTACAAAAAAAAAGGTAAAACAATGTGTGGTAATTTGAATGAGGATGGTCCCCATAGGCTTTCATATTTTAATGCTTGTTCTCCAATTGGAACTGTTTTGAAAGGATTAGGAGGTATGGCTGTTTTGAGGAGGTATGTCACTGGGGGCAAGCTTTGAGGTTTCAAAAGCCCATACTATTCTTAATTAGTTCTCTCTGTCTGTCTGTCTCTGTCTCTGTCTCTTCATCCCTCCTTCCTTCTCTTCCCTCTCTATCCCCCTCTCTCCTTACTGTGGTTATTGTCCTAACATGTAAGCTCTCAGCTACTGCTCCAGCCCCAGGCAGGCCTGCCTAGCTGTTGTCATGCTCCCTGCCATGATGTTCAAAGACTCATCCTCTGAAACTCTAAACCCAGTAACTGTTTCTTCTATAAGTTGCCTTGGCCATTGTGTTTCTTCTCAGTGATAGAAAAGTAACTAAGACATAATGTCATCTATCTTACTTTTTGTCATTAAAGGTTAAAAGCCTTTGCCACATGAACAACATTATTAAATTATAATTGAAATATGACTGAATGTATCTTATCAGCTCAGGATCTACACCAAGAGCAAGGGATGTATCTTCCTATCTATAGTCACATTGTTCTCTTGGGTTTGTGATTTTAATATCATTTACAACCTATGAGGTTTTGTTGTGTTCTCTTTTGTTTCGTCAGGACTATTTTTAAGCCACTTGTTCATTTAGGGAGGCTTGTTTAATTAAAACTGGATTACATACAAATACACATCAGTCCACAGTGGCTGGATATGAGCTGAGAGATTAGGGAAGAGTGGGGCTGCCATTGTGGATGGGGGCACTGCTTCTGCTGCCTGATGGGCATCTGGTAATGGGTCCTGTGATAGAGTGGGCAGGGAGTGAGCCTCAGTTTGGACCCTAATGTTTAATTCATCCTTACATTTAAATAGAAGCCGATACAAATAGAAGGTTTTATACTTTTCCTCTCTTTCCCATTAGATAGGTCTCAACTCTCTCTCCAGGTGAGTGATCTCCGCTTTGGGGGGCTATTGTCCCACAGGAAGGTTTCCAGACGATGTAGCTAAGGTTTTAGTGGACTTTCTAGGAGTCTTCAACAGAGATTTTCCTTCTTTAGGAAGAAGTAAGCTTTAAACCTAGACCAAGGGAGTGAGTCATGATCCATGCTGTGAAATGTAATTGGACTTTAGGTTTTCCTCAAAGAGACCACGAAGCAAATAGTGTGTGTAGATTGAGTCTTTCCACACCCAATACAATCCTAACGTTTACCTGGGGGCTGAAATTTCTCCATCATCTCCTCTCCTGGAGAGCATAGCGGGGTTTGGGGAGGAGAGAAGCTGTCACTTATTTGCTCTGAAGTACACTGAAAGTCATTGTGCTCACCCTCCACTATGGAAAGAAGGCTAGTTCCCAGTGAAGGAGTTTTAAATTCCTCCACCAAGTCAAGGGCTTCAGGTAGCAATATTTCCACATATTTCCTTTCTTCTTCAAAGTCTTGCTTTGCAGTCACCATGTGGGACTTTCTTTTGTGTGTCTCTGTGTTTCTATGTGTATCTGTATTTGCATGCATATCCTTGTGTATGTGTGTGTATGTTGATCTGTGTATGCACCAGGTGGACCCAGAGATAGATGTACGTGTCTTCCTCAATTGCTCTCCACCTTCTTTTTTGAGATAGGATCTCTCACTAGACCTGGAGCTCACTAACTGAGAAAGTGACTGAAAGCCCTCGGGCTCCTCCTGTCTTTGCTTCCCTAAGGGCTGGAATTATAGGTACAGGACACTGTGCTTGGCTTCTTACATGACTGTGCTTGGCTTCTTCCATGTGGGTGCTGGGGATTTGACTCAGACTGAGCTATCTCCCCAGCTCCCAGGAATTTCTCTTTTGTGCAGATTTCCAAAGACTAAAGCATGTGTACGTGGGTT
Source organism: Peromyscus californicus insignis (assembly GCF_007827085.1). Taxonomy (NCBI): domain Eukaryota; kingdom Metazoa; phylum Chordata; class Mammalia; order Rodentia; family Cricetidae; genus Peromyscus; species Peromyscus californicus. The sequence goes on along the minus strand of NW_026294391.1, from coordinate 26,616,553 downwards.
TCAATCAGCTTGACTCAGTAAAGAATCACCACCACCATAATAGCTGAAGCTCAGGTATTTGTGCTCTCACTGACTGTGCTGTTTTGATTGAATGATAATGCTTTGGACTCACAGCAATCCTGGAGGGCAGACACCAATAAAGCTGTTCTTTAACAGATGAGTAAACTGAGTTTCATTAACTTATCCAGGACCACCAACGTTAAACATTAGCAACCAAGTTTGGGTCTATTCATCATCATGATAGCTTCCTAATCTGATGGTCCTGTGGTTGATTGTGAAACCTGGGATTCCTGATACAATAAACCACAACACATACACACACACACACACACACACACACACACACACACACACACACACACACACAAACACACGCACACGCAGAGAGAGAGAGAGAGAGAGAGAGAGAGAGAGAGAGAGAGAGAGAGAGAGATCTGCATGGCCTGAGGCTTAGAGTGAATTCTGAGCTTTTTTCTATATTCAGAGACCCCGGGGCCCCAAAGGGTCATCTGAGGGAGACCTTGGAGCTGAAGTTTAAAAAGAAAAAAAGTATTGGCAACAATGAAGAACCAGAAGCCTGCAGGCTAGAATGCATCTGGGACGATGCCAGGAATGTTTCAGACATAAAGATAGTGATTCTAGGAGGTGAGATTGGCGTGTAGCTCAGTTGTGTAGCACTTGCCCAGCATGCACAGGGTTTTGAGTTCAATCCTCAATACTACAAAACAACAGTAACACAGCCCTCTGATTCTAGGACATGAGGGCTGAAAATTCTTAGGGATATGATGGGAAGAGAGAGGTAATCAGTTGTTGGACATCTTAAAATGCTTTCTCATAAGGAATTGGGCACCAACTGAACCCTGGGCCAAAAACGAGTTTCATCAGGATGATCTAATTCCAGAGTTCAATGCTAATCTTATAAGGAAGCCTTTCAGAAGGGGTAGAAGCAGGCTGAAATATTGCCCTTGCCCTTGGGTATGTTTAAAGTGACAAAGGAAAGCGGTAACCCAGTTAAACTCCAGTAGGTATGCAAGGATCCTGGCACAAGCTGTTCATAGACCATTCTTCAAAAACTTTATGGAGGGAAGAGCATATATTTAGGTCTCGTTACACCTTTTCAACAGTTTATGAGCCTCAAAGCTGGAAGAACATTTCCAGATTCCATTTGCACACTGAAGTCAGACATAGTGAAATCACTCTACCTTGCAGCCTAGAAAATACACAGAAAATCAGGAGCTGAGACAAGCCCCAAAGACAAAGTTCACTCATGTTCTGGGATAGAATGTATCATTGACTGGGGGGGGGGGGGGTCATAGATTGTCCTCAAAGCTAGTCGTTCACCCCAAACAGACTCAGAGGTGACGATTTAAATCAAGTAAGGGCAAGTTAGCAGAAAGTCCAGGACAGTGTGGAAAGCAAGACGAAGAAGAGGCTGGGGGAACAAGGGAACCCTTGAGAGACTCAGGAGCATGTTGTAGAACTGTGCCAGCCAAGGACAAAGTGACAGCATTGACCCACCTGTCACTAGCCCTCTTCGGCTGAGACTTGTCATAGGTTGTTAATTTTGGAATGGCCTCTGCCTGCTCCAAACCTTCATTGGGCACGATGTTTGCCCTTGCTCTGAGAAAGGAAGCCGAGTCTCCCAGGGCACACCAGGGCATACAGCTACCACCTACAGCATACATTCTTTACCTGGTCCATTTAGTTTATCAAACATATATGTAAACTTTGAAATATAGGAGACAGTGTTTAGTTTTAAGTATATTTCACATTACTGGGGCTAAAAATAGAATTTCTAAATTACCTTAATAAAGTATGTTATAATTTTTTTCCAAAACAAGATGCATTGAAATTTAAAAATACCATCGTGGCATATGACTCATTTGTGTCAAATTATAAAAGTTCAACAGCAGTATATTAAATAAACTTTGAGGAGAAGTTTGAAAAGTAGTAAGAGTGTGACTCAGCTCTGTAACTTATTGGGTCCTCCAGCTTAGGTTGATGTTGGCTGTGTTGGAGAGGTCTTATTGTATAAGGAGGAAGACTGAGGTGAGGAGAGAGACTGGGTGAGGTCTGGGAACTCACATGAGACTCTACTTTCATCATTAGCAATTTATCACTATTTTCTTTTGACTGTTTTGTTATTTAATGAAAACTCACATTGCACGTACTGTGTGCCTGGCACAGTTCTCAATGGGTTCCAAGAATTAACTTAAAAAAAGAGATAGATTGACACTAAATGATAAAAAGGTCTCCAATTTGAATTTTACTATGTTAAGAGATGGATAGCTCTTGAAATGTTTTCTGTCATTACATTCTAAATCTAACTTTAATGCAGTTATGCCTGTACCTATTAGCATCCTCGTCAAATGCCTTTGGAACTCATGCTTGAGAAAGAAAGAGCATAATATTCTATGAAATACTTTTCAATAGTTACTCTTACCTTTAAAAATGCTTATTACAATAGAAGGTTGTCAGTACTATTTATCATATCTCTCTCTCTCTCTCTCTCTCTCTCTCTCTCTCTCTCTCTCTCTCCCTTCGTTTCTCTCACCCTCTTGCCTTCTCACTCCTCATTCTCTCTTACGTTCTTACAAATGAAAGAACTGACAGAATGGCTACATTTCCCAAGGCCACATAAACAAACGGCAAAGCCGGAATCTGAATAGAGGCCATCTGCTCCTGAGTCCAGGCTTATATCGTAAGATTTGAGAGGCTCCATGCTCTTCATCTGTGAAGCCTTGGGTTCCATCCCCAATCTCTGTCTCTCTGTCTCTGTCTCTGTCTCTCTCTCTCTCTCTCTCTCTCTCTCTCTCTTTCCCTCTCAGAATTCTACAAACAAAACAAGAATCACTGAGTAGTCTTACACATGTTTTGATATAATTCTTCCCATTTACTTTTTCTGGTCTTCTTTACAAGATTAAAATTAGAATTTTTTGTGTCTTTTAACATCAGTCTCTCATGTAAACATTTCGTGATATCACACAGATGCCCCTCCAGACATCAGGCCAGAACCTGCCAATGCTAGCAAGCCTCTTTGGCCACTATGTCTTTTCAAGGAAGTCTGGTGATCTCTAGGGAACAGAGTCTCTACTTTCTCATGTGCCTCTACCAATTAGCTCAAATGAAGCGAAGCACCCCCAACCACCCAGAAAGCAGGACATCTGGTAACACACAAGCATATCTTAAGTATCTACTTTTGCAGGGTCCTATACTAGGAACTAGCTAATGCAAATGAATCCATAAGCCTGGACACTTAGTTTTTTTTTTTGTTGTTTGTTTTTTGTTTTTGTTTTTGTTTTTTTTTTTTTTTTTTGCACACTCATTCTGGAGATTAAGGACGATGACTCAGGCTGGGAAGATGACTCAGTGGTTAAGAGTACATGCTGCTCTTCCAGAGATCCTGAGTTCTGCTCCCAGCACCCATGTTAGGAGGCTCACACCATATGCAACTCGAGAAAAGGAAACAGGTTTGAGATGTTCAAAGTGACCCATTCCTCTCCTGCCATACGTTTAGCTCAATGGTCCTCTCAAGGCCTTATACAACATTGCTCTGAACACCTTACACAGTCCAAATGCTTCCCAATTCTCTGGACATTTCAAGTCTTCAAAATTCACAAGGAATGTCGGGCGTTGGTGGTGCACGCCTTTAATCCCAGCACTCGGGAGGCAGAGGCAGACGGATCTCTGTGAGTTCGAGGCCAGCCTGGTCTACAAAGCGAGTTCCAGGAAAGGCACAAAGCTACACAGAGAAACTCTGTCTGGAAAAACCATAAAACAAGACAAAACAAAAAATTCACAAGGAATAACTGAGGAAGTAATCCTGCCAGGCCTAGTTCCTCCTCCTCCCCACTTTATTTTTCATACCTTGTTGAAATTGTTCAACGAAAAGCCCCCAGAGGAAGCAGTTCCGTGCACAGTGGTGCAGCACCAAGTGGGAGGCAAGAGGCACAATGTGTGTCGGAATACAACTAAACTTTCTCTTCAAAGGCATTTCCTTTTCTGGATTGAAACTGTTTGCATCAGACAACTGAGGGCTTGCAGGAAGAAAGAGCTGGCTGAAAGCCCTTGGCTTTGCTCTCGATTTTACTGTTTTCTGACCATGTGCGGTAGAACCCCACTTTACCATTTTAAAAACATAGATGATAGTGGTTCTGGATGCTCTAAAAAGCTACGGTGTATGCTATGGCAGGAGATTCGAACCACTACAATACAATACAGAGAGATGTAGGACTCTGTGTGTGTGGTCATGTGTATGACAGGAGGCCAGAAGACAGTGTTGGGAGTTCCTCCTCAACTATTGTCCACTTTGCTTTTTTGAGACAGAGTCTCTCACTGCTCTGGAGCTCATAATGTAGGCTATGGCACCTGGCTAATGAGCCCCAGGGTCACTCTTGTCTTTGACTTCCTAGAGCTGCCATTACAATTGTGCACCACCATTCTAATGGGCAGCTTTTTCACATGTGTTGTGGGGATCAAACACATACTTGCAAGGTAAGTGCTTGACCAATTGAGCTATCTCCCCCCAAGCCAAGATTTAGGGTTTTTATGTATAATATTCCCTAGCACCTGTGTCCTAGATAACTGGAAAGGGATCATGGATTCTCTTAGGCCCACTCCATTTAAACAGGAAACTCTCACTGTTAAATGATTGACCAAGAAAGTGTGCACTCAAGTCTGAATCATGGACAGAAAACTATATGGGACACATTTCTCAAATCGGGCCTTCTGCCTCTTTTGGTATGGCTATGAGATAGTAATGTTTTTTTACATTGTAAGTGGCTGGGAAAAAATCCAAAGAAGAATAATATTTATGGGATGTGTGAAAGTTACATAGAATTCAAAGTTCAGCATCCATAAATAAAGTTTTATTGGCACATGGCCATGCCCATTTGTTTATGCATTATCTATAGCTGTTTTCATGCTACAAAAGCAGAATTTAGTGGTTGCAATGGAGACCCTGTGGTCTTCAAATCCTCAAATGTTTATCATCTGGCCCTTTACATAAATGTTTGCCAAGCTGTGGCCTATGTGCACTGAATATGGGAACAAGGCTAATGTTCCTATGTTCTCTGCTTGGGCCCCTCAAAGCTGTTTATTCCATCTTTAAATAGAAGTAAGCCTGCCTTCCATCACACACAACACTGCTTATTAGCCTTATTAATTCATGATAATAAAGACAATAGGCCACTGAGCCCTGCCATTGGGCTTCTAGTACTAAGCCCTCGCTGCTCAGCATACTTAGTGGATTTATCAGCACACTGAAGTACTAAATTGGTATTTCAGGCTCTGCTTGGCACTATGAATGTAAAAGTTTCTGGCCAATGAGGATTGAAAGTCTAGCTGGAAAAGCAAGATATGCCCAGAAAAAGCCCTTAATGAACATGACAATGATTTCTACATAGATCTTTGTGAAGAGCTCTTAGAGCTGATGGCAATAGATCAATATGTGAAGTACTGCTACCACAATAGAGATAAATGCACACATCCTTCTAATTACAAATCTCTTCTGTGGAGCGATAGGCCTGAAAACAAGAAGCCATCAAGTATCATTTCTTTTGCTTGAAGAAGATACCAAAGCCAAGAGAAGTCCCATCGCCAGTTGCCTGAGAACCTCGCAGAGCCTAAGGCTCTAGATGCTCAATCAGTGATGATTTCCCATACTTACCATTTTTTTAAACTTTCATGTTATTTTTGCATTATAATATAATTACATTTCTCCCTTGCCTTTCCTCCTTGCAAACTCTCCCATACGCCTCCTCCACTCTTCTTCAAATCCATGGCCTTTTTTCATTAGTTGTAATTGCATATATATATCAGTCCATATAATGTTATTTGTATGTATGTTGTCAGGGCTAACCATTTGGCACTGAATAGCCAATTGATATGCTTTTCCCTGGGGTAGACCTCTCCAATTTCCAGGTTTTCTTAGTTCTTTGTGTAGGGTTGAGACCTCTTAGACTTTCCCCTTTCCACTTTGACATGCCCATTGGTGTCATCCTTGTTTAGCTCATACTTGGACAGTCATGTTGGTACAATTTTATTGGTGTAGCTTCTGATACTACTAGGAGACACAATCTCATAGCAAACTCCCTGATCCTCTGGCTCTTACAATCTTTCAGCTCCCTCTTCCACAGTGTTCCTTGAGCCTTAGGTGTGGTAGTGTTTTGGGGCTGAGATCCACAGCTCTGCAGTTTGATTGGTTGTAGTTTTCTGTAGTGGTTTCTATCTGTTGCAAAGACAAGCGTCCTTGATGAGGGTTCAAGACTATACTAATCTGTGGGTATAAGGACCAATGTTTATAGATTGTTTTTAGGGATTGTGTTAGTATAGTAAATTGGTGATTCTCCTCCAATAACCATGATTTCAGTAGCACTGAGTAGTTAGCTGGGTTTCTAGTACCAGGCATGGTTTCCCTCTTGTCCTAAGTCCAATTAGAGAGCTGTTGATTATTGCCAAGATATGTATATCATTACTGCACCCTTAGAGTTATTGTGCCATGCTGGTCATTGGCATGGTTCATAACATCCTAGCTGAGTAGGACTCTTAGCTGCCTCCCTCCTTTAGATGCTTGCATGGTACCTTCTGTTACCATGAAAGCTAGTTCTCAGAGATGGAGCAAGACCATTGCTCTTTAGACTCTCATGTCTTCCCTTGAAGCACAAGGAAAAAATGCTTAAGAATAAATACTGACTGTATTTATGTGCATCCTGTGGTACATGCCTTCTTCACACTATCAATTTAATTTTCAATTCCACTTTTGTTGACAATCTAGGAAAAAATTGTGCTCCAATTCTTCTGTAATGTGTTTGATCATCTAATGTAAGAACAGGCAAAATATAATTAGCTAATCATCCAATAATGAGAGTCTTTTAAATTTTAGTTTGCATCATCATAATATGATGCATTTCCAGGGCTGGAGAGATGGCTTAGTGGTTAAGTGCTCTTGCTGCTCTTGTAGAGGACCTGGGTTCAGTTTCCAGCACCCGTACAGTGACTCACAGTCATCTGGAAATACAGTTCTATGGGACCCCACGCCCTCTTCTGGCCCCTGAAGCAATCAGCCATGCAAATGGTTCATAGACATAAATACAGACAAAACATTCATACTCATAAAATAAAAAAAATCAAAGAATTTTTAAAAAACAGCATTGCTCATAGGTTTTCGTGGGGAAAACTACTGTTGTTTTATTGTAACATAATTTTCTATTGTTTTGAAAATTGTGTTTAAAGTAGTTTTCATAACAGACATTTGACCCAGATGTGACATAGCCTAACTCAACAGAACACAACAGAACAAGACAAAATTAGCAAAGGGCAAAAGGAAAAGTTGAAAAGCTTCCCAGTGACCTATGGTTCTATTTATATGTAAACAGTATAAAGACACAAATGAGTCACCTAGACATGTCACAGTAAGTCCTTCAGCTTGAAAATAAGCTTCCTTATGTGCCAAATTTTGCATTCTCCCCATTTCTTTAATATAATCTTCGGTAGTTTTCACTGGCCAATTAGCCCGAGTAGACTACAAAAGAAAGAGACAGAGATGATAGAAGCAAAGAGGAGGAAGGCAAGGAAGAGAGGAAAACAATAAAGAAATAAAACTAAAAATAGACTTCCATAGAAGCCAGCTATGCCCCTCCCAGGTGTTGACCCAAAGGACTGCAAGCTAATAGATCACAGAGCTATTTGCACATCCGTGTTTATTGCAGCACTATTCATAATAGCTAAGTGAGGGAACTAAGCCAAGCGGCCAGCCACAGAGGAAGGGGCAAAGAAAAAGTGATACATATTGGAATTTTTTTCAGTCATAAAAAAGAGCAAAGTCATATCATTTGCAGGAAAGTAGGTCTTAGTTTCTTTTCCTGTTGCTGTAGTGAAATGCACAAAAACAGCTTAAGGTGGGGGGAACTTATTTTGGCTCACAGTTCTAGGTTATAGTCCCTTATGGTGGGGAAGTCGCAGCAATGAGAGCTTGAAGCAACTAGTCACATTAAGTCCACAGGCAGAAGGGTCCGATAAACACATGTGTGCTGCTCCTCAGCTCCCTTTCTTATACAGCCAAGGACCCCCTGGCACTACCTTTCCACCTCCATTAATGTAATAAGATAATCCCTCACAGACCTTCTCAGAGGCCCTTCTCTCAAGTGATTCAGATTGTGTTGACAATGAAAACTAACTGTCACACGTATTAGGCAAAGTAAGCCAGTGTTACAAAGATATCATATGCTTTCTCTTGTAAATGGTTCCTAGATTTTATATTAGATACATAAAAGCATGCATGTATATAGAATATGAAAGTAGAATAAAAATCATCTGGGAAACCAAAAAGGACTAAGGAGAAGAAATGAGAGGGGAGAAAAGGGGAAGAGTAGAGTAGTGTGGGGCATTTGCTCAGCATACGATTTATATTTGTATGAAAATGTTTTAATGTAACCCACCACTGTGTACAATATACCGATACATAATGATTTTAAAACTCAAACTCAAACTGGTCAAGGAGTAGAGAAAAAAGTGGCCATATGGCGACCAGCCTCAGTCAGTACATCAACCCCATACACAGCGCAGGCTCAGGGGGACATTTTGGAAGAGGAGGTGGAAAGATTGCAAGAGCCACAGGACCAGGACACCACTGTGAGATAAGGACATAAGGAGTTTCTGATAGAAAAAAATATCAGTCTTCTCCAGGGACAAGCCCCTGACAGGTTATCCAATCCCAAGGGGTCAGCTCTAAACACATGTACATATGGGCAACACTAATTCCACTCAGTAGGACGTGTGTGTGTGTGTGTGTGTGTGTGTGTGTATGTGTGTGTGTGTGTGTGTGTGTACCTATATCATATGCCTGTATGCCCAGGCATATGACAATAAAAATTACAGAAAAAGAGATTATGAATTTGAGAGGGAACAGGGAACATAGGAGAAACTAGAGGAGATAGAGGGAGGTGTGGAAACGATATAAATACAGCACTCATGTATGAAACCCTCAAAAAATATTAAATACTGAAATTTAAAGAAACATATCTTAGGGACACTCTGGCTCTTTTCTGTCCATGAAATTTCAACTGTTACAAACGCATTGTGTAACTAAATGTCAGCTCCAACTTCTGCTCACTGGGCTGAGAGTCCCGGCCTAGTTTCAGGATCCCTGAGGCTTTGATGTGCCTGCACCCTCAGCAGTAGGTACTGCTGCAGACCTCTGCTGAGATTTCTGACTGACTCACTTTGAAGTGAGCCAGAACTCAGTTCTCCGACGCTAAATTGCTGAGAGTGTTGGAGACTCTGAACGCTGACCTCACAGGCCCAAATGGGTAGCTGAGTGCCCCTTTAAGGGCAGCTTAGAAGGTCTTTCAGAGAGGTAGGGTAGGCTTTTCCACTCCCGATCACGGAAAACTAGCTGGTGGCTGGGCAGAGCTTCAGAAACAAAATGTTAGGAAAAAAAATGTCTTTGAAACCTGTCAGAGGCAAACCAAGGTGATAATAATTCGAGAAGCTTGAATCCTGGAGAGAAATGAAGTGCAGACAGGAGGCTGGCATTCAGCATCATTTTCCCTTGAGGCCCTTTACAAATCTCAAGCAGCTTTTGGGTGAAGATGGGCAATAAGTGGAGTCCAGGGGCTATTGAAGAAGGGAGTTCCAGGTTAATAGCCTGGAGGTTAAGCTGAGATTCCCAGAGGGGTAAACTTCAGCAGAAGAGGAAAACTGGAAATGGACCAGGTTACAATTTGGATATGAAGTATTCCCAAATACAGACTAAGTCTCACAGAGGCCAAAAAGCTCAGTTTCCAATTTGCTCAGTTCCAGTTAAGTCTGATTCAATACTACCTTCCAGCGGCCAGCAAGAGCAAAGGCTGTATTTTCTGGACTATAATAAGTACCCAGAGCCTCACCTTACCTACCGGTTTTCATACACAAATGTAGGCATTCAAGCAAAAATTGCTTGGTCTACCAGGAGACAAAATAAGTGGCCATAAAACAAGGAGGAAGAAAGTTACAATAGAAATAGATGTATAGGTATTCCAGAGGTTAGAGTTTTTACAAGATTTACTTATTTATTTACATAAGTAAGTACCTGCATGTGTATCTGCATGAATTGATGTGCACCATGTGCATGCAGGAGCACCAGGAAGTCAAAAGAGGGTGTCAAATTCCCTGGAACTGAGGTTATAGACAATTGTGAGCCACCATGTGGGTTCTGAGAACTGAACATGGGTACTATTCAAGAGCAGCCAGTGCTCTTAACAACTGAGCCATCTCTCCAACCCCCACGAATTTTTAAAAAATATATTGTGAATCTATTTGGGAGCCAAACACAAATTAGAATCAACATAGAGAAATGGGAGAAGCACATCTATAAGCCGTGACAAAATTGTGACATTAAAATGTGTTTAAAACAGATTTTATCTCTGGCACCCCCGAATAAATTTAAAACAAACAATGAAATGAAATTTTTTTTTAGTAACAGAGCTGTTATGAAATTGCTAGCCTTAATAATAGTGAAAGGGGCAGACTTTAAAACATAAAGTTTGTTTGTAGTTATTCTGTACATATGTAGAAAAATAAGAAAGAGAGAAGGGAATAGAATTTATGTTTAAAGTTGTAATGATTACAAACTTCCCCAAGCTGACTCAAATCTTCAGGCCACAGATTGAAGAAACACGATGGACCCCAATCATGGGAACAAACAAACAAACAAACTACATCTGTGTGCATCACAGTAACACCACTTAAAGTAAAAAAAAAAAAAAAGACAGAAAATGCTAAATCAGAAAAAACCCACAATATTGTTAAAGGAACTATAATAAAACTGTGACTTCACAGAAGAATTCAGATGATGCTGAATGGTTAGGTAACTGCAAAGTGCCAAGAGATATGAACCCTCCTCCCAGAATTGTGAAAATATTCTCCAAAATTAAACACAAAATAAGGCAGTATCAAGCAGAAGCTGAGAGGAGGTGTCACTATTGGACTTAGTACTAAACGGAATGCTATAGGGAGTTCTTTGGACAAGAGGAAAATGATCTCTGGTGAAAAGCCACAGAGATACACAGAGGAATGGAGAATGCAGGAAAAACAAATATAAAGATAAAGAAAAAAATCTAAATTTAAATCTTAAAATAAGTATGTGAGTAAACAAAGTATGTACAAACAACACAAATGGTATGGTGTAGGTTATAAAAATATAGAGAGAATTAAAATATAGAACAGATGGGGGCTGGCAAGATGGCTCAGTATTTAAAGGAGCTTTGTAGCCAAGCCCAGTGACCAGAGTTCAATACCTGAAACTCATAGAAAGGAAAAAGATGAGGACCACATACATACCATTGCACACAATATCCCCCAGATACACACAAATAAATAAAATGTAAAATATAGCATAAAAAGCAAAGAGGCAAGAAGGAATTTTAAATGAAGTTGAAGTGTCCTCAAAGCCCTGTATTATGAGGAAATTCTAATTTATAGTAGACACTAATAAGTCAAGGACACATATTGTAAACTTTAGGGATGTACCTAAATGAATATTGAAAAGGGTTTCTATAATTAACAAATCCATGGGGGAGTGAAATGGAACAATTAAAATATTAAGTTAACTTAAAATTTCTCTTAGTTTGGGTTACTATGGCTGTGATGAAACACATGACCAAAAGCAACTTGGGAAAGAAAGGGTTTATTTTATTCACAGTTCCACGTAACAGTTTATCATCATAAGCAATGAGCATGGGAATTCAAGCAGGGCAGGAACCTGGGAGCAGGAGCTGATGCAGAGGCCATGGAGAGGTGCTGCTTATTGGCTTACTTCCCCTGGCTTGCTCAGCCTGCCTTCTTATAGCACCCAGGACCAACCAGCCCAGGGATGGCCCCACCCACAATGGGCTGGACCCTCCCCCATCAATCACTAATTAAGAGAATGCCCCCAGGCTTGCCTGTAGCCTGATCTTATGCAGGCATTTTTTTTTTCATTGCGGCTCCCTCCTCCCTGATATCTTGTATCAAGTTGACATAAAACTAGCCAGCACACACAGAAGGTAAGAAAAGAGAGATAAATTGTCTATCAGGTTAAAAAAAATCAAGTAATAAGGTAAGATATTTGATTTAGATATATAAGTAGAACTGAATTTACCAGTGTATGTTTGTAAAGCAGAAGCCTGTGACCAAATTACAAGTATCAAGTGTATTGTTTCAATTTGCTTGTGTTATGCATAATCACAAAAATGCCAAGCCTGGTGAAGATAGCAAAGAGCTCATAGTAGGTGCCGTTCATCAAATGAGTACTTACGATTACTCAAGACACAAGAAAATGGAATTACTGTCAATTTTAGCAGCCTATATAGGAAACAAAACTTGGTAGTGGTTGCAGCAGTTTGAATGTCCTCCCTCCATCTAAAAAACTTAGGGTTGAAGTGTGGTTGTCATTCAAGCACCACAGTGTTAATCAGGGGGACCTTTAGGGAGTGGTCAGATTATGAGGTCTCTGCCCTTAGGAATGGATTAATGCCATTATTGCAGGAATGCATTAATTTCACCAACAGTGAATGACTACTTTTTACTTGTTTTCATTTATTGAATTTATTTTTATTATGATGTTTTTGCATGGATGTATCATTGTGCTTTGCTCATATTCAGCCCTCTGCTATCCCTCCCATTGTTAATTTTTCTCCTCCCCAATAGTCCTCCTTCCATTTTCTGTCATATATATAAAACAAAGAAATTCTCAAGAAAATAATTGTGGATTGTTTGTACTCAGAAGAATAGAAGGCATATATCCATGCTAAAACTGTAAATGAGCATTTATGCTAGATTCATTCATCACCATCCCAAGCTGAAAACACTCCTACTGATCATGAACTGGAAGACAGATAAATAAAACATGGCACATCAACATTACGAATACTACACAGCAAAACAGGAGTGGGTTACTTACATATGTAATACAGTGTGTTAAAAGAAACCAGGCTGTATGCTACCATTCATGGAACACGCTGGAAAAGATCAAGGTTTCCGGGACCTGAGATGGAGGGAGGAGGTACACCAAGGGGATAGGACAGAACTTTGGGAGATGATGAAAGAGTAACTATCTATTTTTTTCAGATATGTCTTTCTCTCCTCCCTCTCCTGCCCCACTACCTGCTCTGGTTCCCCTTCTTCTCAGTAAATTGTTACAAAATTTCAGGTTGCTGTATATCTCCCACACATTTTCTTTCCTTCATGCAGTGTCACAGTGTGGCAGTGAGACCCTCACCACCCCCTAGCGCTTCTTGGAAGTCACAGACTCCAGAACCATGAGCTAAATACATTTCTATTGTTTACAATTTACTCAGTCTGTAGTATTCTATTGTAGCAAGAGAGAAACAAGGTCAAGACAACAGTTTTCTAAAACTTTATAATTTTACATGTTTGTATACGACAGGCTCCATAATGAGCTGTGAAACTGGATGGAAACTTTTCTAACCTCTAATAAAAAGCTGATTTTAATCATCCATGATAGAACACAGCTGCATCCTTCTAATTTCTTTTAAAAATTTTTCTCCTCATTTTAATGCCAAATTTTCATTTTTTTAAGGAAATAGTAATTGCAAGCCATGGTATGCTATTTTTATATTTTGAGAGTTTCACACATAGGTATTGTATTTATATCATTTCCATTCCTACCTCTCCCCCTTCAACTCCTCCTACATTTCCCCCAGTTCTTCTCAGATCTATGACCTCCTCTCCTAAATTATAATTTACATATATAATATACATATTATGTACAAATAAAGCCTTCAGAGTCCATTTAGTGTTGCTCTTATGTACATGTGTTTAGTGTTGACCACAATGGATAAGCTACCAGGGAGCTCATCTTTGGGAAAGACTGATTCTAATTTCTTATAGAAATGAATGTTATCAATAGTAGGAGTGTGGCTCAGCTGTAGAGTGCATGTTTAGCATGCATTCATGCATAAGGTCTGCAGTTCAGTCCCCAGAACTTAAAAAGAAAGCAAGCAAAGGAAATAAATATGTCCAGATGATTATTTTAGGAGGAGACAGATAAGGATGGAGTCAAAATATTTAAGAAAACAAGCATGGTCAACTCAGGAAGCTAGTTAGTAGGTATTATCATACTTTCCTGAATTTTGTAATGACTATACAATTTATTAACTCATTTAATTTGTAATTCATTTGATTACCAACTCCATTGTATAAGTTCTAAGTGACTTTAAATGTTTGCCTTCTGTTCAAAATTTTGTTTGGTTTTCCTTTTTAAAAAGCACTCCTCAGTTTCCACAAAATCTAGCTCCTGTCATCTGTGGCTGGAGCCATTGTTGTTCTAGTGAATCATCAGAGGAAATGAACATGATTTGCAGATCATAATCAAGTATTCTAGGTTCATCCGGTATGAGCCATCTGAATTCATTCATTCTTTTATTCCTTCTTTCATGAATCTTTCATTTAATCTATTCAACAAAGATATCTTGAGCACTCAGTACAGGCTATAAACCGGTCTAGTATCAGAGAATACATTAATGAGTAAGATAGATCCCTCCTTTACATGTGTATGTATTCAAGTGTGTACCCACCCTGTGTGCACATGTGTATGGAGGTCGGTAGTTGACATCATTGCTCTTTATCTTATATTTTAAGACAAGGACTCTCACTGAACCCAGAAGTTTACAATTCAGATTAAATGGCTGGCCAGCAAGCCCCTAGTATCTCTCTTTCTCTGGCTCCCCAGCACTGGGATTATAGGCATGTTCTGGGGCTCTAACTCACATCCTCATGTTAGCCTGACAAGCACTTGGCCAACTGAGCCATCTACCCAGGCCACTAGATCCCATTTTCTGTGCTTATATCATTACAGTATGACAAAAACCAAACAAACAAAGAAATTCTCAAGAAAAATAATCGTAGATTATATGTACTCAGGAGAATATATATCCATTCCAAAACTGTAAATGAGCATTTATGGCCAGATTTATTCATAATCATCCCAAACTGAAAACACTCCTACTTACTGATCATGAACTGGAGGACAGATAAATAAGCCATGGCACACCAATGCTGTGAATACTACACAGCAAAATAGGAGTGGGTTAGTTACACATGCAATACAGTGTGTAAAAAGGAACCAGGCTGTATGCCACCATTCATGGGACATCCTGGAAAAGATCAAGGTTTCCAGGAGCTGAGGTGGAAGAAGGGGCACACTCCAAAGGGACAAGAAAGTATTTGAGGAGGTGATAGAAATGATATTTATTTGGACTGTGTTGGTGGAGGTGATATGGTGAGGGTGGGAGTGTCAAGGTTCATAGACGTGCCCCTCTAAGAACTTACTATATACAACTTACATTCCAATAAACCTGAAAAAGAAATCAATTGGTTGATAGGATGGCGTCGGCCAATCTGTTACACTGAGTAGCCAAGGAAGGTCTCTTAGAGAAGGTGGCTAATGTGTAAAAGAAATCTCTTAGATGTCCCTCTTTGCTTTGACTCAGAGGTGAAAAAGAGGAAAATTTCCATTTTCCATTTTATTCTGAAAGCGTGTGTTTTAATTAAGAGACAATTTATGCAACCCCACACACCAGGAAGATTTATAAGTGCAAGAATGCAAATTTGGTCTATTTTTAAAGGATGTTATTGACAGGCACAGTTCAAAAAAACCTCACCAGGGAGCCCTTTCGTGAGACGCTGCGTGTTTCATGATGAAGTTTGTGCTTTTTTTTTTTGCCTTCATGCATATTAAGTTGCCAGAAATGATACTTAATTAATCGCATAAAAGCCTGACACTTGAAAAGATAATGTGTGAGAGACAAGATGAAGGTTTTTGTTGCCCTCCTCTCTCTCCTCTTCCACCTCATTCCAGTTGAGTGAGAGCCTGGCTGGGAAAGCCCGCTTCTGCAGCACCTGGCCTCTGCTCATTCCGGAACCTGCTGGCTACAGTGCTGGTTCTCTGTGGCTGTGGGCAGACACAAGTTATACTTCCTTCCAGAGGGGCAGCGTGTGCCTCTGAAAAGCCAAACTATACAGAACTTAGAACTGGCAGCCCACCCAACCTCCTCTAACTGAGGGACTTTTTTGGAAGGATGCTTTATAAGAAACTAAATTGAGTCTTTTGTGAGAAAAAGATCAGTCTCCTCAGAATCCAGAAAGCTAGGCATAATAGCTGGAGACCCGTTGAAGTGACCAGGGAGAAGAGCCCCTTCTGCCTTAGATCACTCAGCACCGTCTTTTAGAACAGCCCAATGTTGAGCCTGTAGCTCCCAATGTCAGGAGAAGGGAAATGGAATCAGACTGTGTTTTGATTGTTGCTAAAGAAAGTGTCAAGGTTTGCTAAAGAATTTGTGGCTTGTGGTTTCACTTTCCTCCAAGTTTGTCCTGAAGGTTAAATCCCACCACGTGTTTTTGGTTTCTGTGTCAAACAAGGGTAAATTCCTGCTTCTACTCCTAGCTGCTTGATTGGATTATGTGCTCACTGTTCAAATATCAACCAAACTGTAGTTCCTCAACTCTTATAAGTAGAATGGGCCCTGGGTGTTATAGAGAATATGGACTTTATGGAGCTTCCCAGTCCTGAGAAGGCCGAGAGACAGGTAGATCCCTGGGGCTTGTTGGCCAAGCAGCCTAGCTTTCTTGGTGAATTCTAAGCCAGTGAGAGACTCTGGCTCAAAAAAGAAAAGATAGACAGCTCCTGAGAGATGACAGCTGAGGCTAACCATTGGCCTCCACACACACATGCATGTGCACACAACACTCTCCTCTCCCCCCACCCCCAACAAGATAATCTAGCTCAATTCTGCCATTTTACTATGTCGTTTTACAGGTAATTAAACCCAAGCCAGAGAGTTAGTTAAATAACTTGGCCCAACTCCCCCATATGGATAGTAGTAGCAGATAAATGTCTAAAATGCAGGCCTGTTGATGCTCACCCAAGCCTATGCCATGGGGAAGAGGAGTGGAACCATATACTCGTGAAAGGAGAAGCACTTTGAAGAGTGGATTCAACAAGAATGGGACCATGTAATACCATGTATGAGGACATTACTGAATGTGTGAAGGCAAATAGTGCAAATGGAGAGAGAAGACAGGGACCAAAATTGAAGGGGCTTGAATGTGAACTCCTGCTCAGTACTACTCTTCGTCCCACTCACATGTTGGAAACCTTGTTTCAGTAGCTTTGGGTGAGGCCTAGGCTTCCATAGGGTTGTGTGTGTGTGTGTGTGTGTGTGTGTGTGTGTGTGTGTGTGTGTGTGTATACATATATATATAATTTTTTATTAAAAAATTTTCTTTCCTTTTACATACCAACCCATCCCCCCTCCCTCCTCTTCTCCCGCTCCCCCTCCAGTTACCCCTATCTCACCCCCTCCCCTCCTCATAGAGGGTAAAGCCTCCCTTGGGTAGTCAACACAGGCTGTTATACCATGTTGGGGCTAGACCTAGCCTTTCCCCTCCTGCATCAAGGCTGAGTAAGGCATTGCAGCATAAGGAATGGGGTCTAAAAAGCCAGTTTGTGTACCCAGGGTAAGTCCTGCTCCCATTGCCAGAGGACCCACAAACACATTCAGAGGGACTAGTTTGGTCCCATGAAGGCTCCCCAACTGTCAGTCCAGAGTCCATGAGCTCCCATTAGCTTGGGTCAGATATCTCTGTGGTTTCTCCCATCATGATTCTGACTCCCCTTGCTCTCAGAATCCTTCCTTCCTCTTTTCAACTGAACTCCAGGATCTTGGCCAAGTGCTTGGCTGTGGGTCTCTATATCTGCTTCCATCAGTCACTGGATGTAGGTTCTATGATGACAATTAGGGTAGTCATCAATCTGAGTGCATAGAAAGGCTAGTTCAAGAACCCGCTCCACCATTGCTATGAGTCTTAGCTGGGGACAATCTTGTGAGTTCCTGGGGTTTTCCCTAGTTGCAGATTTCTCCCCATCCCCTTAATGGTACACTCTGTCAAGATATCTCTTTTATTGCTCTCCATAGGGTTTCAAAGCCCCCTTTTGGCTATGATGGTCATCCACATTGGAGGGTTTCATTGGCCTTTTACCAAGCTATCAAATATGGAGGCTCACTTGGAGACTGCCAATATTTACTAAATATAAGCACTCATAACTTAGCATTTCAGACATGAACATATGCTTAAAAGAAACAAATTCTTATGCTAATCAAGAGATACAAAGTCCTACCTCTAAGCAAGAAGCTATCTGTAATTGATAGCTGTTGAGAGAGGAAGTATCAGTTTTCTTCAACAGAGTGACACTTGGTATATCAACCATACTCCAGCGCAGGGCCCATTCTCAGGAACAGTTGGCCAACACAAAATAGACCTCATGCTTGTTTATTTGTGTGTGTGTGTGTGTGCTTTTGCTATTTGGTTTGTTCATTTTTTAAAGAGAAGAACATGAAGTTGGGTGGGTAGGGAGGTGTTAGGATCTGGGAGGACTTGGGGAAGGGCATGTAATATGATCAAAATATATTGTATGAAATTCTCAAAAAAAATTAGAATACTCAGAAAAGGTTCTCAGCCCCAAATAAGAAATACATCAGTGTTCATCAGGATAACTGAGGTCTTTTCTTTCAATGGGACCCTGCACACAGTAAAAACAAATAACAACAACAACAAAAACACTGCTAAACACATCAACATGGATGAATAACACAGAACTATGCCAAGCATAAGTTCTTTTTAGGCAGACAAGCTGTATGATTCCATATGAATGCAACAAGTAATACTGGGTGAATGAAATCAAAGTAATAATTGCCTCTCTGTAGGAATATTAACTAGAAATGGGCAAGGTACTGGAAATCCTTAATATCTCAACTGGGTAGTGGCTACACAGTTACATAGACATCATGTAAAATACTGAGCTGTTAACTTACTCTCTTTACTGTGTACATAGATGACACATTGAAAAGTATAGAATTCACATTTACATTGGCAAGCCCATAAGGCTGCTGTAAGAATCTCGTTGCTTTCAAACATAAGATAAATAGAAATGTACAGTCTTGTGTTACCAAACTGGCAGACCACCTATTCTTGTTGAAGTCAGTGTGGTGCGGCACCTGTAATTCCAGTGACCCATCAGCCTTTGCAAGGCACAGCCAAATACAAAAAGTTAGTGAGGACAGACTGCAGCTGCGGTGGCATCCAACTCAGCTTTGCACAGAGCTTTTCCTGACTGCTGATGGCGAGTTCAGTCTGTGCTGAAACTCCGGGAAGAGGGTCCCTGCAGCTGCAGTTTTCCATTCCATGCCCTCCCTTTCCACTCTGTTCGCCTCCCCGAGGAGACAGTAAACACCATCTGGACCACTGCATTCACCAGCCCGGAAACCCAAATCTCTTCTTCCCATCAAGAAAATTATGCTCAGCCTGACGTGCCCTCCACCAGTGGGAACCAGCCATGGAGCTTCTGCCAGCTCTGAAGTTTGCTGGCCCTGAACAAACACAGAAAAGTATCTGTGGTCATTAGTACCTGAAGGGCAAAAAGGCAGGGTGCGAGCAAGATGAGGGTGAGTGGAGAAACCCTGTCTGGTCCACACAATAGCCTCATTTCTGGATCATTACTTTTCAGTCTCTGAGAATATCATCTGTACTGAGCAGTGTAGTTTAAGTAGCTTAGGAGAAACACATGGCCACAAATACTGATAACACTATCTTTATTTGTCCATTACTTACCAAGGCCAGCTCACCTGAGGACGGTTTGTTCCTTTAGAAAAAGACTCCAGCACCAGATGTATTAAGATGTAGGCCATATTCTTCAGATTCTAAACTTTTAAGAACTGTGCCTGTGCTCTTCCCAGTATACACTCTGGTCCTATGTATCTTTAACATACACCATCGAGTTGACTTAAGATAACTTATAATCTCTGGTCCACTGGACCTGTTTTTCTTAATTTAGCCATTTAGCATATGCTGTATCTGATAGTCTAATCATTTCTGTGTTCAATCTTCAGAACCTAAGATATGGTCAGCAATGTGTGTGAATATCCTACAAATATTTCTTTACTTGCTTGTTCAAACATGGGCTTTATTTTTTAACACAGTAGATAGTTGATAAGTGCATGAGAACAGGTTTTAAAATTCTCTCTCTCTCTCTCTCTCTCTCTCTCTCTCTCTCTATATATATATATATATATATATATATATATATATATATAAATATATACAATGAAGTTCACAAAGATGTGTATTTTCCAGAATAAAAGTGGATACCCACCACCACCAAGCTCCAAAGACATTGAACACAGAAGGACATTAATAAAGCTATGACAACTAGAAGTTAACCTTGAACAACATTTCCTTAGCCAGGCCAAAGAGAGCAATTGTGTTTAAGTTCATTGAAGGAAAACTTACAAAAATCGACACAATTTTTCTGTACAGTCACACTCGAATATCAGCTGTAAGAAAAGTTAACACTGTCCAAGGAAGACAAAGTTCCAAGAAACGGAGCCTATTTTTTCTTTCTCAAAGGTTTTATAGAGGGGCAGTGGGAACTTCTCTGTTTTCTGAAAGGGTCTGACTTGCTTCTAAGAAACATTAGCCTGAGGTTGAAACTATGGGGTGTGATTGTCCTTTTCACTGCTCAATTAATTTTTCAGGGAGGGAGAAGACAGGCTAGGCAATGATTTTTCTTCAGAAAAAATGCCCCTTGGTCTCAGGCTTAGAGATTTAATTCTCATTTGTCTCCTCCTGTCTCCACCATTCACTCATTTTTCTTTTCTTAAACTAATATGCCAAACTCCAGGAGTAATTTCCAGAACAAAACCATGCCTGGAAGGGAGTTTGAATTTGAGTAAAACTTCCCTTTCATGAAAACAGCTCTCCTGTGTCGTTCACTGAGTAGTCCACCACCCCAAGAGAGGATATTAACTTCCAGTCAGTACTTACCTGTCTGCGGACAACGCTGTAAGTGTGAAGACAGACACCCCCACTGAGGTAAGCTGTATGAAGGGGATCAGTTTGCAGCCAATCCTGCCAAATAGCCATCTGTCAGCCAGGTACTTGCTGGCATCCACAGGGGCACAGGTTACCAGTAGCAGCAGGTCTCCCAAAGCCAGGCTAGAGATGAACAGGTTTGGCACGTTTCGCATGGACTTGACTGTGCAGAAGATCTTGATCAGGGTGATGTTGCCAATGAGGCCTATCACGATGATAACCCCATAAACTGCGGGGATGACGTAAATGATTCCTGGGTAGAACCAGTTGTCCATCTTGGGGGGATTCAGACTTTGATTGACGGTGTTGTTGCAGTACAGGAAAGGGTCCACTTCCAGGTTCAGGTGGGAACAATTATTCAGAGCCATCTCAAGACTTCTCTCTAGAAAAGTTCCTTTAAGATGCTGCTTCTTAACTTCTGGTTTTGCAGTTAGGTGATGAAGGTAAGATCTGTGCTAGGCTCTTGATCTCCTTTAATAAAAACACTCTGAATGCACACACACTGGTATTCCAAACTCTAGCTCAGTACGTTGATGTTGGTTCTGCCCCAGCCTCCACACCACCAGTGAGTGATACATCTATCTGTAAATGCCCTAAATTAACAAGCAACAGAAACTCAGCCCAAAGAAAAGCTTAGGATTAAGCCCACTCTGTCCCAGTTCTTCCTACCTCCATTCTAGTCTGAGTCCCTCTGGCTGCAGTTTGCTAAGAACTTTTGGATTGCTATTTTCACACAGCATTTCCCGTCTTTCCTGATATGTAGAACCTGAAGGTTTAAAGTGGGTAGAAAAAAACTGCACCAAGAAAGCCTCCAATCCTATAGGCAGGATGCTTTGCACGTCACTGGCTTTCCCAGCAAACGGCAGCTCTCCTGAGCTGAGGCTTTGAAGAGGAGCCAGGGCCACGTATAGACAGCGAATGCCAGCCCCCTGCTGGACACTTCAATCACTGCCCAGCTGCCCGCTTTCTCCAAATGAGAATCAGCCAGCAGATTGCAACTCCTGTGGCTTAACAGATACCTTGCCTTTTCATTTAAGCCAGCAGCACCCATAGTCGGTATTTAATAAATGCTGCTCTCTGCAAAGACTAGGGCTATCTCTGATACTATCTCCATGAGTTCCTATGTGACTCATGACCCTCCCCATTTCTAATCTACACTAATGCATTAGAATGGTACCTCTGGGTCTCTGTGTGTGAGCTGTCCTACTTAGTCCCTTTGGAATAGGGACTGTTACTGAGAATTGCATGTACAGGATTCATACCTTAAATCTCCAGCAACAGACTTCAGGAAAACCAGAAGCACAATACACACGTGCTCTTTCCTGAGAATTTCCCAAGCCCCTGTGTTCCTTAACTATGGAGCCAGCTGCTGCGTGCTTAACATTCAAAGATCAATAATCTTTTCCAGAAAAAAATATGCCCTTTTTCTTCTGATCTAAAAACTGCCTTTTTAGTGTAGCTTTTGCATTATTTGGCAAGCTTTCAATTTCCTGTGAACTATACAACCGTTGTGGATTCTCCCAAGAAATGGGGGGAGGGACAAACTGGTGAAAGAAATAAGTTATGGCCGAAGGAATGCTGAGAAAGACTCTATTAAAAATACTATCAGAATCAGGCTTGACCTTTAGCTGGCACTAATAAATACATTATAAGGCTGTACCTTCAAGATGTCTGTGGAGCTGGCCCTTCCTGAAAGTTAGCTAATAACAGACGCTAGCAAAAGGCTCATTTTTCAGGACCCATAAGGAATAAAGAAGCGAGTGCTTGTTACCATGTCAGGGCCCATCAAGGAAGCTTCCAAGTGTGTTGTCATGGACACTTGTGGCATTTGATACCCAGGTGGCTGCTGTACCCTTTTTGTAATATGAAAGGCTCCTTACAGGCAGCATGCAGAAGACTGATGCTACATGCTTGTAGGTGGAAGGGTTTCTTAGTGGAGTCCAGCCTCGACAGTAATGAGTCAATAACCATGAGCCTAGTAGTGTCAATCAGTTGCTAGCAGTACAACTTACTGATGCAAGACATGAGTTTCAGTCCTGACTGACCCTCTCATTTATTACCTTGGCACATTGCCTGGGCAAATTACTTACATGTCTTCAGGTTCAAGTTCGTTATCTGTGGAGCGGGGATAATTTATGAAGGTTAATAAAAAATAATCCCTGGTAAGACCATATAGTATTTATTCCATTTGATTAATTTTAGCTACTTATCACTATTACCATAATTACCATTTGGGGATTGAAGGGAAAAGATTTGCTTTGGGACAGCTCAGAAGACTGATTGATCTCAAATCAATAGACAAGAGTTCCACTCACACCGGTGAATCACCAACGCCTCTATTTACATGAGGGAAATTTACAGCTTCTAGGTACTACACATGTAAGAGGCTAGACAGTGGTGCTGAGCAAGGGGACCACGTTTTAGACACTACCACTTTTCTAGAATGAAGCAACCACCCTTTCTTCAGAAAATGTGATACTTGATGCTGAAGGTTTGCTAAGTATGTGCTAGGGCTTTCTGAACAGATACAAAGCGGCATGTGATTAGTGGCACAAAGGAGGGTTGGCACTGAGCAAGAGAACCACTCTAAGCCCCGTTATAAAGGTCACTCAAAGTAGAAGAGGAGACCGGCAAGGGGAGTGCAGCATGAGACACAGCTGGAGGCAAGCTGGTGAGACAGTGTTGAATCCGATGTTGTTGCTCCGAAGTTCTGCCTACAGAGTTTGGGTGCACAAAGGGGACTTGTGGGCATAATTTCTCGTTATTCGTCAGATGCCTCCATGTGCTGAGTCAGTCTGACTTCTTAAATCCACTTAGGCTATTAGTGTTTCTTCCCATGTAAGCGGATGTGGGCAGGTGTTGCTTTCTCAAAGCTGTCGCTAACATTATGCCTTCCACAGCAGAGCAGTATAGACTGTTCTAAAGGTATTTTAAGATTGAAGGTGTATTGAGGATTGATATCTACTATTTTCTAGATTCAAGGATGTTAAAAAAAAAGCTAATCATGGAATTCGGAAGCCACTTCAACTAATTATCTATAAGGACTCTGTCCATCTCTAGTGTTGTGTCGTCTTCTAGGCAAACACTGAACATATTCAGACCTTTCCTTAGCTTGTTGTTTAGTGACGAGTACGAGATGTGTGTGACTTAGGAGAATGACATGGAACAAATATAAACAGAGTCCCTGGCCTCGAGGAAGCCAGTGTCTCAATAGGATTGGAATGTGACAAACGTCTTTTCCTGTGTGTTGACAGAAGGATGTCCCTTGTGCTTCCATTGCGGTCAACAGAATCACATTTTCTACTCTTCCAAAAGAGCTGCTCTTCTGGGGAACTTTAATATGAGAGGGGCAAAGATCTGTTGAAATTTAGGAGGGTAGCTGGATTCCATAGAATCAAAGAGAAGAGAGAAAGTTTCTTCCAATGGTATGTGCTGGTATTATGTTTTCCACCAACTAAAATTCTTGATAAGGCAATAATATATATACACAATTAAGGTGAATTAGTTACAGTGTGAGTGTGTCCAGAACAGAGAAGGGGGAGTGCAAAATAAAATAAAGGATATTAGATCTGTTGGGGGAAGACTTTTCAGTGAAGATTTCAGGCTGGACATTAGCCTATAAGATGCAAGTCTTAAAAAACAAACAAACAAACATGTGGGCCTGGAAAGATGGCTCAGTAGTTCAGAGTGTATACTACTCTTTCTGAGGACCTGATTTCAGGTCCCAGCACTCACATCTCACAAATTCCAGCTCTAAGGGGACTCCATGCATTTAGCCTCTGCAAGAACCCACACCAACATGCATGTACTCCCACACAGATACACATACATACATAATTAACAAAAAAATTTAATCAGCAAGATTGTCAGGGGTGCATTGTTAAAATACAACTTCTGAGCCCTACCCTATATGTGCTCATTTTAAATCTTCAATGCCAGAACCCAACAGTCACTATTTTTCATTTGAATGTGCAGAGGAGTCCAGATCTTTGCTGTCCTGGGGGCTGATGAGACAAACAGCATAGGCCCTAGAGATCATGTCATCATGACAGTACTTATTGTGTCCCTTCTGCTGAGGGAGTAAGAAAGGGAACATAGTTAAGAGCTTACATTGTTGTTATGGGTTCTTGCTACCCAAGAGTAAATCCTTACGCCTGCAGCATATGCATGACCTCAGGGCTAGGGGCATGGCTCAAATGGTTGAGGCGTTTGCTTAGGCCTAGCAGCCTAACTTCAATCCCTGAACCCCACAAGGTGGCAGGAGAGAACTGACTCCAGAGAGTTGTCCTCTGACCTCCATACTGTGTGGCACATTAATGCCTGTGCATGCTCAAATAAATTAAAAAATACAATTTTAGAACTGCAGAATCCTAGGCACTACCCCCAGCCCTCCTGAAGAGCTACATTTAAAAGAAATAATCTTCACGGTAACACGATGCATGTTAAAGTCTGTGGAACATGGATGTAGCACCAGGAATATCTGGGAGCAATGGTTGAGAAACCAGGATAGGAACAGGAAATGGGCATGAGGCTGAAGGCTTGCTCAAGTTCAGCATGGAACCAGGAACTGAACCACCTCAAAATTCAACTAAGAACCACTTCAACCCTGCAGCTCAGGGTGGTAATGCATGCCTATAGTCCTAACACATGGGAGTCTGAGGCAGGAGGATTAAGAGTTCCACATTAGAAAACAAGTAGATAAAAAAATAAAACATTGTATTGGGGTTTCTTCACATCACTGATAATGGCTGTGGAGTTCCCCCAGATTCCTGATAATGGCTGAGAGTTGTCCCAGTGTCTTACACTACATCACTACATCCAGGAGTAAGGCTCCAATCACGGAAATCCACCTGCCTCTGCCTTCTGAGTTTTGAGATTCAGGGTATGTGCCATTGACCCAGCCATAGGATTGATTTCCTTCCCCTTTGTTTTCGGAATATCACTCTGAGAATAAAAAAGCAAGGACAAGACGGCAGTCAGTCTAGAGGGAAATTCTGAACCTGGTCTTGTGACAACTGAATTCACTATAGGAATGAAGGAAGGTGAGTGAGTCAATGGAAAAGAAAGATGAAGACAGAGAGGTGAACGCTGAAGAGAACCGAGAACAAGAATGCTAAAGGCCCAATAGTCCAAACACACAGCAAAAGAGGCAAGAGTAGAGTGGCATTTGGTTTGGATGAGAAGGTGATGTGCTGAAGGTCGGTGAGCACTGGGCATGGTTTGAATGTGAGCTCGGTGACAGCAGCTGTGCCGAGAACTGCAGCAACTCTGGCTTGAAAAGAATCTGAAATGTCAAATTTTAGTGCAGCAGCAGGAACAGACAAGGCAGATGACTCTATCCAGACCCTACAAAACTGGGATTGTTTCAAGTTCCCTTTTCTGTTCTCAACACTCTGGGACTTTTCATGGGCTGGGAAACTTCCGTGAAAGATGAAGGGTGTGTTCCCAAAGAGTGAGTGTTGGCTTGAGCCTTAGGAAGCTGCAGAAATAAATGCAGATGGCCAGAGAAAGCCGGGAGAGGAAGCCCACATTCTTAGCTCACATCAAAGCTAAAGGAACAGGCAATGTTGTGGTTTTTAAGTCTGCCTGTTCTTGATGTGTGTGCTAGATGACCTTGATTGTCAACTTGATGAACTTAGAATCACCTTGGGAACAAATCCCTGAGCTTATCTAGGAGGGAGTTCCTTGATAGGGTTAATTGAGATAGGAAGGCCAACCCTAAATGTGGACAGTACCAGTCTATGCTTTGGGGTCCTGAATTGGATATAAAGAATGCAAGGTAGTCACAGGAATTCATGGCTCCCTGTTTCCTGACTGCTGATACAGTGTGCCCAGCTGCCTCAAGCTCCTTCCACAGGAACTTCCCCTACATGATGGACTGTACCCAGGAACCAGGAGCCAAAATAAATGCCTCTTTCTTTAAGCTTCTTTTGTTAGTATTTGGTCACAACAATGAGACAAGTAACCAACATAGAATGTGTCTCCTTAGGAAACTAGGATTAATTTTCTTTCTCTTGGATGTGAGCTGTACTTAGTATCTTGATTCTAACAAGCAAAATGTTGAAGCAGGAATAGTGTACAACTTCCAAGACTAGATGAGAAAAAGCATCACAGCCTCTTCTTTGGGGTCATTGGAGGAAGCCAGCTGCCATGTCATGAGGACACTTGCTATGGTTCGAACGTGAAATGTCTCCCCACAGGTCCATGCATTTGAACACTTGGCCAGAGTTGGTGGTGCTGTTTTGGGGGAGGTTATGGAACCTTTGGGACATGGGACCTAGCTAGACGATCTAGTCTGACAGAGGAGGGCCTTGAAGGATGCCCTGCCTCTAGTTCTGATCCTCCTCAAGGTCCCACAGCCCCAGACCAAGGCACCATGCCTTCCCCCATCACGATGGAATGTAGTACCCTCTAAATCATAAGCCAGACAAACCTCTTTTCCTTGAAGTTGTTTCTATCAGACATTGTCACAGGTCCTAAGAAAGTAACCAGCAAAAAAACATTAAAATGGCCTTACTGATAGGCCTACTTGATGAAGAACTGAGATAGCTGTGGGTCATTTTAGGAGTGGGGCCCCTAGAGACAACTGTGCCTTCAGATTCCTGAAGCCTTAGCCAATACCTGACAGCTTCATGACAGCCCCTGACTCAGGACACCCAGCCAGACCACTCCCAAATTTCTGACCACCAGAGACTAAGTTGAAAAATGTTTGTTACTGTTAAACCACTGCTTGATGGGCATTTGTTATACCACAATGGATTCCACTTGGTAAGTGGGATGGATGGACAGGAGAAAGAAAGACAAACCACTAAAAAAGACAAAAGAAAAAAAAAGACCACAAGAGGCAACTTGAACCTTGAATGTTTAGACAGGGTGTTCAATGAAGGGAAAGTCTGGTCAAGTCTGGAGAAGTTATGCCAACTGCAATCCATTTGTCGTCTAAGAACACCAAAGTTTCTTATCTGGATAAGATGTATGTATTTTGGAAATAGTATAAATGAGCTGAACTTAGCTGCTCAGCCACCATATATCTGGAAATGAGACAATTTATATGCCATCTCTGTATCTGCTCAGTGAGCTTGGGCAAGTCAAATCAATTCAATGAACATTATTTGTAGCTGAAGTGTTCTGCGCTGTGGTTTTCCAGCTGTGAAATACAGGGACACTTTCCCCTTGCCTATGCCCCAGGACAATAAGAGGTACCAGTCCTGACCAGTAACAGTTACAACATGCAGGGTAGGCACCATCCTAAGATCAGTCATTTCTTCCCAGTCTTTTCCCCCTTCCCCCTGAAGAGTAATAAATGCCCTGAAAAGCATCAAGTTATTTCTGCCTATCCATAATAGATGTCTGACATGACAACATGTTGTCAGGATGAATCCCTTTTTAAATATTTTACTTTGAAATAATTTTAGGTTTACAGAAAAGTTGCAAAGACAGAGCAAAGATTCCAGATATATCCATCACCCAACTTCCCGTGGTGTTAATATCTTACAAAGCTAAGAGATTCATATTGGAATAATGCTATTGTCCAAATGATAGACTTTATTCAGACTTATAGTCCTTCTACTGTCATCTTCTATTCCAAGATCTAATCCAAGATGCTTCATGGTAGTTAATCATTATGATTCTTTAGACTAGTGCCGTATTGGTGACAGTTTCTCAGACTTTCCTTGTTTTCATTCTCTCTCTCTCTCTCTCTCTCTCTCTCTCTCTCTCTCTCTCCATTATTGAGGATTGAACGCAGTTTTTCTTTTTCTGTACTTTAAAGAAGTTTTTGACAGGCTGCCCTTGACCTCACTCTGTAGCTCACACAGGCCTCAAGTGTGTGGTCCTTCTGCCTCGTCCTCCTGAGTATCTTTCATTTCAGACCTGTGCTACCAGACCTAGTTTGATCTAAACAATATTTTAGAGAGTACAGGTCAGGCATTTTGTAGAATATCCTTCAATTTTGGTTTTCCTGACACTTTATTATTAGACTTGGGAAATGAATTCTTGGGGAAAAATCCACAGAAGCAGGGTCCTTTCTCATCAAATCTTATCAGGGAGTGTGTGTTAATTGCTTCTATAACCAATTAGCATCATTGATGGCACAAAAGAAGAAGAATGTGTTCTCTCAATTCTGTGTCCTAGAATTCTGAAATGAACCTTTAAGACTAAATTCAAATTGTTGTTCAAGCAGGTTCCTTCTGGAGGCTCTAGTACAGTGAGTGGTTTTCATAGGGGTAGCATATCAGATACCCTGCATAACAGATATTTACATTATGATACATAACAGTAACAAAATTACAGTTATGAAGTAGCAACAAAAATAATGGTTGGGAGTCACCACATCATGAAGAACTGTATTAAAGGATCACAGCATTAGGAAGTTGAGAACTACTGCTCCAGGGAGAATTGGACCCAGTATTCCTCAGCTTATGGCTATATTACTCAGTTCCCTGTTTCCATCATCACATTGCCTTTTCTTATATAATCGAGCTTTCCTCTGCCTCCAACTTATAAGGACCCTTGTGATACACTGGCCCCACTCAGATAATCCAGCATAATCTCCACATCTTAAAATTCTTAATAAAAATGTTCTTTTGTCATGTAAGGGGGTATATTCATGCTGGGTCTAGGACCAGGGCTTGGATACTGCTGGGAGCCATTATTCAGTCCACAACAGGGTATTTGCTATTCCATGTCATTCCTCAGTGGCAATATTAAACTTGACTGCTTGGTTAAGGTGATGCCTGCTAGGATTCTCCATTGTGAAGTGATATTTTGGGTAACAGGTTCCTCTTAATTACTAGAGATGTGATTTTACTTATGTATAGATAAAGAATGGTGTTGACATTATGTAGCTATTCAGTGCCATATACAAGAAACGCCATTCCCTGCCAGACCTTGTTCTAGGTCCTAGAAATACAAAAATTATCAAGCAGTGGGCTCTGTTTCTGAGGATCTAATTGACTTCTGAGGAAAACATTTTAAGTTTCTTTAAGGAAAATTATCTCATAGTTCAGTATAAATAAGCATTCCTTTTACACCTGAAATTTACTTCAGTAATGTTCTTTGGTTGTTTGATGGGTTTTGGGCTCTATAAGGGGCCAGAGAGATGGTACAGTGGTTAAGAATGTGTAATACTCTTGCAGAGGACTGGAATTCAGTTCCCAGCACCCACATTGGATGGCTCATAACCGTCCATAATGCCAGGTCTAGGGGATTTATGCTCTCTTCTGGCCTTTTTGGGAACTGCATTGATATATGGGAACAAAACTGGGTGTGGTGTCACAGACTTTTAATCTCAGCACTTGTAAGGCAAGAGGATCAGGTACTTGAGGCTATCCTGGGCTACATAATAAGAACCTGTCACAAAATGATGAATAAGTAAATAAAGATTAAAGTAAAATGTTGTTCTTATACTTTCTAAAGTATTATTGAACTTACTGTATTTCTCATTTTTATATGCTCTCTTGGATTCTCTTCTCAAGTATAGAGTATTATTTCCCAGAAAAACACTTAAAGATTGCATTGGGTTTCTCCTAAGAAAATATAGTTTTTATTTTGTTTGTAGCAGGTTTTACGGAACAAATGAGCCAGGCTGAGCTTCCAGACTCTAGGTGCTCATGGAACTAAAGAGAGTCCAAACCTTGTATTTCATCCCTCACCCCAGTCTGTAAAATAACACCCCATGTTCTTCTTGAAGGAGGGTGCTAGGAAAGGCTTACCCATAGATTTTTTCCTCCAAATGCCAGTATGGCACTTCAAACTCCGAAGTGGTTCCATGGGAACTCTCACTCAATATAAAACTGCTGTTATTTTTGCTGCTTGAAGGAGTCTCACCTTAAATTAACTCCAAGTCATGTCTGAAATATATTTCCCATGCCAGCTTCTTCAAGTCAAATACTCTTGACGTGGAGAGGCTACAAAACTCACAGGGAATTGACCAGTCATAGACTACAGGATTCATGGTTCCCTGTGCTCCATCATATGCAGCAGAGATATTCTACTCAAATTGTTTTTTAGCTACCTGCCTTTGATTATGTCATTTTAAAATAATATTTTTACTAATCCTTTGAGAATTTCATACCATGTATTTTGATCATATTCACCCCAACTCCCTCTGGACCCTCTCTACCCTCATCTCCCTTTCTAATTTTGAGTTTTCTTCTTGAAAAAATTTTTTTTAATGCTTGGAGTCCAATTTATGTTGCTCAGCTACTCTCGGAAGTTCGGCCTGCCCTAGAATGTGGTTGACATAGTAGGTGTCACACTATTAAGACAACTAATTCCTTCTCCCAGCAGCTATCAAATGCCAACAGGTCTTCAGCTAGTGGTAGTGTTTCATGCCCACCTCTCCTCCATCTGGGGATTTTATCTGGCTGGAACTCGGGGAGGTCTTGTCAAGGTGTCACAATCCCTGTGAGTTCATCTGTGCACCTGCCCTGTCGTGACCAGAAAATAATGATTCCGAGAAGCTGTCCACCATCTCTGCCTTGCTTTCTGTCCCATCTTCTTTGAAGATCCCTGAGCCTTGTGGGGTGGAGTACTATAGAAAACCCATTGAATTCTGAGCATACCACAGTTCCTTATTCTCTTCACATTGATCAGTTGAGGGTCATTTTATAAAACTCTTTAGGCTTCCATGTTTTTATATACAAAGGGAATTTAAAGAATGTGATGATTTGATTTTCTTTCCATCCTTCTCATTGCAAGATTCAAAGGCAATAACAAATAACAAAGAATTTGACAACCTATAAATTCCTAAACAATTTCAAGTGACTATGTAGTCAATTATTATCGCATTTGAGACATGATGGTGATCTAGATTGTCTTTTAAAGTCATTATTTTTATTGTTTAATTAATTAATATTTTTCAATAATTTTTGTCTAAAGCAGAGTTCAGTAGACTTTTTGTTAGGGGGCAAAATGATAAATACTTTGGATTTTGTGAAGATTTAAGGCTGACTCAGGGAAGACCCAAGAGACAGTAGGAAAATGAATGAGTGTGTTTGTGTTCCAGGAAACTTTATTTATAAGATGATACGCTGACTCACAGAAACTTTTGGGAATAGTTATGGCTGAAATGGTGTGAGAATCAGGACTTGCTTCAACATCATCAGGGAAGTGGAGAACTGTGCAGAGGCAAAATCAAGACAAGACTGGGTTGACAGTTGCTTAAGACTGGTTGTATGTGGAACGCATGCTCTTTATGTGTTTCTGTATGTGCTTGAAACTCTCCATGATAAACAGGCTTTTCCAGAGTCAAATTTAATTCATCATGAACATGGCTCATGGTGTCATCCATGGAACTCCTCTCCTAACTGGAAGACCTCTGATGAGTAGGAAGAGTGGAAATTCTACAGAAGGGTAAGCCATCAGTCCACCCGACCAGTGTCCATTGCCAGTGCTCTACATCAGTCATTCTCGAGGTCCTAGAATGAAGTGGCATGGGCAGCAGGTGATTTCAAAGTGGCTGCTGACTTGTCTGTCTGGGGAAATGCCTCATAGATGCACTGGAAATGTTCTGTTTTTACTGCCTTCCTACTAAACCCTTTCTCATTTCATTCTTTGGACATTATATTTTGTTTCTGAGACATGTTCCTGCTATATATCACTTGACTGGCCTAGTTCTGCCTTTGTAGCCCAGGCTGACCTTGAACTCATGGTGATCCTACTTCATCCTCCAAGAATGCTGAGGTTAGAGGCCTTCTATTACCACACCTGGTTCTACATTAATGTATTGCAGACTTGGTTGTGGTCCATACAAGCCAAGCTAGACAGAGAGATAATGACTAGTGCAAGACCTGTGGAAAGAGCTAAGGACCGAGGACACAGTCACAGAAAGAACCATGGGGCAAGGCTGTCTGTACCTCCTTCCAAGAGAGAAGATGTGCTGATATTGTGTTCCCCAATATATCGTGCACCCTAATAAACTTATCTGGGGTCAGAGAACAGGACAGTCACTAGACAGACATAGAGGCCAGAAAATGGTGGCACACACTCCTTTAATCCTAGCATTCCAAAGGAGAGATCCGTCTGGATTTCTGTGAGTTCAAGGCCACACTGGAAACAGCCAGGCATGGTGACACACACCTTTAATCCCAGGAAGTGATGGCAGGAAGCAGAAAGGTATCTAAGGCGTGAGGACCAGGAACTAGAGCCTGGTTAAGCTTTTAGGCTTTTGAGCAGCAGTTCAGCTGAGATCCATTCGGGTGAGGAAACAGGATCAGCTGAGGAACTGGCAAGTGAGGTTAGCTGTGGCTGGTTCTGTTTCTCTGATCTTTCAGCGTTCACCCCAATACCTGGCTCCGGGTTTGTTTTTATTAATAAGACCTTTTAGGAATCCTGCTACAAGAAGATGGGGGAGGAGAAGCAGTATGGCTGCATTTACACAGCTAATAACTCGGTTTGGAAAATTGGGAGCTCAGCCACAAGTTTCTACTTCTTTTCAGGGTAAGGAGTTAGAAATAGAGAGATAGCCATGATTCAGAGTTCTCCTGGGAAGCCACCTGGACAAAAAGAAATAAAGAGAAAAGAGACACGCTGAGACACAAATGAGTAGAAACTGTGGATAAAGAATTCGAGAACCGAAAATGTAGCCAAGAAAGAGAGGGGAGCGAAAGGAAAGATGGAGAATCCAGCAGCTGTAGCTTCCACTTCTTCTTCGGCAAAAACGCATTTTTGCTTTGTTTCTCTTTTTGTGGGGTTTTTAACCTCTGGGGAAATAAACACGATGCTCATTTCCTATCTCCTGTCTACAGTCACATTTCTTTAATATCAAAGTAATTTAAGATAAAGAGTAGAAAGGCACAGAAGCTCGCAGATTCCCAACGGTGACAGGACTGCAGTTGTGTTCCCTTTGCAATAAACAAGGTGAGACATCCTCCCAGAAACATGCAGCAAATTATGCTTCATTTTGAGGGAAATGCTGCTTGGTTTCCGAATGACTCATGGCAACACCGACCATGCGGCTACTTCCCATCTCATGACAAAGAGGCTTCTCCCAAGACTAGAGAGAGACTAGGTACCCTTGCTGTCCATTTTCCTCTACTACACCCTCTCCCTGTCCTGACCCAACTCCTGCTTCCTCTCATCAATAGCGAGAAGCCATCTTTTTAAAAGGAGCGGCAATCTGCTGTGATGGGCTTGTAGCTATTCAGCCGCACCCATTCTGGCCCTTAGCTCAACGGTGGCGGCGTGCTTGCCTGGTACATCCAAGCCCTCTGAACCAAAACTGTGAGCTTTCCTTCTTTTCTAAACTCTCTTTTTCTCATGATTAATGAGCCATGGGAGTCTTCTTTGAGTTTCGTACCACTGGACCAATTATCAAAGCACATTCTCTTCCTTAATCAGGGTCTGAAAATGTGGGAATCTTGGATTTTAAAAAAGAGATCTGTGAGACTCCTCCCCCCAACGCGAGCTAGAAGGCCAACTTAAGAGCAGGTCTCTTTTTGTCTATAACAAAAGAGACTGGTTGCCAAGCACACAAGCCTAACAGAAGAAAGTGAGTAACTGTACAGGTTTCAGCAGATGATAATGTTTGTGTGCTTCCCCGGCATTTTGTTTAAGACTTGGTGACTTCGAATGACTTGGGGAGTAAAACAAAATTAATTTTTGTAAACATTCAATTGAAAAAAATTGTTGAGCTGAAAACAATCAGGTCAGAAAAAGAACAAGAAGAGGCTTTTGTTACTAGGCAATCCAGAAACAACACAAACTGTACTCTGGAAGAAAAATGCCTTTTACCCCTTCCCAGAAACCAGGGCACTCAGCTTCCTCCTGGATATTCAGCTGATCAGATGAAAGCAGGCATTCTCACCTCTTTTTAAAGTTGTGTGTGTGTGTGTGTGTGTGTGTGTGTGTGTGTGTGTGTGAGAGAGAGAGAGAGAGAGAGAGAGAGAGAGAGAGAGACAGAGAGAGACAGAGAGACAGAGACAGAGAGACAGAGACAGAGAGACAGAGACAGACAGACAGACACACACACAGAGGGGAGTGATTGGGGGTGGGGCTAGAAGAGATCATTGAGCCCCCTAGAGCTGAAGTTACAGGTGGTTGTTAGTTACCTGATATGGGTGCTGGGAACCAAACTTGGGTCCTCTGCAAGGGCATCAAGCGCTCTTAACTTCTGAGCCATTACTTTGGCTTCTACTTACCTGCCTGCCTGCCTGCTGCATACTTGCCTGCCTGCCTGCCTGCCTGCTGCCTGTGCACCTGCCTGCTGCCTGTGTGCCTGCCTGCCTGCCTGGCTGCTGCCTGCCTGCCGCCTGCCTGCCTGCCTGCTGTATACTTGCCTGCCTGCCTGCCTGCTGCCTGCCTGTCTGCCTGCTGCCTGCCTGTCTGCCTGCTCCCTGCCTGCTGCCTGCCTGCCTGCTGCCTGCTCCCTGCCTGCTGCCTGCCTGCCTGCTGCCTGCCTGTGTCTGCTGCCTGCCTGCTGCCTGCCTGCTGCCTGCCTGTCTGCCTGCTGCCTGCCTGTCTGCCTGCTGCCTGCCTGCTCCCTGCCTGCTCCCTGCCTGCTTGTCTGCCTGCTGCCTGCCTGCTCCCTGCCTGCTGCCTGCCTGCCTGCTGCCTGCCTGTGTCTGCTGCCTGCCTGCTGCCTGCCTGCCTGCCTGCTGCCTGCCTGTCTGCCTGCTGCCTGCCTGTCTGCCTGCTGCCTGCCTGCTCCCTGCCTGCTGCCTGCCTGTCTGCCTGCTGCCTGCCTGCTCCCTGCCTGCCTGCTGCCTGCCTGTCTGCCTGCTGCCTGCCTGCCTGCCTGCCTGCTGCCTGCCTGTCTGCCTGTCTGCCTGTCTGCCTGTCTGCCTGCTGCCTGCCTGCTGCCTGCCTGCTGCCTGCCTGTCTGCCTGCTGCATGCCTGCTCCCTGCCTGCTGCCTGCCTGCCTGCTCCCTGCCTGCTTGTCTGCCTGCTGCCTGCCTGCTCCCTGCCTGCTGCCTGCCTGCCTGCTGCCTGCCTGTGTCTGCTGCCTGCCTGCTGCCTGCCTGCTGCCTGCCTGCCTGCCTGCCTGTGTCTGCTGCCTGCCTGCTGCCTGCCTGTCTGCCTGCTGCCTGCCTACTGCATACTTGCCTGCCTGTCTACCTGTCTGCCTGCTGCCTGCCTACTGTATACTTGCCTGCCTGTCTGCCTGTCTGCCTGCTGCCTGCCTGCTTGCCTCCCTCCCTCCCTCTCCATGTAGTGACTTAGGTGACTTCAGATTCTCCTGCCTAGCTCCTACATTAACCTCCTAAATTCTCACTCCAAGCTCTGCGTCTAGTCTAGAATATTTGTAAGTTGGAGCATGATAGCCAAGGAAGGTAGAAGCTACAACTAACACGCTCTGGATTTTGAACCTTCTGAAACAGACACCATCCTTGGTCTCATTTTAAAAATGAAGAAACAGAAGTTCAGAGGTTTTTCATAGTTCACTTGGGATCACACAGTTTGTCAGTACTAAAGCCTGGTTTCTAACTTAGGCTCTCTGACCCAAAGTTCATATTCTTCCATTTTTTTTTAACTTTATCATTTAAAACAACTTGCAAATAAAATAAACACCACATACCAAAATTAACCAGACCCCAAATCCGTACATCTCAATGACTTTCTATACAGTTAGAATAGTCATTCTTTCACTATTAAATACATTTTATGCACTGATCCACCACCAAAAATGAAAAATCCATGACAGAATTAGAAGTAGAAAAGCAATTATCTTTGTGTCCTCCGTCATAACTTGTGCCCATTACCTGCATTCAGTCCTTCGGCATCCCCTACACTTAGCATTTCTTGTTCTCTTTCTTCATGTTACACTGTACCCACATATACGTGTGTTTACATATATACATATAATATTGGCTAGATTTCACATATAAGGAAATCGTCTGTGTTTTTCTTTTTGAGATTGTGTGGCCTTACTTAATAGTTTACATTCTAAGACCATCTGTTTTTCCTGAAAATTTTGTAATTTCATTTTTCTTTAATGATGAACAATATTCCATCATATATGATATATATCAAATAAATCTCATTATCCATTCATCTGTTTGTGCAATCATGTCAATGCCTATTCTTTGCTATAGTGAATAAAGTAGCAATAAACATTGGAGTGCAAATATCTCTATGGTAGGATACAAAGTTCTTTAGGCATATAACCAGGAATGGGAACTCTAGGTCATATGGTATTCTTATTTTTAATTTTTTGAGAAATCTCCAAACTGGTTTCCACAATGATTATACTAAGTAGTACCTTCCCCAATGGTCGATAAGGGTTCCTTTCTCTACACATTGTGTTCTTAATAGTTATTCTGGTTCCATGGACTTCAGCTTAAGAATTCTTGCAGCCAGAATCAGATATTTTTAAAATTTCAAATAGACCCTAACTCCTTCACAACTGAGAAAACTGAAAGCTAGAGAGATTAAGGGACCATCACAATCAATGAATGTTGTTTAGATTAAAAAAAAATGAGGCTTTTGTGAGCTTAGCTGTGTTTCTTCTTCCACCTCCCATCAGGATGCCGTTTTATTTTGTTTTGTTCTGTTTTGTTTTGTTTTGTTTTGTTGAGACAGAATTTCTCTTGGCTGTCTCTTTGTAGTCTTGGCTGTCCTGGAACTCACTCTGTAGACAAGGCTGGCCTCGAACTCACAGAGATCCATCTGCCTCTGCCTCCTGAGTGCTGAGATTAAAGTTGTGCGCCACCACCTGGCTCCGGGATGCTCTCTTTAGAGTCATTTCATTAGAGGAACCTTGACACCATCAAAGCTGCATCACTCAGATTGTATGTCAAGACAAAAATGTGTTGTCCAGCTGAGAATCTGCAGCTGTTAAGTACTTTCAAGATCTACCTCTGCTTTCTAGTGGGAGGGCTCTTACTTTTCTTAGGAAGCTATCAGTCAAAGACTCAACATGGCAGGCATACCAAAACCTGGTCATTTCTGCCCAGTGCAGGACTCTCCTAATGGCCAATATTTGTGACAGAGCTCCCATTGGCTTGGGGGAGTCTGTCCGAAACTGCTTTATGGTCCCAAGCTCTCCACAGTCCATTCTGCTTCATTTCCCTCTTACTTCTTGCAGGTTTTACTGGTGCAAGGTCTCTCTCAAGTAATTTCTGGGACAGGAATCGTGTGTGTGTGTGTGTGTGTGTGTGTGTGTGTGTGTGTGTGTGTGTGACATACACTAGCATGTGAGGATTCGCCTGACTATGCATTTGCTTGTGGAAGCCAAAGACTGACATTGGGTGGCTTCTCCTATCCCATCCCACCTTCTGTTTTTGAAACAGAAACTCTTGCTGAACCTGGACCCCAAAATTTTGGCTATACTACATGGCCTCTGGGATCCTGATATCTCTGCCTCTCCAGCATTAGGATTACAGACATGTATGCTTTCCCCACCACACTTGTGTGAGTGCTGGGGAGCTGAACTTAGGAGCTGATGCTTGAACAACATGCATTTTAGCCACTAAGCTGTCTCCCCTCAGGCAAACTCTTTTGGTGTTTCTAACATTGAACATAGAAGAAAATAATCCAATTTAGAGACCAATCATTTGAACAATACTTTTACTCCTTTCCTTTGTCTGACATGTGTGAATTCTCTTAGTATTGATATATAATTTTGAATTTTTAAAAGTTTCCTTCATGAAAGTAAGTCTCAAATTAACATTAAGAAATTCTTGCCGGGCGGTGGTGGCGCACGCCTTTAATCCCAGCACTCGGGAGGCAGAGCCAGGTGGATCTCTGTGAGTTCGAGGCCAGCCTGGGCTACCAAGTGAGTCCCAGGAAAGGCGCAAAGCTACACAGAGAAACCCTGTCTCGAAAAACCAAAAAAAAAAAAAAAAAAAAAAAAAAAAAAAAAAAAAAAAAAAAAAAGAAAGAAAAAAAGAAATTCTTACAATCAGAGACTAAACAGTACTAGAACCCAGTAAGTGCCCTTTTCTGGCCCCCTCAGACACTGTATGCAATGAGGTGCATATAAACTCATACAAGCAAGCACACACACACACACACACACACACACACACAAATAATAATAAATAAATAGTAATTACTTTTTAAAAATGAATTATTTAGAAGACATTTTATATTTAGTGGTGTGTGTGTGTATGAGAAAGAGAGAGAGAGAGAGAGAGAGAGAGAGAGAGAGAGAGAGAGAGAGAGAGAGAAGGTGCCCATAGGCTAGAGGCATCTGTTATTTATTTATTTATTTATTTATTTATTTATTTATTTATTTATTTGGTTTTTTGAGACAGGGTTTCACTGTGTAGCTTTGGGCCTTTCCTGGAACTCTCTCTGTAGCACAGGCTGGCCTCGAACTCACAGAGATCCACCTGCCTCTGCCTCCTGAGTGCTGGGATTAAAGGCGTGCGCCACCACCGCCCAGCAGCTAGAGGCATCTGATCCTCTGGAGCTGGAGTTACAGGCAGCTGTGACCTTCCTGACATGGGTGCTGGGACCCAAATTTGGATGCTCTGAAAGTACAACAAGTATTTTTAACTGTTGAGCCACCTCTCCAGCCCAAAATTGTTACAATAATTAAAATACAGCACATTTAACTACATGGAACTGTATGTTTTGTTCCTTTGTTGATGAGATGGTTGAGGGATTTTTTTTAGGCTCTTTCAGAAGTGCCCTGTAATTTTTCTCAGTGCTGCTTGCAATGTCCTAAGGATCTTTTGCCTTCTCCTCTATCCAGCAAATCTCTTATTGTTTTACTCCATGTTCAAGTGTCACTAGTCTCCCAAAGCTTCCTGGAGTCCTCTGGGAAAACTTGTCCTATAACATCACTATCAGCACTACCACTATCACATCACCATCACCACCACCATCACTTAACCACTGTTGACAGCTCTTGGCTCCGACTCAATTTTTATAAGCATGCAAGAGCATAGATATTACTGCTGCATCCATTTCATGGGTGAGGAGCCAGAGGCACAGAGAGGTTTGAAGCCACGTACCAAGAAAGGAAAGCAAGAGCCCGACTTCTAAAGACTATGTGATAAAGTTACAACTGTGAACATCAGGCCCTGTTCTTTGCTTTCCCTAGACACCTAGTCTTAAGAGATGAATGACTTGCAAAGAATGATCAATAGTCAGCAGGTCTGCCTGGAGGGAGAAAGAGTGAGAGAGAGGAGACTCATTAGTTCTGCTGTGGATAAGGTTAATCCTGTGGATAAACTTGATCCTGGCGAGTTTTCAAGTGCTTCTTGTTTTCCACTCCCTTTGTTGACCTCCCTCTCTTTTCTCTATTCTCCAATTCCTTAAAATGCAAAGCACAAAAACTGAATCCAGGGGTTTAATTCAGAAACAATGTAATTACTGTTATGTTATGCCATTTTGAGCCATAGTTGACACTCCCATAAAAGACAGACTGATAAGAACAAACCATAATATTAATTTATTCAAAGTTTTAGTGGCACAGGAGGCATTAGAAATAACCCAGAGAAAATTATTCTTGTGATAAAGTTCCACACCTTCCAAAAAAGGACAGTTATGTAGATGTGTGATTGTACTTAATAGTAACTGGTTGAGAGGAAGCTCAGCAAAGCCAATCTGTTCATATTCTTCTTGGCCTTTCTTTGGGGTAATCCCTTCTTCATAGGCTCTGGGCAGTATCTCTCTGGAATGAGAGTCTTATGATCTAGTGCCAAACAAGGTAGTTCAGAGAATTTCTTGACGGCAAGGTCATATGGTTAAATATGGGAGGAGGACCAGAGCCATTTTTTAGGATTTTTGGCTGCCTTGGGAAGACAAGATCTGCCTGGGGGAGAGGAATTCCAATTTCTATAGCCTGTCTCAGGAAAGAACAGGGGACAGGAGAAAGCAGGGTGGGCTGTGAGCATTCAATGATGCAGAGCAATACTCAATAAACAGTGGTTTGTTTTCCTAAGAATATTGCCAAATTTTCCATGTAATATTTAAAGTCATCTCCATTACTATCTCTTGAACCAAATTCCTGCAAAATTAGCCTATCTTTTATGGATGGATTTTGTTTTTTTCTGTGATTGCACTGTGTTTATGTGACTAATAATACAAAGTTTGTTATATAAGGAAATTATTTATCATAATACTTTTTAAGGAGGCAAATAAAGTCATTTGATAAGGAGACTGATGTGTGAAATGTACCGGAAGAAACAAACGTCATTGGCAAGTAGGAGAAACTTTTAATTCATGATATGATGAGGAGATGTTAGAGTACTAATAAGGCATGAAAGGATAAAATTATTATTAGTTGGAATGTGACCTTCGGGTAATTGATGTCTATGCCTGTGAAGGATTGAAGTATTAGGGGAAATGACTTTTTAAACAGGGATTACATTTATCCACACCTTCACTCACTTATCTGTGCACCTCTTCATCTACCCATCCATTTGTTATTTACTCATCTTCTATCTGTGCATCT
Source organism: Peromyscus californicus insignis (assembly GCF_007827085.1). Lineage (NCBI taxonomy): Eukaryota > Metazoa > Chordata > Mammalia > Rodentia > Cricetidae > Peromyscus > Peromyscus californicus. The sequence goes on along the minus strand of NW_026294391.1, from coordinate 26,575,298 downwards.
ATCTTTTTCACTCATCTATCAAATTACTATCCAGCCATTCATCTATCCACATCCTTCCAGTCATCTGTCCCTCTCACTGACTCATTTCCAGAAATAACATGTTCTTATCATGTGGGTACTTGCCCTTGAATAAGAAAGAAAATAAAATCGTCTGGATAGATGGTTCTGCAGTTAAGAGCACTGGCTGCTTCTTCCAGAGGAACCAGGTTCAATTTCCAGAACCCACATAGCAGCTGTGATGGCTAGTTTTACGTCAACTTGACACAACCTATAGACATCTATCTGAGAGGAGGGAACCTGAATTAAGAAAATGCCTCCAGAGGACCAGGCTGTAGGCAGACAAGCCTGTAGAGTAGTTTCTTAATTAGTGATTGATAGGGGAGGGCCCAGTCAATTGTGAATGGTGCCGTTCCTGAGCTGATGGACCTAGGTTCTATAAGAAATCGGGATGAGCAAGCTAGGATGAGCAAGCCAGTAAGCACTACTTTTCTACAGTCTCTGCATCAGCTCCCGCCTCCAGGTTCCAGCCCTATTTGACCTCCTTCGATGATGAACAGTGATATGAAACTGTAAGGTAAAATAAACCCCTTTCCTTCCCAAGCTGCTTTGGTCATGGTGTTTCATCATAACAATAACTCTAACTAAGACAGAAATTGGTACTAGGATAATGGGGCATTGCTGTGACAGACCTGACCATGTTGTTTTGCAGAGGATTGTGGAAGGACTTTGGAACACTGGGCAAGAAATGCCATTGAGTGTTCAAAGTTTGGTGAGCTGTTCTATGGGAGCTTAGAAGAGAGCTCAGAAAAATGCAGATGATGAAGGCCTGGCTTGTGAAGTTCTAGAGGGAAGTTTGAGAGTCACTTAAACACTATTGGGGCTATTGCATATTTACTATTTTGAACTGTGATATGGAAGTGTAAGCCAAGTAAACCCTTTCCTCCCCAAGTTGCTTTGGTCATGATGTTTCATCACAAGAATAGTACCCCTAACTACTACAGAAGCTCACAACCATCTACAACTCCTGTTCCAGGGAATTTGATGTTCTCTTCTGGCCTTTTAGGGCACCAGATATGCACATGATGCACAGACATATATTCAGTTAAAATACACATATACAGAAAATAAATACTTTTTTTAAAGAAAAAAAGGTATGAGATAAATGTGCTTGAGTTGTGAAAGTCTTCATAGTTTCTAAGTGTGAGAATTCATATCTGACAGAAAAAAAACATGCCAAGTTCCTGGCTATAACAGGGATAACATTTACTCTGCCATTGAAAGATCCTTGAAAAATTGGCAAGTTGCCAAGAATGGAAAAGGCATCATATGTAGACCATAATGCTAGGAGAGAAAGCAAGTTGTACTCTTTAGATGGTGACTATTTCGGTTTAATAAGATGATGGCAGATTAAGTGTGAAATATATATTAAGAAAGATCATGGGAGATGTATAACCATATATAACTATGGGCTGGAAATGTTGGTGTCTTCTTGGCAGGCGCAAAAAGATACCAAGAGTTTTCTAAGTAGTAGGCAGCTACAACTCAGCATGAAACAAATACTTTTAATTAATTTCAATTTTTAATTGGCTACTTAATAGCTAAAATATACAAGGAACTCTGAAATCTTTTTAGATCATAGCCTCCTGTGTGTTTATAATTTGTTCATGGCATCCTGAGACCAAAAGAAAACCTTAACAATTTCGTTTATTAAGTTCAAACAACTTGTTAAATATTTATTTGTATCCAAACAACTTAGTAGTATTTGAAACAATAACATGAACATGTTTTAAATTTTGGCAAAAAAGTTCATTGTTGAATAATTATGACTAATTCTCCAGTGGGATATGTGTGTCTGTTTGTAGCTGAAGGTTTCCTGTGCCCCAGCCTGCCAGCAGTTGGGACAAATCTCTCCCACTCGAGTCCCCCAAGTAAACATACAGAGGTTTATATAATTATAACTGCTGGGCCATTAGCCTAGGCCCATTACTGACCAGCTCTTACACTTAAACTCAGCCCATTTCTGTTCATCTATATGTCGCCACATGTTCTGTAGCTTTACCTGTGTACCATTACATGCTGCTCCCTGGACAGTGGGCTGGTGTCTCCTGACTCAGCCTTCCTCTTCCCAGAATTCTCCTTGTCTGCTTATCCCACCTATACTTCCTGCCTGGCTACTGGCCAATGAGCGTTTTATTAAACCAGTGTACAAAAGCATTATTCCACAGCATCTGTTGGATACTCAGAATTTCTCCAACCTTTTTTTTTTAAGTTGGCCCTCTGTCTGAGGGTTTACTATTGCTATGGTAAAACACCATGAGCAAAGAAACCTGGAGAGGAAAGGGTTTATTGAACTTACACTTCCACATCACAGTTCATCATCAAAGGAAGTCAGGAAAGGAACTCAACAGGGCAGGAACCTGGAGGCAGGAGCTGATGCAGAGGCCATGGAGGGGTAGTGCTTACAGGCTTGCTCCTCATGGCTTGCTCAGCCTGCTTTCTAATAGAATCTAGAACCACCAGCCAAGGGATGGCATCACCCACAATGAGCTGGGGGCTGGGCCCTCTCCCATCAATCACTAAATGAGAAAATGCCTTACAGCTGGATCTTCTAGAGGCATTTTCTCAACTGAGGTTCCCTCCCTTCAGATGACTATAGCTTGTGTCAAGTTGACACAAAACTAGCCAGGGCACCCCCACACCTTCACTTTCTGTTCCACACTGCTTTTTACTTGATTTTTCTGTCTTACCATAGCAAATGCTGAAATCCCAATCTCACAAAGACATCATGTTAGCAAAAGTAATGTCAGCAGACCTTGTGTAAAAACTGCAAGTTACATTAAGGCAGGAGTTTGCATAGCATCCAAAAGATAGTGTGAATCCCTGTGTTTCCTTCAAAACTGTAGAATGGACTGCTGTGAGAATTTAGTATTAAGCTGTTACCATTCACCAGATATTATCTTAAGCACTTTATATATGTTGTGTGGGGGTGATTCTTATATTATTCTTAATTTTCAGATGATGAAATTGAGGTCATAGAGCTGGAAGCTGATGGAATTGTCCGTAAACTCTATGTATACCATGTCTATTGATTCACGTCAAAGGACATTATATTCTCATGCTTTGGTCAATCAGTAGATTCTAAACAATTCTAGGAGTAGAAATCAACACTCAATGGGTTTTGTATGTCATGTCAAGAGTATCCTACTTGTGTAACTGTTAGAGGGAAAGCTAGCTTTCTTGACTTCAGTAAGTTGCGTCTTCCTCATGTCATTCTTGAGACATGAATCTGAAAACATTCGTTTGTTGAGGCTGGTGGTGTTGCTTACTATGTCCAAAACACAAGGTTCATGCCATAGCGTCACCAAAACAGTTGTACTAATTTACACATGAGATAATTCAGTAAGTTCTAGAAGTTGAATGGGGTGGTGTATCAGGGAAAGAAAAGAGCCAGTGAAAGTAAGATTAATAATCCAGTTTCCCCTGTAGGCAGGTTAAACTCAATCACATAAAGCAATGCTGGGAACCAGAACAGAAGACACCTGGTAATTGTTCTTCTGAACAGGCAACAGAGTGGTGATATTCTTAACTAACACTGTTCACACATGGAAGGACTGCTCCCAGAGAGATATTCATTTTCAGCACCTTTCACCTGCCATGTGTGTTCATGGAGAGGGCTTCAATTGCCACAGAAAATTCCCAGGAAGGCAGCTATACTCAATGAGATTTTTGGCAGCTAGGAATTAAATCTATCTCCTAAAATTGTAAGACAAAATAGATATGGGCAAGGTCGAAACAATAATTGCGTTTCTAGCAGAATATCAAAAGATAGCACTTATGAAAATGATCAGGGCAGCACTGGGTGGTGGTGGCCTTTAATCTCAGCATTCAGGACACAGAGGCAGACAGATCTCTGTGCTCAAGGCCAGGCTGGTCTACAGAGTGAGTTCCAGGAGAGCCAGGACTGTTACACAAAGAAACCTTGTCTCAAAAAAAGCAAAACAAACAAACAAAAATGATCAGGGCAGTGCTTTTCTATAAGGATGGGTCAGAATACCTGGAAAGCACGGATAATTTGGGAAAATGTATTTAATAGAGTATAATTTTGTATTCATGGGGTAAAAACACACTTTTATTTCTTCGGTTGGTAAGTATAGAGAGATGATGGTAGCTTTCAGGAGAGTGGAACATGAAAACACAGCATCTCTGGCTAGAGGAACCTCAGAAGGAGATACTTATGTCTGCTGGGGCTGGGCCTTGGTGATAATAGAATGCTTGCTCAGCATGTGTGAGCCCCCCCCCCCCCATTGAGTTTGAGAAAGGCTAAGCCACCTTGGTGCAAAATGGTACCAAAGGAGGAAAATATATGCTGAAGTGGCTTTCCTGTTTCATTTTTCTGGCTAAAATAACAACAAAAAAAAAGAAGTCAGACCTCTAAACTGAGAAAGGAAAGTTGAAACATGGGTCCCCATTGCATCTATTAATACATGTTCAGAGCCATATTAAAAGTGCATTTGAGCAGGAGAAAATGGCCTTTGGGGATACGTGGGAGCATGGAGGAGAGGCTGCAGTTTCTAAATGCATTCTCAACAAAATTAAATGGATTTGCCATATTCTAATTCAACTTAGTTATGCCTCATGAAATTGAGAAGTTCCTATAAATTACATTGTAGAAATCATTAAACAAATTCTCAAGCAATACTTTCCAAGGAGGAAAATATGAGAACTGGCAGACAAGTCACAAAAATGCGCTATCCACCATTAATTTCTCTTTCCTTATGCAAATGACTGACTGCCTTGATGAATCCAATTGGGGGATGTTGTTTCTGTCGATCTAAGAGTTCATCCTTCAAACAAACTATATATATCAATAAGACCTTAGTTTAGGCCTGAACTCTGAAAATCTCTCACGCGAATTTATGTCCATAAACATTTCTATAGGCACCCTTGGTGGAAGCAAGAAAAAATTTGCCCCAGCTCACAGAGAAGAATCATGAGTGTTCTGTCTATAGCTGCCAGTCTCCATCTCCCTGTGCAAGCTCTCTGGAGAGATGGACCACACAGTAAAATCTAAGACATCATTGTCATGAAAAATTCCAAAGATACAGGTCAGAAGCAGTGCTGTACTGCCATCCTGCTGAAAACTGTGAATTAGGCTGTAGGGAACATGATGTCCCCTTGATGACTTGAGGATTCAGAGGTCTGAGACATCAAAACCCCCAGGTGTGATAGAAAGCACCATGTGGCAAGAGGAAGATGATGACAAGGTTTCTCTTGAGACAACAGCAGAAAGAGAATTTGCAAAGCCAGTGAAATGTGCCTCTCTTATTCTGTCTGTTTGTCTCTCTGTCTGTCTCTCTCTGTCTCTGTCTCTGTCTGTCTTTCTGTCTCTGTCTCTCTCTGTCTCTCTTCTGTTTCTCTCTCTGTCTCTCTGTCTCTGTCTCTGTCTCTGTCTCTCTCTGTCTCTCTGTCTCTCTCTCTCTCTCTCTCTCTCTCTCTCTCTCTCTCTCTCTCTCCTTATATTCGTGTGGTGTGTGTATGTCTGTATATGCTGATACATGCATGTGTCTGTAGAGGCCAGAGGACAAACTCAGATGTCATTTCTCAGGCAGTGTCCACCTTCTTCTTTTTTCTCTTTTCCCTCCCTCCCTCCCTCCCTCCCTCCCTCCCTCCCTCCTTTCCTTCCTTCCTCTTTCCTTCCTTCCTTCCTTCCTTCCTTCCTTCCTTCCTTCCTTCCTTCCTTCCTTCCTTCCTTTATTTTTGAAACAGGGTCTAAATACTGTTTATTCCCACTGGCCTAGAACTCAATGTGTAGACCAGGCTGTCCTTGTACTCACAAAGATCCACCTCTCAAGTGCTAGGATAAAAGGACTGTGCCACCCACACTTGGCTTATTTTTATTTTTTAATTTTTTTGTGTGTGGTTAGATAGAGAGGAAAGAGAGATAGAGAGACAGAGACACACACAGAAATACAGAGAGAGAAGGGGAGAGACAGAGACTGCGATTGTTGTATTGTGTATGTAGTTGCCCCTGGAGGCCAGCAGAGGGCAGATATGGGTGCTGGGAACTGAACTCTGGTCTTTTGCAAGAGCACTAGGGACTCTTTACAGGTAGGGTGAGTTTCTCCCCCTCCCTCCGTTCCTCCCTCCCCCTCCTCCTGTCCTCTCCTCCCACAACTGGCTTTTTTAAAATGTCACTTTTAGGGATCAAACCCAAGTCCTTATGCTTACAAAGCAGAGCTTACTTTACCAACCAATCCATCTCCCTGGATAGGGGAGTTAGGAGCCCTTGACTGGAACATTATATAGTTCTTTGACCTTAAGCAAATTACGTGTGGATAATTAAGTGACTGCCCCTTAAATGACTGCCCCTACCTTTTCACCTGTCTTTCAATCTGTACCTTTAGATGGGCCTCATTGCAGGCCCCTTGACTTCAGGCTTGGCCATGTGCCTTACTTTGGGCAGTGTCATGTGGGTGGATGCATTTTCTTCGGTTTCCTGTGTAGGTTTTTAAAAGGCCATGTATAGTTCCACTTGTTCTCTTGAGCCTTCTTTATCATGATAAGAAAATCTACTTCTGTTATCACCCTGAACTAACCAAAAACATAAACCGGAACTTCTGTGATGACAAAACACCTAGCCGTTCTAGAGCTCTATTAGGTGAACACATGCTCTCAATAAACAGCGAGGACTCTGTGGTTGTTTATTGTGCAGCATTACCTGACATCTTACTGTGTAAAAGCTGTCAGGTTCCTCATCTCTGAACTGACTCCAAACTAAGTTGAGAACTCTGCTATTTTATCACACTTTTTCCAAAAAGACACCCCAAAACCAAAAGCAAAAACAAGAAAATAAACCTCTTACTTTATATGTAGCTGATTTTTTAAAAAAGTAGATCTTATATTTCTAAAACACACTGATTTCTGAAAGTGTTGCTCTTCTGAGTGTGTGTCAGTTTATGTATGTAATGTTACCCAGGAGACAGTATGAAGTCAACCAATCAAGGCTGAAGACCCACATAAAATGTGCTAGTGGTTGGGCCTCAGATAGACAGTCTACATTGACTTTCTGTCCTTCAAAGTAAGCTTTCCTGAACAAGACCCTAGTTATTTAATTGCTTAAAAACAGGTAGGTATCTTGGAGAAAGAGGGGTAGAAAATGGGAAATCAGCATCTCCTGAGATTCAGAGAGAGTTTAGAGTTTGGAATTACATAATGCTAGCCCAAAGTATCCAACCAATATTTGCCCATTGAGGATCAGCCAGTTAAGGATCTAGAGACAAAGGAATTCTTTGGGATTATCAGCATGGCCACCAGATGCAGTCCCGTATCCTTGTCAGAGAGAGGCAGAGGGAGATTTGACGGAAGAGGAGACGCATGTGAACACAGAGGTAGAGGTCGGAGTGACCGGAACCCACCATCCATGCAAGTGACCTCCAGAAGCCAGGGGAGACAAAGATGAGCCCGCTGCCTCGTGCCTCTGAAGGGAGCCCAGCTCTGCTGACGCTGGTTTTACTTTGATGATACTGTCAGGAGCCTTAAGTCAGTCACATCTGTTGTAAAGCTCCATTTCACAAGACGGTACCCTACCCCCATCATCTCCTCTTCTCCACTGTCCAAGTAGATGTCAAACTGAACAGTACTGAGCATGGCTTCCTCTACTTGCAGACACCCTAGTCTCAGGAACAATTTCATTCCTCCCCTGCCAGCCCTTCCCAGGGTTTCCCATGTGGAAGACAGAAAATCACTTTATAGTTATTTCTTAATCACATTTTCTAAAATAAGATTAAGAATATAGGCATATATAATTCATCAAGTAGTGAAACTTGCAATGAAAAGATACATTTTACTTTTTTTCTTTTTTTTCCTGAAGAAGCATCACCCACGCTCTAGCCTAGAGACATTCAGAAGGTCTGGTCCAATTCACTGTTTCCCCCATCTCAAGCTTTGAACATTGCCCAGAAGCCAATTCAGTTCTGCATGGTTTGTTCAAGGACGATTAGAGTTCAGGCTGATCTTCTTTTCCTAATTGTTGAAGCGAACAAGGAGTCCTGAGGCTGTCCCCAGATCGGGGGGCGGTCTGCTTAATAATCACTCCTCGTTGGCTTCTGAACACTGTGGAAGGAGATGGGTCCCTGGCAGAAGCAGTTGGGGTATAGATTCTCTATCTTAAGCCCCTCTGAGTGCTCAAATAAACGTCAGATGCAAAGACTTGTCAAGGTTTAGAGAAAAGCTCTCCAAGCTACACGTTGTCGATAAGATGCTATTGAATTCACCTTCTCATTCTTCTGCTTGTCTTTAAAATACCAGATTGGTTCTTAGAGATTTCACCATGTCATGCAGGTAATGTCATTTTGAGTTGTTGTCAGGGAGTTCTTAATGAAATCTCAATAAAGTGGGGCTGCTTTTGCAAATCAGCAAATGCTTCACATAGAAGAGAAACCTATTCACCCCTACCATACTTCTGGGGATGTGTGTGTGTGTGTGTGTGTGTGTGTGTGTGTGTGTGTGTGTGTGTGTTTCACAACCAGACTCAAGTCTCCTGCCCACTCCCTTCAGCCTGTGCACCTGCAATTTGATCTTGCACTGTAATAGCTCAGTTTTGCTTAATCTGATTATACTTGACTGAAAATGAAAAGCAGTGTTTATATGATATATTGAAGGCTTTGCAAGGGAAACCAACCGTCTAGCAGACTCTAACAGTTTAATGCAGGGGTTCTCAGCAGTATCACTATTGACATTCAGGCTGAATGATTCACACTTGTAAGAGGAATGCCCTGTGTGTTGCAGATGCTGAGCATCATCCCTGGCCTCTTCCATCTAGGTGCACATGTATGTCAGTAGCCCACCCCTCATCATGTGGGACAAGCAAAATGTCTGTAAATATTGCCAAACTAAATCCATTTTTAAAAATTTGCTTGGAGAGTCAGAGGTAGAGTGTATTTTTAAAAAAGCCTTGTATTAGAGGGCTGGAGGGAGTAAGGGCTCAGCCAGTAAGGTGCTTGCTATGCAAGACTGAGGATCTGAATTTGATCCCCAAGACCCATGTTTAAAAAAAGAAAAGCCAGATGTGATAGCATCTGCCTGTAATTCCAGTGTTGAAGAGACAGTGACAAGAGAACCCCTGGGGCTCACAGGCCAGATATTTTAGCTGAATTGGTGAGCTCCAGGTTTAACAAGAGGACTCTGTCTCAAAAAATAAAAATAAAAGAGTGAAGGGAAATCGAGGAAGACACATGTTGTTGACTCTAGCCTCCATAAGCTCGTCCATCGCACCTACATGTGCATTCCTCTCTCTCTCTTCTCTCATCTCTCTCTCTCTCTCTCTCTCTCTCTCCTCTCTCTCTCTCTCTCCCTCTCCCTCTCTCTCTCTCTCTCTCTCTCTCTCTCTCTCTCTCTCTCTCTCTCTCTCTCTCACACACACACACACACACCACACACACACACACACACACACACATGCAATGCATATTAGAACGTTAGAATGTTTGGTAGTCAGTCTCAAGATGGATTCTCAATGACCTGGTTCCTGGAACTCATGCTCTTCTGCAGTCCTCTTGCATACTGAATAGAGCTAATCCATGCAGTTAAATGGGAGATTATGAGACTAACAAGAGCATGACTTTTGTTGTTGTTTTGTTTTGTCTGTCTGTTTATTTGTTTTGAGGTAGATCATATGAAACATTGCTTTTTCAAATTCCCTGCCCCGAGGGAAATTAGTTGTCATATAAGGATTTTCAGCAAGCCCACGGAGATATCTGTGTTCCAATACTAGCCCTTGTTAAAATACTTTGTAATGCATTTACATGTGCAATCAATACACTAATACAATCGTCATAGTATTTGTTCATTGCTTATATGTTTCTTAAAGGTGTTGGAACTTGTCATCTTGCATAGAAAGCTGACCTATAAAATTTCCTTGATACTAAATTTTCTTTGCCTACTAAATGATGCCCAGTATGTGAGCTGAAGTTCTCTGTTCTACAGTTTGGTCACTCTATTCAAAAACAGCAAGGAACTACCATACCTCACTACTGTGAAGTTTCCAGGGTAAGATGAGGCTCACACTCCAGGGCCTTAGCTCAACTTTCCTTTAGACTTGCTACATCCTCTTGGGAATGTTCCAAAAGACTGCCTAGGGGGTAGGAGCAGTCTTTCTTGTACCTCTGTTTCACTGCCTTCTCAAAATAAGAACAAACACTTTTCTTCTGGATTTGAAGATTTAATACTACTTGGATGGAAAAATAGGTTGAGAGCACCAAACATTGGAAAATTCCAAAGCCATATCAATGGGTATGGTCATGGCATAGCTTCTTTCCCTAGCTTTCCTCTGAGATGGTAACCCACACTCCCTTAGAACCTCCTCTACTTTTATTGTTAAAGGCAGGACACCAAACCTCCTCACTCTCCTTGGAATGTATCTTCCCAGCTCTCCAAAGTCAAAATCTGTGTGGACTTCTCTTTATATCAAGGATGTTCTTCATAGCCTATAGGAATCAGGAAAGAATGATTTTTGTCAGTTCAGATTAGAGTTTTAGTGTGACCAGCATAGTTAGGTAAGACTATCTTCTGCTACTGAGATACCTCTTCCCATGGCACTCTGCTGTCAGTGTTGTGTATAAGCTATCTATTCACATACTAATGCTATACAGCATAGCACTCTAAGACTCATTGATATATAATAATATTTATTTCTCAGTCACGTGTCCTGGGTTCATCTGGACTGTGGTTGAGCCCAAGTTTAGTCATCCTCCTTAGACCAGTGGCTTACATGCAAATGCTCTTACAGTGGGGGTGGTGGGAGTACAGGGGCATAGAAGCAAGCACATTTATCTTTTAGGACTGATTTCTGAGACGATCTTACTTTTAGCCACATCCTACTCTCCAAAGGAAGTCATATGGCCAAGACAAAAATCAATGGAAAAGGGAAATATACTTTCCCCATTGAGTTTTGGGGAGATGAGGTGGGAAGGAAGGAATATATGATGAAAATAGTCAAATCTATGGGGCTTTTCCTTTTATTTTTCTTTCCCTAAATTTATCATTACAAAGTTGTTATAACCAAATTGAAACTTGCATTTTACAATTTGTTAGCATAATCTTTGGTTTACAGTTTACAACATTGATTTCATGGATTACAGGGCTTCGCTTGCTATCATTTTTCTAGTAGGTACACATTTTTCCCTTTGGTTAAAACATTACAGAATTGTTCATGGGGCTGGAGAGATGACCCAGTGGTTAAGAGCACTTGCTGCTCTTGCAGAGGACCTGAGTTCAGTTCCCAGCACCCACATGGTCGCTTACACCTATCCTTATCCCCAGTTCCAGGGGACCCAACACCTTCTTCTGATCTCCCTGTGTACTAGGCATGCACACAGTACACATACTTAGAGGCAAAACACTCGTGCACATAAAATAAAAATAAACAGATATTACAAAAGAAAAAAAGAAATCACAATGGGGCTGTTGAGACGGCTCAAAGGGTAAAGACACTTCTTGCCAAGCCTGATGACCTGAGTTCAATCCCTAAGACCCACATGGGGAGAGGAGAGAACTGACTCTCATAGGTTGTCCTCTGACTTCTAAACATGTCCCATGATAGTGCACCTACATAACAGACATATGAAATAAATAAGTAAATAAAACACTATGAAGGTAGGGAGAAGATTGAAAGTGTATCCATTGGGAATGCACTCAATAGTAAATAACATGAAACTCAACTAACTTTTTTTTAAATAAATGGAAATTTATTTGTTCTTGCCTGACAAGCAGTTCAAACGCAAGGAATATTGAGTTGGCAATATTATTATTTTCTCTCTCTGACTCATGGTTATTAATGCACTGATCCATGATCATTAGTGCCTTGTTTTTTTTTTTTTATGCAAGGTGATGTCCTGTGAAGTATCAAGTCTATGTTCAAGGTAAGGAGATAGGGTGTGGGACCACGTAGCTAACATACTCTTTCCACTATGTTCAGAAGACAAAACTTTTCTATAAACTTGTACATTTGTATCTCAATAGAAAATTATATTTTGAGCTTCATAGGAAAATATACAAGGGTGAAAGCTATTGGGAAGGAATTCTAAGAAAACTGAGAACATCTACTATAAGAGGACATGCATGATCCTTTGCTCTCAGTCATTCCTCCTTCTGGGTAGTCCTTACATCAAGTATCCACTTACAACAAGTACAATGCCTCTGTTCCACTAAGGGCTGTGTCTATTTGCATTTTATATCACGCTACATAGAAACTGATCGTGAGTTTTGTAAGTTGATTGATGGTTTTCATATCCTCAAGCAAAATACTGTAATGTTTTATGAGTGGACTAATACTATAAAAGGTCTGTGGTAGTTTGAAAGAAAATGGCACTCAAAGGGAGTGGCACTACTAAGAGGTGTGGCCTTGTTGGAGGAAGTATATCACTATGGGGGTGGGCTTTGAGGTCTCTTTTGCTTAAGCTTTCCTCAGTGTGACAGTCAGTCAAGTTCCTGTTGCCTCTGAGTCAAGATGTAGGCTCTCAGCTCCAGCATCGTGTCTGTCTGCATGCCACCATGCTCCCCATCATGATAATGGACTGAACCTCTGAACCTGTAATTGAGCCCCCTCAATTAAATGTTATCATTTATAAGAGTTGCCATGGTCATGGTGTCTCTTCATAGCAATAAAAACCTAACTAAGACAAGGTCTTATTTTGATATGGTGTCCTTGGGCAACATTTTAAACTCATCTGGGCTTCAGTTTCAATTACTAAAATATACACTTATTAAAAAAAATCAACTAGCTAAGTATTATGGATTCAGTATTGTACTGGTTAGTTTTTGACAACTTGACACAGCTAGAATTATCTGGGAAGAAGGAACCTCAAATGAGAAAATTCCCTATCAGATTGGCCTATAGACAAGTCTATGGCACGTTTTTAATGATTATATGAGAGGACTCAGCCTACTATGGGTGGTGCCACCCTTGGACAAGTTCCTGGGCTGTATAACAAAGCAAACTGAGCAAGCCACAGGAAGCAAGCCAATAAGCAGCATTCCTCCATGGCTTCTGCATCAGTCCTTGCCTTAGCTTTTCCTTGATGATGTACTATAAGGTGTAAGAATAAGTAAGCCTGCACTCTGGCCAGGTAAGCAGGTAGGCTAATTGCATATCTTCACCTCTCCTTCTGCCCCTCCAAATCCAATCCCCCAGTCTCATCCCTACCTCTGTGGCAGTCTCACTTCCCCAACCTCTAACTCCAGTGGATCTCACAGATCTTCCCTCCAAACTTCCTTTCCCCCTACCCATTGCTTTGTCTCAGCCCCCAATTCCAGAAGGCACTTCCTGGGAACACACAGGTCACTCTGACCAGGGAAGCAAGTAGGCTAACTGCAGATCTTCACCTCTCTCTCCATTCCTCCAAGTCCAATACCCCACTCACATCCCTATCTCTGTATCAGACCTTCTGCTATGGCCTGTCCACACACCCTGCCCCCATTACCAGGGGACTAACTAAGCAGATCCTAGTGGAACACACCCTGCTTTCCTTCCTCGGGTGAATACCTTCTATGAACTCCTAACCCACTTTCTAAGTGTCAGCTTCCAATACTCAGAAACACATTTTACCTAGAACCTCCAGTAGTCACACCCCAGAAGACTTCCTGCCAGGCAGAAATCAACAATCATTGGTCATTGATAGTTCACAATATCAGTAGTCTCAATTCCCCAATAAAAAGACACAGACTGACAGAATGGATGTGAAAACAGGATCCATCCTTCTGCTGCACCCAAGAAACACACTTTAATATCAAAGACAGATATCATCTCAGGATAAAGGGTTGGAAAAAGATACTCCAAGAAAATGGACCTAAAAAGCAAGCAGGTATAACCATTTTAATATCTGTCAAAATAGACTTGAAACTAAAACTAATGAGAAGAGATAGAGAAGGATATTATATACTCATCCAAAGAAAGATCCACCAAGAGGTCATTTCAATTCTTTACATCTATGCGCCAAACACAAGGACATTCAAGTTTATAGAAGAAACACTACTAAAGCTTAATCACACACTGACCATGACACACTGATAGTGGGAGACTTCAGTATTCCACTCTCACAAATGGACAGGTAGTCCAGAAAAAAAACTAAACAGAGAAATGCTGGAATTAACTGATGCTATAAACCAAGTGTACTGTAGCTAGAGTTTTCCTGTCTGGCCCACAGTCAGGACAAATCTCTCTCACCTGCCAGTCCCACAGTCACTCAGACCTGACCAAGTAAACACAGAGACTTATATTGGTTACAAACTGTATGGTCGTGGCAGGCTTCTTGCTAACTGTTCTTACAGCTTAAATTAATCCATTTCTATAAATCTTGCCACATGGCTTGTGGCTTACCGGCATCTTCACATGCTGTTTCTCATCATGGCGGCTGGCAGTGTCTCTCTGACTCAGCCTTCCACTTCCCAGCTTTATTCTCCTCCTTGTCCCGCCTATACTTCCTGCCTAGCCAATGGCCAATCAGTGTTTTATTTATTGACTAATCAGCAACACATTTGCCATACAGACCATCCCACAGCAGTGTACCTATCCGATATTTACAGAATATTTTATTCAAACACAAAAGAATATACCTTCTCTGTGCTTCATGGAACTTTCTCCAAAACTGACCACATACTTGAATACAAAGCAAGTTTCAATAGATGCAAGAAAATTGAAATAACACCCTGCATCCTGTCTGACCACCATGGATTACAGCTGGTTATCAGTAATAACAGAAACAACAGAAAGCTTACAAACTCATGGAAATTAAACAGTTCTCCACTGAATGAAAAATGGGTCATGATATAAATGAAAGACTTTCTATAATTGAATGAAAATTAAGACACAATGCACCCAAATGTATAGGACACAATAAAGGTGATTCAAAGAGGCAAGTTCACAGCACTAAGATAAGCACTAAGTGACTATCAACTTAACAGCAGACCCGAAAGCTCTAGAACATAAAGAAGAAATTACACCCAAAAGAAGTAGAAAAGGAAAAAATTATGAAACACAGGGATGAAATCAATGAAATAGAAATAAACAAGGAAAAAATACAAAGAATCAATGAAACAAACAGTTGGTTCTTTGGGAAAATCAATAAAATTGACACACTCTTACTTAAATTAATTAAAAGGCAGGAAGAGAATAGCCAAATCAACAAAATTAGAAATGGAAAGGAGACGTAACAATAGACACTGTGGAAATCCAGAGAATCATAAGGACATATTTTAAAAATCTGTACTCCACCAAATTGGAAAATCTAAAAGAAATGGATAATTTTCTCAATAGGTAACACTTACCAAAGTTAAGTCACAATCAGATAAGCAATTTAAACAGACTTATAAACCTAGTGAAAAAGAAGTCGTCATTAAAAATTTGATAAACACTTTCAGCAAAATAACTGGATACATAATTAATTAAAAACAAACAAACAAACAAAAAACAACCCAGTAGCCCACCTATATACAAATGACAAACTAGACTGAGCAAGAAGATATCAGAAGATGGAAAAATTCTCATGGTCATGTATCTGTAGGATTAATATAGTGAAAATGGTCCTTTTACCAAAAGCAATCTATAGACTCAATGCAATCCAGAATTCCAACACAATTTTTCACAGATCTTGAAAGGATAATTTTTAGCTTCATATAGAAACACAAAAGGCCCAGGATAGTTTAAAAAATCCTGAATAATAAAAGATCTGCTGAAGGTTTCACCATTCCTGATTTTAAGTTGTACTACAATGCTATAGTAATAAAAACAGGATGTTATTGGCACAAAAAGACATGTTGATCAATGGAATTGAATTGAAGACCGAGACATAAATCCATATACCAATAGATACTGATGTTTGACAAAGAAGCCATACATTTCCACTGGAAAAAAGACAGCACCTTCAAAACTGTGCTGGTCAAACTGGATGTCTATATGTAGAAGATTCCAAATAGATCCTTATCCATCACCCTGTACAAAACTCAACTCCAAAAGGATCCAAGACCTCACCATAAAACCAGATACACTGAACTTGATAGAAGAGAAAGTGGGGCATAGCCTTGAATGCATTGGTACGGGAGACAATTTCCTGAACAAAACACCAATAGTGCAGGCACTAAGATTGACAATTAATAAATGTGACCTCATGAAACTGAAAAGCTTCTGTACGGCAAAGGACAAAGAGGCAACCTACAGAATGGGAAAAGATTTTTACCAACTACACATCTGATAGAGGGATGATATATAGAATATATAAGGAACTAGATAACAAGAAAACAAATAAACACAAGTAAAAAATTGGGGATATGGATCTAAACAGAGAATTCTCAATAGAAGAAACTCAAATTGCTGAGAAACACTTAAAGAAATGTTCAATATCCTTAGCCGCTAGAGAAATGCAAACCAAAACTACTTTGAGATTTCATCAGTCAAAATGGCTAAAATTAATAACACAAGAGATAGCTCATGCTGGTGAGGATGTGAGATAAGGAGAAAACTCCATTGCTCGTGGGAGTGCAAACTTGTGCATCCACTATGGAAATCAGGTGGTAGTTCCTCAGGAAGATGGGAATTGATCTTCCTCAAGATCCAGCTATACCACTCTTGGGCATATACCCAAAGGATGCTTCATCCTACCACAAGGACACTTGGTCAACCATGTTCATTGCTGCTCTATTCATAATAGCTAAAAACTGGGAACAACCTAGATATCCCTCAACAGAAGAGTAGATAAAGAAAATGTGGTACATTTACACAATGGAGTATTATTCAGTAATTAAAAAAATGACACCATGAAATGTATTGGCAAATGGATGGAACTAGAAAAAAAATCATCCTAAGTGAGGTATCCTAGATCAAGAAAGACAAATACAGTATGCCTTCACTTATATGTAGATATTAGTTGTTAAGTCAGTGAGAACCTGTAGAACCACAGAGGTTAGGTATGAGTAAGGGACTAGAGGAAACAGATTGCATTGGGAAAGGGAAATAGAAGAGTTGATTATGTGTGCATTGGAGAGAGCTGGAATGAGAGGATCACAAGGGGAAGGGGAGGAGTGGGAGAAGAGAAGGTTGAGTGAGGGAATATGGAAAGAGACAACTAAAATTAAGGGACATTTGAGGATTAGTATAGAAACAATATAGTAGAAACTTGATCTAAATGAAATTGTCAAATAATGGGTGAGACAGAGTCCCATCTGGCCACCTCTTGTCATCAAAGGAAGCTTCCAGTACTGGGATTGGGTTACATCTAACTGAGTTGTTGGCCAAAGGGGTCCCATGGAAATCCCCAAACAACTTAGGATAATGCCAAGAGAATAGATTGCTCTCCACAAATTGACAGCAAGGCCCCAGAGCTGAAGACAATACCTACCAAACTCATTGAACATGGAGAAGTTGAGCTGGTGCCTGCATAAGCCTTCACCACTACAAACTAGTGGCTTTGGTAAAAGAAGGTATTCTGCAGGCAACCAAAATAGAAATGTAAGCACCAACCCAGCCACAAAACCTTTGATCTACAGTGCTGTCCTGCCTGCAAAATATGGTAGGACAATGGTGGCCCAAAGCTTGTGCGAATGATCAACCAATGTCTGATTTGACTTAAGGCCCACTCCATGAGGTGGAACCCAAACCCAACACTGCTTGGGTGACCAAGAACCAGGGACTAGACAGTCCAGAGACCTAGGGTGAAATACTACTATTCAAAAATAAATGAGTAAAATGTAGTGATAAAATGACACCTAATGATATTCTGCTATACTCATAGATCAGTGCCTTATTCAGCCATCATCAGGGAAATTTCCTCTTGCAGCAGACGGGAACAGATGAAGACTCACAGCCAGACATTACACAGAGAGTGAGAGATCTTGGAACACTCAGCCCTAAATGAAATGTCTTCATCAATTTTATGCGCTCAGAGCTCAGGGAATTCCATAGAAGAGGAGGTGGAAAGAGTGTAAGAGCCAGAGGGGATGGAAGACATCAACAAACAAACAAACAAACAAACAAGGCCCTCTAAATCAGCATGCACAAAGCTCATAAGAACTCACAGACTAAAGCAGAATTCACAGGGCCTGCACAGGTTTGCACCAGGCCCTGTGTGCATATATTATGTTTTTATGGGACTCCTGATTGTGCGAATGAGTGGGTCTCTGATTCTTGTGCCTTCTTTTGGGTTCTTTTCCTTCTGTTGGGTTGTCCTGTCCAACTAAAGTTGTGATGGTTTTCATTTTATCTTACTATTTCTTATTTTGTTATATTACAATATTATCTTTCAGGAGTCTGTTCTTTTCTAATGAGAGGCAAAAGGAGTAGACCCAGATGGGAGGGAAGGTGGAGAGAACCTGGGAGAATAGAGGGAGGGAAAACAATAATCAGGAGATATTATGTGAGAAAATAATGTCCAACAAAAAGAAAGAACAAAGAAAAAGGAATAAATAAACCTTTTCCCACCCTCAAGATGCTTTTGGCTATGGTGTCTTTCACAGCAACAGAAAGCAAACTAGAACAAGTATGAAATGCACCCCCACGGGCTCTTGTGTTGAATGTTTGGTCCCCAGCTGCCAGCACTATTTTGGGAGGTGGCATCTTTAGGACATGGAGCTTACGTGGGAGAATTCAGTTGTGAGGGAAATGGGATATGCCTTTGGGGGTTATACTTGACTGCCTTGTCCCTTCCTCCCTCTCTGCTTCCCATCTGTCATGAGCCAAACAGACCCCTTATCCACATATTCCTGCTACCATGATGTTCGGACTCACCATGGGCCCAGAAACACTGAGTTAAGTAATGACGGATGGAACCCTCTGAAATATAAGCTGAGACAAATCTCTCCTTCTTTTAAGTTCTTTATGGCAGGCATTTTATCACAGTGAACTAATTAACACACTGGGTATGGTGGCACATGCCTAGAATTCTAGCATACAGGAAGCTACAGTAGGAGCAATAGTGAGACCTTGTCTCATAACAATAACACTATGTATAAGAAGATGGTGTATTCAATATTCATTAGTGCTCACTACCTTCCATGAAGTTTCAGTGCAGTACACTGATGAACCAAAGGGATAAGGTATACCTGTCAAAAGCGACTACCCCATGGATCTTTATAATCACTATCATTATTGTTTCAGAGTGCATCAATACATTCTGATTAGACAGGCCATCATCCCGTGCTTTGCTTTGTTTCAGATCATCAGGCCATCAACAATGTCTAGAATCTGAATCACCATTGCTTTTGTTCAGCTGCTACATCATCATCACCACTAATTATTAGCCTTCTAGGATAGTCAGAAAAAAAGGATGGATGGTAAGTATTTTTTAATATAAAGTGGAAATAAAGAGGAATATAAAAGCATCTTGCATAATCTCTGGGCCAGGCAGAAATTGTCCTTCTCTTCCCTGCCTGTCCCCCCATCATTGCCAAAGCACCTCTATATTCTTTTTTAAGAGAGTGATGGGGTTAGAAGGAAACAAAATAGTTTCTGCCTATACTACCTCCTTCTAAAGATAAAGGCATTTGCTTCTTTTCTTTCCTTTAATCTCCCTGAAATTCACTGACACTTATAATTTGTTATTGTCTACTCATTGTTCTAATTGGGATTCAGGTCCAAATACTCAGCTGAAAAGTTAACTAGATCAAAAAACAATTAGACCATTTAATCAGCAATTATTCTTGCTGTGCACCTAGATAATAGACACATGGACTGTTTCAAACATTTTGGGAAGTTAGGTGTTTGTATAGGGTTTCTCTCAACTTGGCACACCAGAAGCAATCACAGGTTCTCTCCTTTCCTCTATAAATATTAATCCAGGTACTTTGGGGAAGGGTATGAAGACAAAGCAACCATAAAAGCCATTAAAACAAATTATTTCTTCCTATTGCTAGGATTATTGATTGTTTTAGATGTGAGAGAGTTTAATTCCAATAATTTGTGTATGTGTCTGTGTATATGTGAGAGGGGTTGTGGGAACCCAACTGGGAGACCAGCCCCCACATTTTACCCCAGGGTACTCTTGAGGAGTGAGGGATAAGAGATTTAGATAGAAATATAGAGGGGAGAGAAACAGATGGAAACACATGATAGCCTCAGGAGGGCCTGGATCCTAATCCACCGGCCCCTTCTGGCTCTTCTAAAGGGCTATTTATAGGAATGCCAAGGGGTGGAGCAAAAGACCTCCCCCTAGCTCAACCAAGTACAGACCCTTTCCAATTACCTGATAACCACACATGTGGTCAATAAATCCTCTAATGCAGCTCTGCTGGGTAAAGCAAGCTCGGCTCTCACTAGGAAACCTTTGTGGGCCTCCACAGAGGGGTATGTATAAGTGCCCACACAGGTCAATACAGGGCATCAGATACCCTGAAGCTGCAGTTAGAGGCAGTTGTGAGCTACCCAGTGTGAGTGCTGGGAATTAAACTTGGATCCTCTCCAAGAGCAGCAAGTACTCTTAACCACCTAGCCATCTCTCCAGCCCCCTAAAAGAAGGTCTTAAATCAGAGTTGTCTTTAATTTTTTTTCATTCCTCTCCCATGGTAACATTAATTTTGTAATCTCCATAAGTGACTATGTGATTTATTCTCTCAACCACTGACAGGTATGAAGAAAATAGTGGTAAGTGTGATGATAGTGTCTTCTAAGTGTCATTGTCCCTAGAAGGGAAGACAATTCTGACACTTCAGCAAAGTTGACCTAGTACTTAGTTATTTGCTTCAATCATCATAGAACACTGAGCTTGATCTTGTATTGATAATCATTCCCTCACTGTATGGCCAGTGTTTGTCTCTTTGATGTTTGTGTATATACATGCATCAGATGGCAAGCACTCCTATGTGTATAGCTATGTCAATAGGTCTGATGCACCAAGGATGTCTACATGGAGATTTGAAAGAATCAGTCCTAAAAAGTAGACATGAACACTGTGTCCCATTGCACTAACTTATCAATGTTAAGTTCTCTATAAAACATAAAGAGGACCTGACATGGTGGTGTACAACTTTAACCCCAACATTCAAGAGGCAGAGGCAGATGGATCTTTGTCAGTTCCAGGCCGGGCCTGTTCTACATAGTGAATTCCAGGCCAGACAGAGCTATACAGTAAGACCTTGTCTAAAAACAAAACAAACAAAAAACACCCCCCCCCAAAAAAATATAAGAACACTATGTGTGACAGATAATTTTAAAAACTTATTTTATTTTCAATTCTGTGTATTCATATATGTCTCTGTGTGGGTATGTGCATATGAATCCACAAGAAGGTGTCAGATCTTCTTGAGCTGGAGTGACAGGTTGTAAGCCATCTGACATGGATGCAGGGAACTATACTTAGGTCCTTTGTAAGAGCGATGTGTGCTCTTAACTGCTGAGTCATCTTTCCAGTTCTGGTTAATCGTAAGTGTCAACTTAACCAAATTTGAAATTGCCTGGGAGATACACCTCTGGGCATGTCTGAGAGGCTGTTTCAGAGAGGTTTAATTGAAGAGAGAAGGCCTGAGCTGAATGTGAGTGACATCATTCCATGAATTGAACAAAAAGTAAAAAAGGAGAAAGCAAGTTGATCAATAGTATTTATCACTCTCTGTTTTCTGATTGTGAACTCCATAAAACCAAGTATGTCACACTCTTGCCACCACACCTTCTCTGACATAGTGAACTATACCTTTACATTGTAAACCAAAATAAAGCCTTCTTTCTTTAATTTGTTTCTTGTCAGGCATCTTGGCACAGCAATGAGAAACATGACTAATCCATAATACAAATGTATAACATAAAATCTTTTCCTGGGGTTGTGGGATACAGTTCAGTGGTAGTGTTGCTGGAGTTTCAGGTCTGGAAGTCCCAAAAGCCTAGGCTTGGCCACCAGTCTCAATACATCAATTAAGGAGATGAGTAGTAGTAAAAGGCAGAAAAAGGAGAGAAAACTAATGTGGACATGTTGAAAATAGAAACATATGAAGGGATTTAGGGAGCTCAAGTCCATCTTCAGGGCTCTGACATGAACATTAGGCTTAAACAGTAAAACAAATTGGGGCAAGAGACATGTATAACTTATCAAATTTGGTTAAGACATGGTCTAGTTGATTATTATCTCAGTTCTTGTTCTGAAAGGAGTTTCAACGAAGGCCTACTGCTTGAGGAACAATCTGGTTCTCATGAGGTGACTGCTCTTCCATTGGACTGCACTCTTGATGGGACAATCTATCTGCAACGCTCTGCTGTCCCTGAAACCCATGGTGACCACAAGTTTAGTACCATGAATAGAGACTTCCAGGCACCTTTTAGGGATTCTGCTATAGGACAATATAAAAGCTGATAAGAAGATGCCTCAAGTGGTCTGCTAGAGTGGTGAGTGACAAGCCTAGTTTGAATCAACTCTTAAGGGAGGGGACAATAGTATGCAACATTCTAATCTTGGGGGCAGATTAGAATGTTATATCCCACTCAGGGCCAGAGGTAGAAAAGTCTTTTTTTTTCTGATCAGAAGGAAGCAGATTTCTTTAATATGGCTTTGTTAAGGTGGTTCTTGTTTAGAATGGTAAGTGATAAGTGGGGTTGAAGCCTGATTATGAGGGATGTGTCTATCTTCAATAGCTTCCAAAGCCTGGCTGGCTGCCTAACACACTCTTGAGAGCAAAAGGGGATGCCAGGACAAATATAAACAGGAGCTATCCCCGGCAAAATCCACAGCTTCCTTACCTAAGTGTTGTGTGGAGAGCCAGCAAGGTGACTCAGTAGGTTAAGGTGCTTGCTGCCAAGCCTGATGACCTGAGTTTCATCTCCAGATTCCATGTGATTAAAGGAGAGAACTGACTCCCCCAAGCTGTTCTCTGACCTTCACATACTCTCTGAGGCATGGGTGCACACACACACACACACACACACACACACACACACACACACACATACACTGTAGCTTAAGTTTTCCTGCATGGCCCACAGTCAGGACAAATCTCTCTCACCTGCCAGTCACACAGCCGCTCAGACCCAACCAAGTAAACACAGAGACTTATATTGCTTATAAACTGTATGGCTGTGGCAGGCTTCTTGCTAACTGTTCTTCTATCTTAAGTTAATCCATTTCTATAAATCTATACCTTGCCACGTGGCTTGTGGCTTACCAGCATCTTCACATGCGGCTTGTCATGGCGGCGGCTGGCAGTGTCTCCCTCACCCAGTTTCCTGTTCTCTCAATTCTCCTCTCTGTTAGTCCTGCCTATACTTCCTGCCTGGCCACTGGCCAATCAGTGATTTATTCATTGACCAATCAGCAACACATGACATACAGACCATCCCACAGCACTTCCCCTTTTCTTTTCTTAAAAAGGAAGGTTTTAACCTTTACACATCTCCAAAGTCAGCTTGGTATATTTGGGAATTTGGGCGTAGCTTCTCTTACTACTTCCTGCTGGAGGGGGGCGCTGTATCTTATGGGGACACAAAGAATATTTTAGGATTATGGAGTAGTCCATGAGGGTGTATCATCTGAGCCAGTTGCCTTGAAACGGTTCTGGATGTTGGATCATCTGGGCCATGGTGTCATCGGAGACCTTTCAGGTGGTCTTGGCTGGTCAAACCTGATGTATCTTAATCTGGAACAAATCCATAGCCTCTGGCTTTCTGTGGAAACAAAAGAGACTCTTTTCCAAAGCAACATATCCTTATATCCAAATTTTGAAGTCAAGGTATCTTTAAAATATACATTTTGGCATAACTCAACAGCTTTTACAATCAAATGTTTTTCTGCAGTTAAAAATCCCAAAGACAACACAATCCAGATTCTCTGTGTAATATTCATCTTCACGTGGCTTATTTTTTATACTATCTTTACTGTCTCTTTAAAGACTTTATTTTTTAAAACTATGTATTTGTTTCTATAACTGTATATATCACCTTTTTTGTCTCTTTCAAGCCTACTATCTTTTACACACATTGTAAACTATTACATCTGAATCTGTCTTATTGTGAATCTATTGCCTTAAATTGCAGCAGCTGTGGCTGCTGGCTCCACCCACCTCAGCTTCCCAACATGGTGGTGTTACCTTTTCCACCAGCTCTGGGAGCTATCGTGGGTCTATGCTTTTAGCCAAGCAGCGTGTAGTCCAGAAACCTCTTTTTTTGGTTTTGTACTAGCAAAGTCTAAATCCACCATGAAGCTTAATGTGCCACTTGCAGAGGCCTCATTCCCGCTATACTGCAGGTTGAGCGCACACGCTAGGAACCCACAAGTAGCTCAAACTGGCAGCTGCCGCTCATTTGAGAGAGACAATTAGGAACTGTTTTTAGCTCCGTTTTAGAATCTTTTTTCTCAGGTTTTAGGTGGAAACTCTTGCCACCACGTTGGACGCCATTTGTAGCTTAAGTTTTCCTGCCTGGCCCACAGTCAGGACAAATCTCTCTCACCTGCCAGTCACACAGCCGCTCAGACCCAACCAAGTAAACACAGAGACTTATATTGCTTATAAACTGTATGGCTGTGGCAGGCTTCTTGCTAACTGTTCTTCTATCTTAAGTTAATCCATTTCTATAAATCTATACCTTGCCACGTGGCTTGTGACTTACCAGCATCTTCACATGCGGCTTGTCATGGCGGCGGCTGGCAGTGTCTCCCTCACCCAGCTTCCTGTTCTCTCAATTCTCCTCTCTGTTAGTCCTGCCTATACTTCCTGCCTGGCCACTGGCCAATCAGTGATTTATTCATTGACCAATCAGCAACACATTTGACATACAGACCATCCCACAGCACACACACACACACACACACACACACACACACACACACACACACACACACTACAGAGAGAGACAGACAGACAGAGACAGAGAAGAGATTAAACAAATAAATGTAATCTTAAAAATTATAAACAACATCTTCATCTGTAAAATAAGAGGATGGGTCAGATTAGCTCCCAGCATTCTGACTTTTTTTAGTCCTTTATGCCACCTCTGTTAGTCCATATGCTCAGAGTAGGTCTCAATCTATTCATTTCTCTCCCTCTCTGACTCTCTTAACAGAAACACTGCAGAATCACTGCTTGCTGAATCTGATTTCTGACAGCAAATCTACAACTTCCCCTATCCACAAAGTGTTAACATGAAATATTTTAAAACCAAATGAACAATGCAAGGGGAGCTTGATTTCCCCCTTTTGACTTATTACTTCCATGGCTGTGTAATTTATCTTTTCATCTGGGTCACTTTTGAGAGCAAAAGTGTTATTAATAACTACATGAGGGCAACAGGAATGAACTTGGAGGTTTGAGCACCATTAGAATTCAAGCTCTCCACTGAAGAGATATGTGTAGCTAGTAGATATTTTATGCCCACCTCTTAGAATTGCTGACCCCAATTATATGACTTCTTTGAAGATGAAATGTAAGTAGTTCCTTTTCTCCATATTAGATAGCTTTTAAAATTTTCTATTATTTTTGCAAAGCCCAAAGCTCCCCTTTCCCTATACTTACTCCATGTTAGACTAGCTGACTTTGCAAAGCAAATAGGAAAAGTGTAGGAGTCCATTTACATGAATCCCACTGTGCTTTATCCCATTTCACAGAAATCATATCCTTAAGGAATTCAGGGGTCCTTCATGACTCACCTGGGCAGGTGAAAGGAGCAGAGGTCTGATTCTAGATTCTTCTTTCTGATGGAACAGGCTGTAAGATAAAAACAGCCTCCTCCTGCTCATATGCACTCTTACTGACCTGTTTCCGATCTTCAAAAATGGTCTTAGAAACAGCCTTTTCCTTTTTATCTCAAGATCTTGCACTAAGGAAGTTCTTCTGTTACTTATTTTTGTTCTCTATTTTGAGATTTATTTATGTGTGTATTTGTGTGTGTGTGTGTGTGTGTGTGTGTGTGTGTGTGTGTGTGTGTGTGTATGTGTAGGTGTATGCGTACACAGTTGCATGTGCTTGTGTGTATGGAAGGAGGCCCTAATAGGGTATCAGCTGTCCTCCTCTACCATTGTTTTCCTCTTCCTATATGATAAGGTCTCTTTCTGAATCCTAGGCTCATATTTCTTGGGCTATATTGGAAGCCAGCAGGCTCCAGAGTTCCTCCAATATCTACTCCCCCAAAGCTGGGGTCAGGCATGGATAGGCTACCTGACTTATGAGTATTCTGATTTGAACTCTAGTCCTCATGATTTCTCATCAAGAGCTTCTAATCACTGGAGCCATCTCTCCATCTCTTATTTTGGGGATCTGTTTGTGAGACAAGAGCTTACTTATTATGAGTCACAGGATAGCCTGAAATTCACTATGCATCCATCCCAGTATGGTGGTTTGAATGAGAATGACTCCATAGGCTCATATATTTGAATACTTAATAGTCAGTTGGTAGAAATGTTTGGGAAGGATTAGGAGGTGTGGCCTTGTTGGAGAAGATGTGTCACTGGGGGGAGGGGAGGTTGAGGTTTTAAAAGCCCACACCATTCCCGGTTAGCTTTCTGTCTCATGTTTGCGGATCAGATTAAGATGCGACTTCTCAGCTACCGTTTTAGCACCATGTCTTCCTCCCTGTTGCCATACTTTCCACAGTGGTGGTCACAGACTCTTAACTCTCTGTAGTGGTGAGTCCCAAAATAAACACTTTCTTTTATGAGTTGGTTTGGTCATGGTCTTTCATCACAGCAACTGGAAAGTTAACTAAGATATCAAAGCTGGCTTTGACCTCAGAGCCATCCTCCTTTCTCAGGCTCCTGAGTACTAAGATTACAGGTGTGTACCGCCACACTCAGGTACAAACAGGTTACTTAAAAAATGAATGCTTAATGAATAACCAGATAGATCCTCTAAAGGGAACAACACCCACTTGGACCTAGAAATTGATGACCTTATTGAAGTTTCGGATATGTGACTCCCCATACCTATGAGAGATCAGAATTGTGCCTCAAAACAGACTTCCTTGGTATATTTTGAGCTGGTTATTCGGAGAAGCTGCAAACACTAGAGAAAATTGTCCTTTTGTGAAGGGAATTTACATCTGTAAAGAGAAATCTGCTTAACTGCTCCAGACAGCTAGCATTGCCTTGAAATTTTTGTCTGAATAACAAACCAGTTTTTGTTCACCAAGTATTTCTTCCTCTCACCCTTCCATAATTTGTGTGCTCACTACCACCCAGAAAGAGTAAGCCCCTACTCCTTTCTGAAGTTCAGGATACTATGTAAACTTCAGTCATCTGCCCCTTCAGTTCCGTATCTTGTGGGAATTCCATGTATATGCATGTAGATAAACTGGCTTTGTTCCTACTTGTCTGTCTTATGTCAAGTTAATCTGCAGTCCAGCCAAAGAATCTAGGAGATGAAAGGAAGTCATTTTCCTGCCCTTACAATCCCATGTTGCATGCATCCCAACAGCCTCCTCTATTCTCTCATCCCTTGCCCTTACCACCTTGAACATATTTTGTGGCCTTGCTCAAGCTGTGTAGTATTCTCACACTTTGCTGTTTGTCTAAAGCACAGACATCAAAGACTCAATGACAGTCCCTAGCCAGCAGAAGCAAAAAATGTACATGTTGCACTCCCCACTCACGATTAGGATGACCTGGTGTCTGTAGAGAAGATTCTAAACTACAAAGCACCATGATCCCAACAATTACCACTGCTGAAAGTATTTCAGGTAGTGCGTGTCTGGTGACTATTTTCGAGTGTTATTTTCTGAACTTAGGAAGTGAGACCAGCTGCTCCGAAGGTCCTGTGCACTAGGCTTACTGATGCATGAAGTCTTCTTCAGCTCTGAGCCCTTTGTGCACAGCCTGTCACAGTGTGTCACTTGCCTTGCATCTTCAAAGGTTGGTAGAGAACTCTGAATAGTCAGGGCACTGTGCCATGTATAAGGATTAAAAGGTGACTAATGTAACAAGTCATAGTCTTCAGAATTGAGCTGCCATGTCACTTAAAAGAAGTTTGAGGAGCCAGATAACTTCTCTGTCCATTTTTAAGTTGGCATCTTAATTTTTTCAATGTAAACTTAAATAATAATGTTGATAGAACTACAAATATACTATCAATCTACACATTTAAAAATGAAACCTGTATATTACTTACTTAAATGTGCCCAGTAGCATCACATTACCATTTTGATACCTACCATTACCCATTTTAAAAATATATAGGAAGATATTTTACATTACTTTTTATTTTGTATTATTTAATTTAAAAGTTATTCTTTGAGAATTTCATACATGTACGTAGTGAATATGACCATATATAGTATAACACACACACACACACACACACACACACACACACGCCCCCCTTCCAACTCCTCCTGGGTCCTCCCAACATATCCCCTTCTCAATTTCATGTCCTTTAAAAAAAATAACCCACTAAGTCCAATCAATACTGCCTATATGTACATAGCTGTGGAAGCATTCACTGAAGCCCGGGTAACCTACCACTGGCCACACACTCAAAGAATGATTTGCCCTCTCCCAGAAGCTATCAGCTGCAAATAGCTTCTGAGTAAGAGGTGGGATCTTGAGAGCTCCTCCCCTATCTGTGCTGGCATTTTGGCTAGCTTGTTCTTGTGTAGGTCTTGCACAGTCACAGCTGCTATAAGTTCATAAGTATAGTGATCATGTCATGTTCAAAAGCAGCATTTCATAGCACTCCTCCTTATCCTGTGAAATTTTACATGCCCTTTGTCTCCTCTTTCTCAATACTCCCTGAGCCTTGGCAGGGAGGTTGATACAGATGTTCCATTTAGGACTGTGAACTCACAATCACTTGTTCTCAGCACTGTACCAGTTATGAGTCTGTATATTAACTGCTACCCACTGATCAGAGAGAAATATTAATATATAATTATCTACATGTATAAATTCTCCAAGAATAATTTTTAATCAAATAATGCAAAATAAAAATAAGTACTGTAAAATTTCTTCCTATATATTTGGATGGCCAGAGAAGGTTCTCTGACCAAGGTTGAGTGCATCATGAATCTAAGGATTCAATACATCCTAAATACTTAAATACTTAGAAAGTAATTTGACAAAAAATTCATGTAGCAAAATAACAGCAGCAGGGTCTACTCCAGAGCCTATGACCTCCCTAGCCAGTGGCTTTTGGCAAGGTGTAATATCAGAAATGGAATTCCCTCCCATGGAGCAGACCTAAAATTCCATCAAAAAAAAATGACCCCATAAGAGTCATGCCACAATTGTATCAGTGAGCACTTCTTTTCCAGGGGGGGTTATGACATCCTATGGCACAATGAAAACTGGCCATCAGGGAGGAAGTTTCCCAGTTAGCTTGAGATCGATTGCTCTATGTCCTGCAGCCAAAGTGTTGGTGTCTTCAGTAATTGGGTCTCCCTATATATTTATGTGTATAACCAAGGATAATGGCTAGAGCAATTGAAGTTCCCTCCTCTTGGAAGACTCTAGCTTGTGTCAAATTGACATCAAACTAGCCAGCACAGTTTTCATGAGGCTTTTCCATAAATCCTTAGTTTAAGTTAGCCCCCACACAATCCCTTCTTCTTCCCCATTCCTGTACTCATCTTCTCTTAATCCTTTAACTCACCAGTATATTTCTTTTACAGCATTTCTTTGTAGCTAGAGTTTTCCTGCCTGGCCCACAGTCAGGACAAATCTTTGTCACCCGCCAGTCCCACAGCGGCTCAGACCCAACAAAGTAAACACAGAGACTTATATTGCTTACAAATTGTATGGTCATGGCAGGCTATTGCTAATTGTTCTTATATCTTAAATTAATCAATTTCTATGAATCTATACCTTGCCACATGGCTCGTGGCTTACCAGCATCTTCACATGCCCCATGTCATGGCGGCGGCTGGCAGTGTCTCCCTCACTCAGCCTTCCACTTCCCAGAATTCTCCTCTCTCCTTCTCCCACCTATACTTCCTGCCTGGCCACTGGCCAATCAGTGTTTTATTTATACAGAACGATATCCACAGCATTTCTTTTTCTCTGTAATCTTGTATTCCTATCCCACTTCTTCCACAGAATTTTATTCTAATGGGATTAAGACTTACTGGTAAACTCATAACATGTACACACACACACACACACACACACACACACACACACACACACACACACACATTTTCCATGTGGCCACTCAATTCAACTTTCTTAGTGAAGTGTAGCTTACCTATTGGGTTCATGGTCTAGCTAACTGTGTAATAGTTATGTCTTTGGGTAACTTATTTTAGCCTCTATGAATTTTACTTCCCTCTTTCATGACATTATGAAATTAATATTGTGATTTTCTAAGTTGTTACAAAGATCAAGTTAATTGATATATGAAAATGTTTAGCCCACTGTCTAAGATATAGTAAACATTTACTGAATGATAACAGATTATTTAGTTACCACGTAAAATACCTCCTCACTGGCAGCAGAAAAGAACTATCATTCACAAAATCTCTCCTTATATCTACTAGATCTATAATAGCTTGGCTAATTTTTTTTAATTCCTAGAGCTCCCTTAAGAGACACCACAAGTTTGCCAAGGATTCATTTTCCAAAAGTATCTCAAAATTTGATATATGAGCAAATTATTGCTTTCCCTCTGCCTACCTTCTTATTGCCAAGACAAATCACCAATGTTCTGCATGTAAAAATACTAAAAATGGGAGTTTTCTGGCTATTCTAAAGAGCTATGAAAATATGGCAAACAGGTGTAAACATGCATCCCCTTGCATTTATTCATAAATCATACCATAGTTCCATGTTTCTTTAAGATGCTTTGTAGCTAAGACTTACTAAAAAAAAAAATAACACCTCTGATGTGATTCATGCTGTTTTCTGGGAACTCTCCCATCTTACCGTAACATTTCAAGCACATCTTTGCTAGTAACAGTGAGCATCTCCTTGGTTTCCTTGGGAACACATCCAGAGGAAATGGACACACTATGAAAAGAAAAACAGAGTCATCAGGGTAGAGAGCACCTGAGACTCTTATACAATGTTAGTGAGAGTTGAAAATGCTACAATTACTCTGGACAACCTTTGACTGCTTCTAAGTACCCTATAGCACAGCAATTATATTCCTAGGTTTCTACCCAAGAGAAACAAAATCATGTCTGCCTAAAGACTCATACAAGAACATTTATTCTGCCCTATTCATAGTATAGTCAGGCATTCATTAAGAGAAAAATGGAGCCGGGTGGTGGTAGCACACGCCTTTTAATCCCAGCACTCCGAAAGCAGAGTCAGGTGGATCTCTGTGAGTTTGAGGCCAGCCTGGTCTACAGAGCGAGATCCAGGACAGGCACCAAAACTACACAGGGAAATCCTGTCTCAAAATAACCAAAAGAGAGAGGGGGGGGGGAGAGAGAGAGAGAGAGAGAGAGAGAGAGAGAGAGAGAGAGAGAGAGAGAGAGAGAGAGAGAGAGAGAGAAATGGAAAAATGAATTTTGCTATGATGAAGTATATCTCAGTGATAAGCCAAGATAAAGCATGATGCACACAGCAATGTGTAAGAATCTCAAAACCATGATAAGTGAAAGAAGCCAGATTTACATGAAGTTCTGTATGTATGTATTAGTTTCTTTTCTTGTCTCTGAGATCAAATATCTGACCAAAAATAACCTAAGGGAAGAACTTGTTTGAGCTCACAGTCCATGGAAATGCAGTCCATCATGGAGGGAAAGGAAAAGCACTTGCTGTTGGGTTCACAGTGCCAACCAGGAAGTAGAAGGCAGGGAATGCTAGCCCTGGGCTGGTTTCCCCCTCCCCTGCCGCCCTTTCTATCTAGACTGGGACTCTCTCCCATGGGATGATACCATTCACATTCAGGATAGGTCTTTCCTCCTCAATTAAGTCTCTGGAAATACCCTTCTTTTAAGTTCTCACAGAGGTATGCCACCCTCTCCCCCACCCCAGTGACTCCAAATCCTGTCAATTTGGCAAGCAAGTTAACCAACAGAGGGCTGAAGAAATGGCACAGTGGGTAAAGAGCTTGATGCACAAGTTGGAATACCCGAGTTCAGATTTCTAACACATCAAGCACTATGTTTTATAACTTTACATTTTGTTAAGGTTAAAGTATAATTTATTTTTAAAAGACATCAGAGGAAATAAAAAAAACAGCAGCATTCAAACTTATAGTTGTAAGGGACCCCAAAAATCATTTCATCTTAATGTCTTCTTTTTTAACACACACACACACACACACACACACACACACACACACACACACACACACACACACACAAATCCATACAAAAGCCCTAGTGGATAACTACTAAACTCCAACCTGATGGAGATATGGCTACAGCTCAGTTAATAAAGTGCCTGCCTGGCTTGCACAACCTTCTCAACCCTGAGTATCATGTTGAGTGTGCATGTGGTTGATATTTTCACTAAACATAAACACTAAATAAAATATACAGAAGTATCCAAACTTAAAGCTATAATGGAATTCTTTAGAATTTCCCCTCCATGTTCCATTCACAGCCTCTAGGGCTGTCACGTAAGTAGATCATTTTGGCTAACTTTAGGAAATTTAGCAGTAAATTTGTCCAGGATTCTTTGAAAGGTTAGTCTCATATAAACATGTTCTATGAGTATGCCAGGAAAGAACTTAGTTATAATGCAGGAGACCCACACTAGGAGAAGAAGATCTCAGTTGCCTAAATAACTTGTGTAGGAAGCCTTATAATTATGCTGTCATACTTGATCAAACCAGGGTTGGGAACACAGCTCAAACTGTGACTCAAATGGATTTTTTTTCTTTTTCTCCTCCTGTCATGCAGTGTTGGTTCCAGCATTAGGTTATACCAGCTCACTACTGCGAGAATGAAGAAAGAGCAGTGACCTCCTCTCTGTGGCTGAGTTTGAAAAGTTCAATCTCATCCCCACAAGGATAGGGAGGACATTGCTTACCTACAAAGAAGAAAATAAGAATATGCTTGTGGGATGGAATTCAAGTTAAACTACTTCCTTTGGAAGTCCAACATGTTTGACTTTTCTGATTTGAGGGGTCTCATTTTATTTGTCTCTTCAGAAATGATAGGGTAATAATTTCACTGTATAAACACAAATGCATACTTGAATCCTATTAGTGTCTCAATATGGCCTTATCAAGTAGATAAAAAAGACATCCAAAAGGTGAGCCATGAACAACATAGGAAATATTTGGATGGTTACGTGTTCTCTAGTCAAAAAATAATAGTACTTTGTGCTGGTTAGTTTAAACTGTCAACCTAGAATACTCTGAAAAGAGATTCTTAATGAAGAATGAATTATCTAGATAGGGTTGGCCTGTGGGAATGTCTGTGGGAGATTATATTGATTATTAATCGCTGTAAGGAGACTTAGCCCATTGTGGGCAGCACCACTACTGGGGAATTCCTCTACTGTATCCAAGTGGAGAAACTTAACTGAGAGCAATAAAGGCTTTAAGTGTTTGTTCCCTCTTTGTCTTAGCTGTGGATATGATGTAACTAGATGCTTGATTTCTCCTTGATAACGGACTTTAACATGGAATTGTAACGCAAATAAACCCTTTCTTCCCAACTTTGCCTTTTGTCTCTCTGTCTCTGTCTCTCTGTCTCAGTCTCTGTCTCACCCTGTCTCTCTGTCTCGCTCTCTCTCACACACACACACACACACACATACACACACACACAACACCCCCACCCCATCCCACCCCATCCCCACACATGAGCAAAAGATTCATACTAATATGAAAGGATTGCATATCACTAGCATTTAATTTATTAATAAAAGTAATACAGTTTGGATAAGTGGTCCATGTATGAAAGGGAGGCTGTGAAACCCTTAAGAGGTTAGGCCTCCTTGGAAGTGTTTCAGTGAACTTGAAAAGGGGTGTCAGGACTCTGCCTTCTCCTCTCACCTTTCTTCCCAGCTTCCCTTAGGCAAGACACTTCCTGTTCCGCCCACTCTCTCTCCAGAGGATGGACTGCCTCACACAGACCTAATTAGCAATGGATCAAACAGCTATGGACCAGAACTTCTGAAATTGTCAACAAAAGCAAATATCTGTTTGTTGTAAATTGATTAAGTTTTTTGTCACAGTGAAAGAAAACTAACAGAAACAGCACAACAGAAAGTGGATTCAGAGGAGACTCTGAGAGACTGAGGATATATGGTTATTGACAGAAGTAATAAATCTACTAAATTCAATACAAAAACAGCTATCATCTATGAAACAGCAAAAATGTAATCTTTGGTACTATTTACCAAGACAGAAATTATTTCTCAGCCAAAATTACCTGGTTCTCCCCTTCCAAAGAATAGTTCTAGTTATATAATCTCTCAGAAAATGTGTCCTGTTTTGAAAAGTCCCTGGGGTCACTGAAAGAATATGTGGAGATCTATTTCTTATTTCCAAGCTCCAGGTAATTTTCCCTCGCACTTTTTCTCTGTATAAAGTGTCAGAGTCTTAGGATCTGCTTCCCCTGATAAAGTGTTTGCATAGCATGAGCCAAGCCCCAGCTTGAATTCTTAGCACTGTGACAACACGGTGTTCCTCTTCACCCGTAAGTGGGCTCATATGGCTCAGAAATACTTCACTGTCGATGCCACACTTGATTTGGTTCTTGGTAATATGTTGAAAACATTGAGGTTATTCAATACTCCCAGCACTCAGGAGGTAGAAGCAGGAGGTCAGAAGTACAAGGTCATCCTCAACCCTCAGCTTCATAGGGAGTTCCAGACCAGCTGGGTTACATGATACTCTATATTAAATATATGATATGATGTAATATATATATATATATATATATAAAACACATGTCAGCAGTAGGCTGGAGTCCCACAATTTTATAATCTTCCAACTTCTCATGAGCAAAAACACACTGCCTAGAATGGACTTTTATGATTCTAAGCCTTCAGCTTGACCCCCTAGTAGTCATCTTATTCTGAATGGTATCACAGGTAAATGCTCTCCAATTCAGCATCCCTGTCAGCAAATTTGGAGTTATCAACCCAATCCCAGACTATTTCCAAGATCCTTCCTCTGTCTTTCTAACACACCTATCTTAAATCCTAAAGGTCACTGTGACGAACTCCAGCCAGACGTCTTCTCATCTGCCTGGAAATAGACTCAGCTCAGTTACCTTGAATTCCTCTAGGTCCACTGATGTCTTTTCATCAGTTCTTTCTATCTGGAAGGATGATTGATCTCAGGGCCTCTGGAGAATTGAACATCCAGTTCCCATGCATAAAAGGCTGCCTGGTGAGCTCATATAGCTCAGAAATACTTTATAGAATACCCCACCCTTGATTGACTCTTTGAAAATACAGAAAGGAAAGCTGAGTGTATTCAATGCAGAAATAATAAGGTAAATAAAGGCACAGAGAGTGACAACACAGTAACCATAGCTAGACTACAATGAAGGCTTAGGGATAGGAGAAATCAGTGACACGTGGGAGCTATAGGCTATTCAAGGTAAGATCACATTTGTTGAGTACCTGCTACTTAACCCATGCTGAGACCCATTTGGGCTGATTTAAAATAGTATTCCTTACCACCCAACTCAACATGCTGGGGAGCGAGTCACTTCACAGTTCAAATCTAGAAGCACAGCACTCCTTGTTCTACAACTTCACACCTCCCACCTGTCTCATCAACGCACTAACAGTACATGTCAGTTTCCCTAGACAGATTGGCCTGAGAGGGGCCTTAGGTAAAACACGAACAAAGCCTATGCTCTAACACCTGGGTCCTACATGACTAACCACACTTAAACTTGATACAGCAAGTGTAATAATCAAAATCTTAGCTCATATTTACTAAGCAGTTGTTATGTGCCTGGTATCTTCTAAGCACTTTGTATATGTTTTCTCCCCTAATATCCATGGCAACCTCATATGACAGGCACAGATTAATTGCCATTTTGTAGGCAAGGACTTTGTAAAACAAAGAAGTAATATGTGAAAGGTTAACAGAGTGGTAGCATAATGGGGAACCAGATATTAAGATGCTCCTAGGGAAATGCCATGCTAAGGGTAAAGATGGGCCACCACAAAGTCTTGGCATCAGAGCTAAGTCTTTACCTGTCATAAGAAAGATCATCTATATATGTGTATTTCCTGGTTTTTATTTTACCTTTTCCATAAATTGTGACTACTCTGTGAACAATATGGAGTCAAATTGAGAAATTATCTCCCCCTAATTTGATCCCAAAATGTAAATGCATATATTTTCTCTATTTCTTTTTATATTATATTCTTTTCTATTAATGCAGATGAACATCTAGAATCAGAGTCAAGTCTTATGGCTAAGCATTCTGGTCACAGTAGCACTGGAATTGGATGGACTCCAAGCCTTTGACTGGATTCATTGACATGTATGAGAGGGAATCTGCTTCAGTGACTCTTGTCCAGAAAATGCTTTGTTCACAACCTAGAGTGTATGAAGAATAACAATCGGTGTGACTTGGGAAGAGGCACAGTCAACTTCCTTTGATTTGAGAGAACAGTAGTGATGTGTATCATAGTGCATCTTTCAGGCCCCCTCAAGAGAAGTTTCTGAAGAAATTTTTGTGAAGAGAGTTGAGTATCCCTTTAATGCCATTCAAATTTCCTAGTGAATTATCCATCCATTGTTTAAACTGAAAAGAGCCAGCCCTATAAGTTATTTTCCAAGAGTAGGGATTGTCCCTATCTGAATAACACTCCAGCCAAACTTGTGGCAGGAATCATAATATCACAGGTTATACATAACTCATTAAGTGAATATAGAAACAAGACTGGTGGGCAGCCATATATGATGACAGAGACCTGTGATCCCATCACTTAGAAGACTGAAGCAGGAGGCCTGGGCTAGGTAGAGTACTAGTCTAGCCTGGACTGCTTAGTGACACCATGTCTCTAAACAACCAACTAACCAAACAAACAAATAAAAACCTCAGGACAAGTGTACTGAGGCTGCCCCCCTTAGCCTGATCCTCCTTTTATTTCTTCCGAAGCTTTCTGCTCTGCTCCCCAGCTAGATTCTTCCCTTTCCCTTTTCCGGCCCATGCTTCATAAACCTCACAATGGTATCATTTTATCCAACAATAGGATTAATGAAATGTAATGGTTTTTCAAAGCCTGATGCTCAGTTGAGTCCTCAACTATATGTATTATGAAAGTGCTTGTTCACAGTAACCCTGTAGAATGTAGGCAGA
This sequence comes from Peromyscus californicus insignis, assembly GCF_007827085.1. Taxonomy (NCBI): domain Eukaryota; kingdom Metazoa; phylum Chordata; class Mammalia; order Rodentia; family Cricetidae; genus Peromyscus; species Peromyscus californicus. Next base: position 26,538,181 of record NW_026294391.1, on the reverse strand, counting down.
CTTTCTTTGTACCGCCTGCTCCCAAATAATGACACAGAAACTTCCTGTTAATTATGAAAGCTTCGCTTTAGCTTAGGCTTGTTCCCAATTAGGTCTTCTACCTTAAACTAACCCATTTGTATTAATCTACTTTCTGCCCCATGGCTCATTACCTCTCCTCCATACTGTATGTCCGACTTCCTCCACATCTTGCTGGCGAATTCCCTCTTCTCTGATTCCTTCCCAAAGTTCCTATCAATGTCCAGAAGTCCTGCCTATCCTCTCTTGCCTAACTATTCAGCTCTTTATTAAGCCAACCAGAAGGTTCTTGGCAAAGCCACATCTTCATGGTGTCCAAAAAGGGTATCCCCCAACAGTAGAAGAGTTGCATTGCTCTGCGGCCATAGTTGTCACTTCTATTGGTAGCAATCTGGGACTCTGCAAACAACAGTCCTGTGCTTTAACACGCTGACCTGAAGAGGCAGCCATCTACCTTCCTCCATCCCTCTCCCCACAACAGCCCTCCTTCACCCTTCCCTCCCATCCTTTCCTGCAACTTTCTTTCTCTTTGGAAGCACAAGAAGGAGCTTTCCTGGAGACAGCCTTACCTACCAGAAGACCTATGAGGACCTAGCACTGAGGAGTAGCTCTACTGTCTTCAGTTTACTCATTGGTAATGAAGAAAGATGAAAGTCCAACCACAGAAGAAAGACTGAAAATCACTGGACACCAAACCTAGAGCACACAGGACCTGTGTCCCACTGTCTATTCTTTTGGGCCCAAACATCTCTCCTACAACTCGCTTGACTCCTTTTGTGAATTGCCTGGAGTCTGCATTGCCATCTGCTCGCTGAAAAGGAGAGCTAAGCCTTCACCACCCGACACTTCACTGAGTTTCATAGTTTGTCTCCTCCCTGTGCTTTCACGCATTAACAAATCTGTGCCCTTCTCCCGGTAATCTGTCATTTGTCAGCTGTCAGGGGGTTTCAGCAAATGCAATTACCAACCTTCGGAGGAAAAGCTGGAGCATCCCTAAAAAACCAAATCAATCTTCGCTTCCATGAGGTTTATCTAGTTTTCCAGCTAAACTGTAATTATCATGCCAAGCAAGAAAATCATTCTTGTGAAAGTTGAAGTTGATAGAAATATTAGCAGAATTTTATCACATTGTTACTGTATCCTAAAACATTTTGCTATTTAAAATGTTTTGTATATCATTCAATATGATACTTTGATATCTTAAGAACTTTTAGATATCTTGTTCGTTCGTTTACACAGAATGTCATTCTGTAGCCCAGGCTTGCCTAGAATTCACTTTTCATCCCATGCTAGTCTAGAATTCAGTATGGATCCCCATCTGGCCTTGAACTTACAGCATTCCTGCAGCCTCAGCCTCTCAAGTACTGGGATTACAACCATGAATCACCATACCCAGATAATATGCCTTAATTTAAAATTTTTGTATCAATTGACAAATAAGACATTCATTTCAAACTGATTACCCTTAGAAACATGACTGTAGCTGCACTAGGAATTACAGTGATGCCTGGCTTTCTTTCTCCTTTCTCCTGTAGTTAGAGTGCTTTGGGCTTTTGTTTTTTTCATTTGTTTTATTTTGTTGTTTTCTCTTTTGGGGGGGTTTTCAGGACAAGGTTTCTCCGTGTAGCCTTGGCTGTCCTAGAACTCGCTCTGTAGAGCAGGCTGCCCTCAATCTCACAGAGATCTGCCTGCCCCTGCCTCCCAAGTACTGGGATTAAAGGTGTACGTCACCACTTTCTAGCCAATTAGAGTATTTCTATAGAAAAATCTCTCCTCTGGGTCTTCAAGATGGGGTCCTGAGTTCAATCCCTAGGTCCTACATGATGGAGAGAACTGACTCCCACAAGTTGTACTCTGACCTCCACAGATGCACTGTGGCAATCATGTCTCTCAAACAAATAAATGTAATAAAAATGTTTAGGAAACAATTCCTCTTATATAGATACATAAGCACACACACACACACACACATACACACACACACACACACACACACACATCATGTGAAAGTAATAGTAACACTGGGGACTAATGAGATGTGGAGGGTTGAGAAAATAGGAGACGGAGGGTTTGGGAAGGACTATGCTCAACATACCAATACCCATAAGAAAACTTTCAAAAGAAATAGTTTTTTTAAAAAGAAAACATCTCCTGCTATCAAGACACAGGGATCTATGTAGAAGAGGGTGCAGAAAGATTGTAAGAGCCGGAGATGGTGGACAACTTCAAGAAGATAGCATTTTTCAAGACACAATAAGGCAGATGCACAGATGGATTCACAAAGACCGCAGAATGCATAAGCCCAAGTCAGAAAAAAAAATCCCAGCACCAAGGAGGGAAAGTCCCTCCCCTAACCAAGAGGTTATCCCTAAATGATAGCTGCTGAGAGAGAGAAAATCAGTTTGTTTGAATGGAGGGACAATGAGCATGTCACTCACACTCTGAGAAAGGCCCCATGGTCAGGGGGAGTTGACCAACACAAAACGAACTCAGTATTTTTGTAGCTTTTATTTGTTTGTTTGCTTGTTTGATTTGTGTTTGACTTTGTTTCTTTTGGTGTTTCAAGACAGGGGCTCACTATATAGCCCCTGCTGTCCTGGAACTTGCTCTGTAGACCAGGCTGGCCTCAAACTCACAGAGAGCCACCTGCCTCTGCCTCCCAAGTGCTGGGATCAAAGGTGTGCACCATCAGGCCCCATCTGGTTTTGTTTTTCAGAGTAAGAACATAAAGTGTGGTGAATAGGAAGGTGGGAAGGATCTAGAATGAGTTGGGGGAGAGGAAAGAATATGGACAAAATGTATTGTATGAAATTCCCAAAGAATAAATAGAAACAAAAAAGAAGCCAAAAAAGAACAAAAGTTAAAACAGAAACATCTTACTTCTATGTGTCACACATAAACCACAAAATATCTAAAACCAGTCCTCATTCACTCTGACAATAAGCCAAGAATTCCAACCAAAATGCTGTAAATGATTTCATGTAAAGACCGATAAACACCAGGTGCAGCTTGTCTTTTGTCAAGGACCTGTTTGGATTGCCTATTTTCCCAAGAGTATCCACTGTGAGTTTATTTCATTTCTTCTCAGTATTACGTCACAAATATCCAAGGCAGCTGAGTACAGCTCCTTCAGAAGTCAGTGCTTTGGCTTTTATGATCTCTTTTTGCCCTCAACACAAGTGTGGCTATTGTGTAGATCTTAACAACTCTTTGGTGACCTTTGTGACAAAGGCACACAGCTGTGCCTGTTTCTTGACTAAAAAGAGAGAAGCAAATGGTGCTGTTTTACTGTCTTTAAGAAAAGCCTAATGGGGCGGGAGAGATGGCTCTGTGGTTAGGAGCTCGTACTGTTATGGCAGAGGACCTGAGTTTGATTCCCAGCACCCACATGGTGCCTCACAATCACCCATAATTCCAGTTCCAGTGGATCCGATGCCTTCTTCTGACCTGTAAGGGCACCAGGTATGCAAGTGGATACTTGTAGGCAAAAGACCCAAACACATAAAATAAAGTAAATAAACCTAAAAAGAGAGAAAAAAAGAAAAAGAAAGAAAATGAAATATGCTTTGTTTCAACCTAAACTTGCTTGTGTGTGTTCATTTTGAAGGTAGTGGTATTTATTAAGACGATGAAAATCTGGAAAACATTAAATGTTAGTAAAAAAAAAAAGCCTGTTTTTATGTATTATAAACTGATAGTAATTTATTAAAGGCTTGGTATGCTGAAAAGTAAACTGAAAGAAAAAGCAACAAACCGTACATACATGTATAAAATTGCATGTTGAAAGTTCTAATCCCTTTCTGTCCACAGCATTCTTTTTTTTTTTTAAGTAATGGTCTTTTTTAAAAAATTAAATTTATTGTCATCAGTACCTGTGTGTTCATGAAGTATGGCATGCACATGGAAGTGAGTTCTATCCTTCCACCTTTCACCTTTACGTGGGCTCAGGGGGCTGAACTTGGGTCTTCAGGCTTGCTCGGGGGTGGGGTGGGGTGGGGTGGGGTGGGAGGGTGGAGAGGTTGGGGGTGGGGGGTTGAACTCAGGTCTTCAGGCCATCTCTGTGGCTCAGTCTCCCCTGTTCTATAGGTCAGCACATGGTTGGTGTTACACCAACAAAATGAACTGAATGGATCTAGTCATGTGGGCCGTTGTCCAAATATAATTGAGACTAGGGAAAAAAATGTTCATTTTATAAGTTATGTTTTATTTAATATTTTAAAATGAATTTTTGTATTAACATATAAAGTAACACTTTTCACTATGGTATCTTCTTATGTGTGTGTTATTATACCTTGAGAAAAACATTTGAAAATATTAAATAACATTCTAAATGCTATCTGTCTGGAGCAGACAGACCTGGTGAGTATCCCTCAGTATCTATGTGACACGAACAGTAACTTGTCTTATCTTGAAATTGTCCTTACATTTAGCCAGACCTGGTGAGTATCCCTCAGTATCTATGTGACACGAACAGTAACTTGTCTTATCTTGAAATTGTCCTTACATTTAGACAGACCTGGTGAGTATCCCTCAGTATCTATGTGACACGAACAGTAACTTGTCTTATCTTGAAATTGTCCTTACATTTAGCCAGAGATGTAAAAGGCCAAAATTGAAATAGTCTCTTTTGATCCTATGCAATATCATACCCCCCAAAGCTTACTTATCTAAGGCTAAAATATGTAATGAAAAAGCTCATAGATGAAATGGAGCTGTTATGGCATCCTTGCCTCTTGGTTTCTACATATATATAAAAAGCATAGTCTAAGAAGAACCTGGCTTTCATGGAATTTGGTTTTTTTTTTCAAGATTTCATTACACTAATTCTCCCCCCCCCCCCCCGCCCCCCCCGGTGCTGTTTTGTTGAATAGGAGAAGAAAACCTTCTTTGTTGTTGTCTTTGAGACAGTCTCAGGTATTCCAGACTGCCTTCATATTGGCAAGGTCGCTGTTGTGGGTCTTCAATTCCTGATTTTCCTGCCTCTACTTCCTGAGTGCTGTAATCACAGGCATTTGCAACCACTATTGGTTTTTGAAGGGCTGGGGATTGAACTCAAGGCTCCCTACATGCTAGGCAAGCCTCTGTCAACTGAGTTACATCCTCAGTCCTAAAAGCGTTTTTTGCAAGACAAAAATTATTGGCATTCTCAACCACCAAATGAAGGTGACGAAGTTTTCATTAGCTCAATGTTTTGAAAATGCTCAGCTATTTGTGTAAGAATGCGATAATTACACAGCCAGCAGAGAAGCTCAGCAGGGCTTAATCACAGACTCCCGAGCAGCTCGGTATGTGATTCAGGCCTCACATGTCCAAACAATAACCAGAAGATGATGATGTGTCCAATTAAAAATGGACACGCACAGTCTATCTCTCTCTGCTCTGCGTTCTGGGCTGGGAAGAATTGACCTTATCTACAGAATATAACAGAATATGCTGCAGCCAGACTTCAATTTCCCCCCTTTTTCTTTTTATTTATTCTTCTCTCACAGACTTCGGTTTGTAGTAGTCCTGACAGTAGCTACTGTTTTCTCTCTAAGAAGTGCTACCACCTTTAGCCCCACCACATGAAGAAGGAGCTTTGTGAACCCCTGGACACCAGATATGCAAGTGAAAACATCTTGAAAAGGATTTCACCCTCCAACTTCAACCCCACAGTGCCTTTTCTGTCCTAGCCAAGAACAGGGCAGGAAGGAGCAGTTCAATTAGATTCATAAAACCATGACCTAATAAAGTGGCTGTTGTGTTTTCATTCTCTCTCTCTTTCTCTGTCTCTCTCTCTCTCCCTCCCTCCCTCCTTCTCTTTCTTGTGCACATGCACAAAGGTCAATCTAAGGTGTCATTGTCAGGCACTGTCCATTTTTTTTTTTGAGACAGGGTCTCTCACTGGGACTTGCAGCTCACCAACTAGGCCAGGCTGAGAGGCCAGTGAGTCCGAGGATTTCACTGTCTCTGCCTACCAGGTGCTGGGATTATGAGCATGTTTCCACAAAACCTGGATTTTTGGCATGGGTTCTGGGCCTTGAACTCAAATCCTCAGATTTGCAAGGCTGGGGTCAATTTACAAGGCAAACACCTTGCCAACAGAGCAGTCTCCCTAGCCCCTAAAACTGTTGCTCTAAAGCTCCAAGTTTTAAGGTGGTTTGCAGAAACAAATGGATAAACTAAGAGATGAGTCATTTTCTACCTTTGAAAGCTCAGCTTTGAAATGACTTTGGAGATGACAGTAAATGAAGCACAAATTGCATTTCCCCTGAAAACTAGTAAATGAATGCCAGGAGAATTATTACCCTGTTAGCTAAACTCGACTTTTCTTTTCTAGCCTAATCTAGTAAATGAATACATCAGCTTCTAGCCTCTAGCAGAGAACATATTGTTGATGCTCTGATGCAAGCTCTGTTAACAGCCTCTGCCCTGGAAAGAAAATCTGAATCCCCAAGATCCCTTACCAGGAAGTTTTATTTGAGGAAACAAAGCTAGTCACATGGTATAGCATACCAGTATACTTCTACTGGGTCGCCTTGTCCAGCTTTGGTATGAGGGCCTATGCCTAGTCTTATTGCATCTTGTTATGCCATGTTCAGATGATATCACTGGGAGGGCTGCTCTTTTCTGAGGGGAAACAGAGGAGCAGTGGATCTGGGGGAGAAGGAAGACTGGGGGGTGCAGGGAGGAGTGGAAGGAAGGGAGGCTGCAGTCGGGATGTATTGTATAAGAGAAGAATAAAGAAAAAAAGAAAGCATGCTCATAATTCCAGAATTATGTCGTTTCAGAGACTGCCTGTGAGAGAAGTGGTCAGTGGAAGACTTAAATAATGGAACCAGTGATGTTTTGAAACAGCATTTGTTGAACATTAGATTTTAATAGAAATCTAGGGACATAGAAGGAAAAGTACTCATACTTGCCTTCAGGGAGTCGATCTGCTAGGTGAGAATATGGGCAGGTAGATAATTGTATTACCATGTGATCAATTTAAAAAGCAGAATGTGGCCAGTGAGGTGACTCGTTGAGTAAAGGCACTTGACAACCAAGCCTGACAACCTGAGTTCAGTTCCGGAACGCCACATTAAATCAATAAGGAACGAAATTAATGAATGAATAAGCAAAATGTAAGACCAATGAGGCAGGGTCAAAAGAACGAAAGGGCCTGCTGTCAGTTTCATTAGACTGAAAAATACCGTTGCCAGTGTTTGATTGATTTCAGTCCATAGACTTGGCCGTTCTTCGTGGTTTGACCAAATGCTCTTGCGTGTCTATTTATGAACAGAGAGAATGTCAGGCGGTGAGGTGAGGGAGAAAAAGAGTCATTTCAGATTCTAAACCCAAACTTGAAACCAAGGTTCCTCGAAGGCCCAACTAATGAGACTGCTGTTTATGTTGAAGAAGAAAAAAATGTTACAACTGTTGTCTAAAAATATTTTATTATTTTATTCACTATTGTGTGTGTAAGCTGTGTGAATAAGAACAGATACAGACACGCTACAGCTTGAATGTGGAGGTCAGATGACAACCTTTGAGAGCCACTTCTTTCTCTTATATGGGTCCTAGGAATCAAACTTGGGTGTTTACTAAGTGTTTTTTTTACCACTGAACCATCTCACCATCCCTGTTACATCTTACAGAGATTTGATTTTTATATTTAATTATACGTATATGAGTCTGTCTGTTGTGGGCTTGTGCACATGCCTGCAGAGGCTAAAAGAGGGTGTCAGAGTCCCTGGAGCTAGAGTTACAGGAGGTTGTAAGCTACCTAACATGGGTTCAGGGGAACATAACTGCAGGCATCCGCAAGAGCAGTATGCAGTCCCCATTACTGAGCCACCTCTCCAGCTACCCCTCCCCATTACATCTCTTAAGCAGATGATTAATACTAGAAGACCTTCATCTTGAAAAGACCACATTTTACTATGGCTCATTTCAAACAAAAAAGACCCTTCACAGTTTAGACATACACTCTGAAATAGTTTTTGGATAAATCATTCAATCATGATTTTGTGCAATTATACAACAATCATCTGTGATTAGCTTCAAAATAAGACAGAAAATGGGGGTGCTGGTGGAAGTAGAATGAGAGGAGGTTCACAGTGCATCGATAATTGCTGTGTCTGGGGCAATGGGTGCACATACATGGAGGTCTGTTAACATTTTTCTCTTTTTGGTGTGTAGTTTTAATTTGTCATAATTTTAAAAATGCAAAAATATGCACAAAGCAATACATAATGAAAGGGAAAGATGAAAAAGAGAGGAAAAGAAGGAAGGAAGGAAGGAAGGAAGGAAGGAAGGAAGGAAGGAAGGAAGGGAGGGAGGGAGAGAGGGAGGAAGGAAAGGAGGGAGGGAGGCAGGAAGGAAGGAAGAAAGGGTGGGTGGTGGTGGAGTACTGTGGATCAATTTTCTGTATGTTGGGAGATGTCTTCACTTGCTATAACAAACTTATCCAAAGTTGTGGATTAAAACATGACAAACACATTTCCATACTGGAGGCCAAAAGTCTAAACCAAGATGTCAACTTTGAAAGGAGCTCTAGAGAGAAATTCTTTCCTTGCCTCTGCTAGTGTATAGTAGCTCCTAGCATTCTGTGATATGACTTTTTTGTGTCTGCTTCCCATTATCTCTTCCTCTCTGTTTCTAGGTGCTTCTTTTGTTGTTGATGTTGCTGTCATTGGCTTTTTTAGAATACAGGATTTCCTGTAGCCCAGGTTGTCCTCAAACTCACTATGTAGCTGAAGATGAACTTTGAACTTCTGATCTTCCCATCTCCTTCACCTAAGTGTTGAGATTATAGACCTATATATACTATCACACCCAGTTCTATGTCCTCTTCAAATACAGTAGTCATTGGGTTTCAAATCCCCCCTAAACCCAGCATGATATCATCCTAATATCCTTATACACTTACATCTGCAGAAATCCTATTTCTAAACAAAGTCACATTTTGAGGTTCCAGGTGGACATGAATTTGAGGGACAGTAATTAACTCACTATAGGGCATGGATTAAGAGTGAATATTGAAAGTGAACATAGGGAAGACAATGAAAAAAGTTAAGAAACTGTAGGGGGAAAACTAAGACATTCTTCCTGGGGATCCAGTTGAGCTTGAATGCAGATGCATTCACCACAGCTGCTGCTTGAGGTAGTGAATGAATGAGTGCAGTGGGCCAGGAAACAGCCGGTAAATGGAACTCTAGAGTGAGCTGGAGGTAAGGGTTGGCTGGAGAAGGTTTCTAAGGGATCATCAAGTGTCGACAGGCAAAGAAGGAGTAGGAAAGCATTCCCCTCCAGAGAACAGTTAGAAAGAACACATAAAAATGAAAACCATCGCAACAGGATGAGAAGAAAACAACTGACAATGGCACTGTTAGAGCATGTAACATAAGGGGAAGCGGAAGCAGACACTCAAGAAGGATGCAGGAGCCACATCAAGGATGCCCATGGAAGCCATGTCACTGGCCTGAGCCTTACCTGCTGTTTGTGTGGAGATACTTAGGGTTTGAAGCAGCAGTTTCATTCACTTTTACCAGTGAGATGTGAACAAATGTCTATTCATTTCAGATAGGGAAGGCACCATTGACTGACCAAAGAAACAATTCCACAGCTTGGAGAACCAGTGACTTTAATTGGACTTGCTTACAGAAGCATGAGCAATTTATGGGCAGCTGCATCTCCAAAGAAAACATCTCTTCCTGCAACAACCTTTAACTGTTTATATATCCTTGGGGAGAGGAGGGCATCAGTGAGCACTCCCTGCACTGCCTTGGGAGTTGCCCCTGTGTTGAGCCCCCTCAGGACTTGCTTGAGCACTTACCTGTGTTAACGGGCCCCATCTTGTAAGGGTCAAGGGCAGGTAGTCACAGCTACCCTAATTTCAAGATGACAAGAGCCATGTCACACCTGGAAACCAGTTTTACAACAGCAGAGGTGCAGGCTGGCCACGTTTTTCTCATAGCTTTAAGGGTTTAATTGGAGACAGGTAGGTCAGTTAAGATGCATTTTGGATCCAGACAAGAAATGAGTGACAGTAGCCACCATGATTCAGAGAGGAAGGTATAGAATCAAGAATAAAAGCAACAAGATGTGGTGGTAAAATGCTGAGGGAAGATGGGTACAGAGCTACAGGGATTATTGTGCACTGGTGGTTGGGATCATCTAGTGCATCCATTCTGTGTGGAACCCTACAGAGTTTAGATGAATTATAAAACTCAGTCACCTTGTATAATACAGCTCGACATTCATAATGTGACTACTATTTGACCCGCGTGTTCTGTTGTTGGTTTTTTTTTTTAAACTCTTTAGGGGCCTGCCACCCAGCTCCCAAATAAATACAAGGAGACTTATTCTTACTTATGACTGTCTGGCCTTAGCTTAGCTTGTTTTTAGCCAGCTTTTCTAACTTAAATTATCCCGTTTCTCTTTAACTACTTTTTGCTTCTGGGCTTTTTACCTTACTTTATTCTAAATATCTTTCTTCCCTTCTTACTCAGTGGCTGGCTGGGTGGCTGGGTGGCTGGCCCCTGGCATCCTCCTCTCCTTCTCCTTTTCTTGTTCCTCACTCTTTTTTTCTTCTTTTTCTCCCCAGTCTAGATTGCTCCTCCTATTTATTCTCTCTCTGCCAGCCCCACCTATCCTTTCTCCTGCCTAGCTATTGGCCATTCAGCTCTTTATTAGACCATCAGACATTTTAGGCAGGCAAAGTAACACAGCTTTACAGAGTCAAACAAATGCAACATGAAAGAATGTAACACATCTTTTCATCATTAAACAAATATTCCACAGCATAAACAAATGTAACAAATCCTAAACTAATATTCCACAACAATGTTCTTTTCCAGGACTAATCCTGCTGAGTGATAAAAGGTCAATAACAACAGAAGTGGTTTTTGTAAGAATGGTTGGTTAAGAATAGGCACTAGAGCACTATTTATAACTTTAAAACACTAGTAAGAATGTAAGCATCCATCAGAGGTCCACTAGATAGGCACAGGGAAAAACAGGCTAAGGTGGCTAGAGGCTGAGGCTGTTACAGCAGGCTGTCATATGACTGTTCAAACTGTAAGAAACAAAACCACTGGGGCCAATATGGGGGCCAGACAGTCCTGCTAACTGTCCCTCGAATCACTACCATTAGCCTTGCAAAATGGACTGTTCCCATCATATGTCAGACAGTATGATACATTCCAAAACACTGTATGAGACAAGAAAAGTAGGAAGTTTGCATTCTAGGAAAATCTGGATGCATTCTTAGAATTCACCAACCTTCTCCATCTTGAGTCATGAACAATTTTCCTCTCATTAAAGTTGGCCATAAGACAAAGTATCCAAAACCTCAGAACCTATCATCACTTCTGAGAAGCCTGCACTCTCCACTTATAGATAGACTTTTATTTTCACTATGTAATAAAAGTTCTTTCTCTCACCCAGTCCCTTACTTGCTCTCACATCTGAATTATTTTCTCTGATGGTAAAAAGAAGTTTGAAGAATTGGGTATAGGTCTTAATTTCCCTATCCCTAGGACCTCTCCAGCCTCTTATTGCTGGTAATACATCCATTGGCATCTGCTAATTATAACTACTCATAAAGAAAAACATACACTCAGCTTGAATGCAAAAGCACCACTTAGGGAATAAAGAACCAACTGGACCAGATTGGAGTTCCATATTCAAGTTATGACATGATTTTCCTAGCATAATAGGCAAGTATTTCCGGAAAGAAGAAGAACATAAATATTTTAGGGGATGTGGACAGTATAGTCTTCATCACAATGCTCTGCTCTGTAGTGTGAAAGCAGCTATGGATAATGTGAAAATGAATAAGTACAGTTGTTTTCTAATAAAACTATATATATATATATATATTTATATATATATATATTTATATATATATATTTATATATATATATTTATATATATATATATATAAATAGCAGGTGGCAGGCTGGATTCAGCCTGTGGCTGTAGTTTGCCAATCACTGTTCTGTGGATCCATAAATCTCCAAGAAGTCTTGGTTCTCCCATCAGCTGTGTGCTTTGGGGCAACTCATTTTTTGTCTCATTCATCTCATTGCTATGAAAGTTCATGCACATTTATGTGAATACAAATCAATGGCTAAAGATGGTATAAAAATCTAGACTTGGAAAACTATTTCTAAGTGTTTCTTTTGTTGATACATTTATTTCACTGCAGTCTTACGACTTGACTTCAAGGTGGGTATTTGATATACTTTTATCTGTCAGGAAGCCTGTTAAGCATTCAGGACTCATTCTATGCAGCATTGGTCTTTGTTCTTTCTTGCAGTTGTAAGGACAAACAGGATTCTACCTCTCTCTCTGAAGGTTTGAATCTGCTAAAATACACCGACAAAGTAACAGGAAAAAGCATGAGTTTAGTTTATTATGTGCATGGAAGAAGCTCAGGAGAATTCCCAATATCCTCAGTGGGGTTCAAAACACCCCCTTTGTGGAGGAGAGAGACCTAAGGGTGTTGGCAAGTTAGAGAGTAGTGAATGATTCTCAGAAGAAACTTGCCGCTGGGCAGAAGAACAGATGAGAACCTGGGACAGAGTTTCTGTGAAACCTGGAGAAGGTAGAGATAGCTGGAGAGGTAAAAGCAGAACCACACTGGGCAAAAGTGGCTTTCTGCAGCTGGAGTCTCTCAGGGAGCCCCTCTGAGCTGCCTTTAGAAGGCGAGGTGAAAAATCTGATCCTGCATGAACTAACATGCTTCTTTCTCTTCATTATCAGTGAACTTCCTCTGGTTAATGAGATTTTCAAAAAGGAGTCCAAGACAACAGCACTTCTTTAGGAAGTATTTCCTTTAGTCACAAAAGATGACTTTCACAAGACTATGGGGAGGGGTTCCTTCCTTGGGTTTGGGGCAGGGGAGGGAATACAAAGGGAGATTAGAGAGACCTGAATTCTGAAATGAGCTTTCTAAGACATTCAGATGTCCTTTAATTCATACGTGCTCAGCACATCAAAGCGTCATACCTCAGAGTATCATTTTCCTGGCCCTAGACTACTAGTCAGAAGCTTTGTTAATGCCCATTTCAAAGTCTTCTTTGGGAATAATTCTTGGGTTGTTCCCATCTTTATACAGCTGCTTGATTTCACAGGTACACATTTCTGGGGATCTGAAGAAGCACACAGGTCCTCGTGTTGGGAAGGGTCCTATGCTTAATTTCAAGTTCTGTGGCTGCCATCTTGAAATTCTAAAGCATTTATGAATGAGGAGCTCTAAATTTTCATACTTTAGCTGGTCCTGCTAGCATGCAAGAAAGAAAAATTAACCTTTCATTTTATGCTGGCTACAGGTTCAAACTGAACAAAATATTTGACAGTAAAAATACATAAATGACCTTTCTTCCTTTGTGTTCCTCCAAGAAATGTTTCCTGGGTCCTTTCATCTCTTGAGGCTGAAAATGTATTTTAAGTATGTTGGTTTTATGGACCTCCCAATTGCAAGAAATAAAATAGCAGTTATGGATCCTTTAATATAAACATTAAAGAGTATTGTTGTGTTCTTACTAGAAATATAAAAATGCTTGATCCATAAGGTAATTATAACACATATTTTTGTTGTCAAAATATTAGGATTTTAATACCAAGTCATAATTATACTTGGTATAGTTTATTATAGTCTTTATAGTTATAAATAATTCAGTTATTTTGTGGTCAAAATGCAAATATATACTCTTGAATACTAAATTAAACACTTCCTAAGAATTCTTCTTGCTATTTCCATGGAAAGCAAGGCTATAGTGGTTTGAATGGTTCAGTACTTTACTACTGCTGTGTGACACAAAGGAGGACCTGTTACACTGCTTCCCTGGAAAGCCAGTGTGCACACTGGCAGATCCAGAGGAGGGGAGAAATATCAGTATTTGATTTCTGAATCTTATTGACCAATATTCAGGAACCTCTTTACTGTATCAGTTACTTAAAAGTGAGCAGAGGACCAACGAGATGGCTCATTAGGTAAAGACTCTTGCTGTGCAAGCCTGAGGTTAACCTGAGTTGGAGCCCCAGAACCCATGGAAAGGTGGAGGGATCGACTCTGACCTCCACATGCACGTGTGCTTTTCCCCAAACCACACTACTACTGCTGCTACTACTACTACTACTACTACTACTAATAATAATAATAAATTAAAATTTTTAAGTAATAATACTTTTAATAAAATTAACTTCTCAATGGCACATTTAATACATTAACCCTCCCCCTTCTTGGTTTCTCTGCATTGTGTGCAACATCACTTTGACTTGATATTCATGGGTCTATTTTATTTCCCACCTTTATTTTGCATTTGAAAATCTTCCTTGGTGATTTGTGCCCTCTTTGCCCTAGGACCCTCGATAGTTTGAGATGGTAGCATCTGGGAAAGGGAGAACTTCCCCTTGTCTACCTGAGGGTGAATGCTTGAGAGGTCAGGTGGGTGGGTGGAGACAGCCCTGGGACAGGGAAAGATGGTCCCTCCACTGTAGAAAGTAGAATAGGATCGTGGTCAGACTTAATTTGAATTTAAATTAAATTTTTAAGTGAGTAGAAAAGAAAACTACATTGAAAGAGACTTCACAACAAGTTCATGGTTAGCCTGGACTACATGAGGGCCTGTTTCAAAAATAAACAAATATTAGCAACAAAAAACCCTACACATTTTTATCTCATCTTCTCTTATTTCAATTTTCCATAAATGATGGTTGATTGTTTGCCACGGCCTTCATGACTCTATAAAATATTGTATTGTTTCAATGTTTAGTATTCAATCAACTTAGACATTTTGAAAATTCACTCAATGTGTATCATAACAGAATACATTTTTTAATTTTTTGGTTTGTTTGTTTGTCTATTTGAGACAGGTTCTCCTGTACCTAGATTGGTCTCAGACTCACTGTGTAGTTGTGACTGGCCTTGAACTCTGATTCTCCTGCTTCCACCTCCCAGTGCAGGGATTCAAAACAAGTACACCATACCTGGCCCTAATTCTTTTTCTTCCTTCTTTCCTTCCTTTCTTCCTTCCTTCCTTCCTTCCTTCCTTCCTTCCTTCCTTCCTTCCTTCCTTTCTTTTTTTTTTTGGGACAGGGTCTCTCTGACTAGCTCTGGCTTAAATCAGATTGGCCTCAAACTCAAAGACATCTACCTGCCTCTGCCTCCAAGTGCTGGGATTAAAAGGCGTGCACCACTAGCCACTATATCCAATTCAGAATTCTTAATAAAGTGGCACAAAATTGCCAGCTGCCAGAAAATTAAGCATTCCACTTTCACAAGAAATGACACAGGCAAGCAGTTATTTTCACTGCCTATCTTAGTTTCACAGCCGGGGTTCATAACAAAAGACAGAGTAATGAAAGAAAAATATAGCAATGTATTTGCTTTTTATTTATTTGTCTTTGTAATTTGATTTTCGGATGCTAAGGATTGAACTCCAGGTTTGGAGTATATTCACTTATGTACTGTCAGTTTCATGGGGCATGAGAGCCTTCATGAGACAATGAAGACCTGGAGAAACAGTTAAAATAAGCGTCATATTGTTTTGTGGTGATTGATTTTGGTGTGTAGGTTTTGACATAGTGCAAGCTGGACTTGAACTTCCTATGTAGTTCAGGCTGAATGTTGGGAATAGATATGCTTCACCATGTCAAGGAGTCTGAATGATTCTAGTAGTAAATTTAGTAAAGAGAATCACTGAGAAATAAACAATGAAGTGAGGAAGAACTAAGTAAAATAAAGTGGAAGGGGGTGATGGCAAGGCCCATTCCTGCTTTTCTCTGTTTTTCCTTCTAAGAGAGGAGGGTGCTCCTTTACATTGGAGTGTAAGGAGTGAATCTCTCATGGGGAGGTCCTTATGACCTGTGTCCTGGGAAGGTCAGGAAGTTTTTCCTGTTTTTTAATGATCTGCTTCAAGTGGGGAAGGATACAAGAAGGGCAGAGAGGTTTACTTTTACTTGTGACATTTTCTTCACCAAATTCCTGCAGCTTAAAAATATTCAGTGTGCCCTGATGCAGGGGGGAGGTGCTTAGTCCTGCCCCAACTTGGTATACTAACCTGTGTTGACTACCAAAGGGAGGCCTTACCACTTATGAGCAGTGAATGGGGGGTTCGGTGGAAGAGAGGTGGTGGGGAATGGGAGAAGGGGAGGGAGAGTGAACAGTGATTGGTTTGTAAAATGAAAAAAAAATAAAAAAATTCAGTGTGTCAAAGTGAGGTAGAATGTTTTGAATCCATCAATACAACCACCTTCTTAAAATAATTTTTACCTTTAATTGTGTGTATGTGCGTGTGTGTGTGTGTGTGTGTGTGTGTGTGTGTGTGTGTGTGTGTGTGTGTATGTGGCAGTAATGAGGATTGAAACTAGGGTCTCACACATCCTAGGTAAGCACACTACCACTGAGCTATAGTTATGGCAAAATTTTCAAAATCATATTTATTTATTGTGTGTATTTATGTGTTTGCATAGAGCACATGTGGAGGTCAGAAACTAACTTTCAGGAAGGAGTTGGTTCTCTCCTTCCACCATGTGGGTCCCAGCAATTAAATTCAGGTCATCAGGCAGGTGCCTTTACAAACTGAGCCTCTACATCTTTAACAATGCTTTTAGAACCTATTTGTCATACCGAATCTGTATGGAGAAACCTTTTAAATGCCTCCGAGTGTGCAAACACACACACACACACACACACACACACACACACACACACACACACACACACACACAAGACTTCAGATCAATTTAAAGATGTATCTGTTTTTTTTCCAATGGGAAAAAAATCTCTTAAAAATAACTATCTCATTGCTATCAAAAATTAAAACATTATCAAGTGTGTTGAGTGACTATCATGAAAATAATTTGAGTCTGAAACTTAATAGAAACAGATCAATGCCACAAGATAGAACATAGAAGCAGAGCAAAACAGTCTAGGGATTTAGTAAACCATAGGGATAAAATGTTATGTCAGCAAAGAGAATATGGATTATTCAATAAATGATATTAGAACAATAAACTACCTGTCTGGTAAAGAGTAAAATAATTCATTTCTCACTCCCTAACAAAAAATGTTGAGAAATATTAAATATTTAAAGGAAGTTTTTTTTAAAGTAAAGCAAATATGTAGGTGGTTTTAAAAGACCTTGAGTAAGGAAGGTTTTTGTAGCTGAGATGTAGAAACCAGATGCTGAGCGAGTGGCTTTGAGCCTTGGCTCAGAATTAGATGCACCCAAGGAACTTATAAAACATTTCTATCATTGACATCAGTCTGGACAAAAATCAATCAGAATCTCTGAGAATAATCAAATAAAACTTTCCTCTCACCCCCCCCCCCATATCACTCTGGAAACTGTCTCAGTTCTTCTCTGCCAAGAGTGGCCCAACTACCATTATTGCTTTGCAGTTGGCACACTGCACCTTTCTTCCTTGGAGGCTTGTTGCTTTCTTGGACCTTACCCAGAAATGAAAAGACAAGATCCTCTCCACACTCAGTATATCAACAGTGCTTTAACTAGTAGGCACTGGGGCAAGAAACAGAAGGCATACTCAAAATGGGTAATTTGAAAAGAGTTTAATGACAAAATAGAATGCATATGGATTCTTTGATATTTTGTATGTAGTGATGGTTATAATGATGAATTTACACTTGTGTTAAAAATTTATAAGACTAGGTGCTATTGGGTTTTTTTGCTCTTTTGGGGGGCCTGCCACCTAGCTCCCAAATAAATTAAATGGAGGCTTATTCTTACTTATGAATTCCTGGCCTTAGCTTGGCTTGTTTCTTGCCACCTTTCCTTAACTTAAATTATACCATCTACCTTTTGCCTCTGGACATTTCTCTTTCTCTTTCTTCTGTAAATCTTACTCTTACTCTGTGGCTTATTGTGTAGTTGGGTGACTGGTCCCTGATATCCTCCTCCTTCTCTGGCTACTTCTTCCTCCTCCCAGATTTCTCCTTCTATTTATCTTCTCTGTCTACAAGCCCCAACTATTTCTCTCTCCTGCCTCACTATTGGCTATTCAGTTCTTTATTAGACCATCAGCTGTTTTAGACAGGCACAGCAACACAGCTTCACAGAGTTAAACAAATGCAACATAAACAAAAGTAACACACCTTAAAATAATATTCCCCAACAACTAGGCTGGTAGGATGGCTCAGTTGATATGGGTGATTGCAGCCAAATCTCAATACCTGAGTTTGTAGCTGAAAGTTTTCCTGTGTCCCACCTGACCCGAGGTCAGGACAAATCTCTCTCACCCGCTGGTCCTGCAGCCACTTGGACCCAAATAAATACACAGAGGCTTATATTAATTACAAACTGTATGGCCTATTGGCTCAGGCTTCTTGCTAGCTAGATCTTACATCTTAAATTAACCCATTTCTATAAATCTATACTTTGTCACATGACTCGTGGCTTACTGATACTTTACATCTTGCTTCTTCTGGCGGCAGCTAGCAGCATCTCCCCTGCTCTGTCTTCTTTCTTCCTCTCTCCTCTTTAGAATGTCCCTCCTAACCTTATTCTGCCTCACCATTGGCCAAACAACTTTATTTATCAATCAATCAGAGCAACACATTTTCACAGCATACAGAATGACATCACTCATCATGAGTTCAGTCCCTTCAATATACACAGTGGAAGGAGAAAACAGACTCAGGCAAGTTGTCCTCTGACCACAACAGTGGCATGTATGTGTCATAAACACACACACACACACACACACACACACACACACACACACACACACACAAATAAATAAATAAATTGAAAATTGTGGGACAATATTAGAAAATGAGTGTACATGGAAACAGATGAAACTTAAGTGAAACTGACAGTTAAGTCAGTAGTATGGTGTCAGTATCAGTTGCCTTTCTTGATAGCATCATCTTGGGTATTGATGGTGTTACTGATGAAGGAATATAGGCAAATGGAACCCAGAACCTCTCTGTGTTTCCTTTGAAGCTTCTTCCTACTGTACTGATATTTCAAAATAACATTTTTTTCTTTAGTATTTGACAATGTGAGTAGAGAGCAAAAGATCAACAATTCAACAACTGGGCCTACTTTTCCACTTCTGGCCTGAGATACAGGGAGGAAGGAATATTCATTAGACATGGAGAGCAAAGAGGCAACACAGACTGTACAACAAGGGCCATCTGACAAGTCCTACCATCTTCAGACTAAAAAATGTCAGGTAGGCCAAGGCACCAAGTTCATTGATACCAGCCCTTAGTTCATTGATTAAGATTGAACAAAATTAGTTTAAAAGCCTGAAAGAAGTTTGAGAGAGACACTAAAAGAAAATTTAAGAGGTAGAGAAATTGGCTCACATGATTGTGGAAGTTGAGAAGTCTCAGAAACTGCAGGTGGCAAGCTGGAGACTGGAGAATTATGGATAGCTCTAGATAGAATCCAAAGGCCCAAGAATCAAGATAGCTGAGACTGTTGATTTAATATGAAAGCTGGTGCTCCAAGATCTGATGGTGCTTTTGAGTCCAAAGGCTAGAATAGACTGATGTCTTGGCTCAAAGCAGTAAGGGAAGAGGAGGATCCACTTACCCAGTGATAATAACAACAAAAATGTCAGCTTTTCTTTCTTATCCAGGCCTTGAAGTGACTGGCCAAGGGAAACTCACATTAGGAAAGAGAATATGTTTTATCCAGTGCACCAATTCAAATGTTAATCTTATGGAAAACACCCTCATAGGCACATTTAGAATCACATTTGATCAAACATCTGGATATTCTGTGCTCCACTCAAAGTAATAAATAAAGTTAACCATCACAATTACAGACATGTAGCTCATCAGAATACATAATTGGATGCCCCCTTAGTTTGCTTCACTCAGATTAAGGTCATATGGATAGCAAAGCTCTTTGAGCACTGTCATCGCAAGGGGCAGACGATACTTTGAGATACTTTTATTTTCTTTCACTCATGCTGCTCATCTTTCTTCCCACCAGAGTGGAAAGTTAATTGACTTCAAATATATTTTGCCCTGAGTAATAACTTGGAAATGTGCTCGCTGGCCTAAGAAGCTCATCTATGCTTAGGGTTGGCCCCAGTAGGACTGAACTCATACGTGCACATAATGTTCTGTCAGCAATCAACCTGATATAAATCATGCAGGGCTCTAAACTCCAGAAGCAGTAACTCAGAGAGGTAATACTCTGTGCACTTGTACTACCCATGCTTTTGTAAACCAAATCTTACTTACTTGTTTGGGTTTTTTTTTTTTTATAGGAAAAGTGGGTAGCTGAATTTGAACTTCTTTGTATATGCCAGATGGATGCTATTACTGGTTTTGTATTCAACAAGCTATTGGTAGGACTAATGTAGACAGTTCAATTGGTAAAATGATTGCCATGCAAGATGAGTATGAGTTCATGCACCTAGCCTCAATTTAAAAGGTGCTGGTAGTGTGCATTTATAATCTTAATGCTAGGGAGGTAGAGATGGGTGAATCTCTGGGGCTTGCTGGCTAGCTAACCTAGCCTAAATTGGTAAGCTCCAGGTTTGGTGAGAGACCCTGTCTCAAAAAATAAGAGGAAGACACTAATGCTACACTCTGGCCTTCACACACACACACACACACACACACACACACACACACACACACACACATTATTGACTTTTTCCTGGATCCTCCATTGGCATAGATGGTGAGCTGAGTCCACAGACATGGGATATACTTTCTGGTCCAATGAAGGTCAGCTGTCCGCTGTGTCTATAGGAAATACTCCATTTCATGCATCTGTCTGTTCAATCACACTACATGTACAGCGTGTCTACAATATACTTGGAACTATGATGTGCCCTTATCCAAAATAAAACTCTTCTACCAGAAGGAATGGCAAGCTAGCAGGAAACCAGACTATATAGAACTTTCTAGTAGCCCAGAATGTTCAGTATAAGAACAGCAATCACATTCAATCATCTTTTTTTATTTCAAACAAGTTCTTTACTTTAAAAGCACAACAAAATCATTAGTCTATTTCTCAAGATAATGGATATTGAAATGTTTTAAATGAACCAGGGAAACTGACAACAGCAAACTGAGACTTGTGAATCAACTAAATATGGAAACAGGGTGGGACAACCCTTGCACAGTTCCTGAGTATAGAAGTCATGGTATAAGATTAATTCATCTTCTGTAATATTCCATCTTACCAGAGTGCAGAAGGACTCTCTCTTGTTGACCTGGAAGAAAAGCAAACACAGATGTGAACTGCTGGTGGGGAGGGCCAGGTGGCAAGCAACTGTGTGGCAGGCTTCTAGAAACTGAAAAGTTCTCCAAACAGATGGCAGCCAATAAGAAACTGATGGCCTGAGTCCTGTAACCACCAACACTGCGGTTCTGCCAGTAGTCCGTGAATTTGGAATAGAAACTGAACCCAAGAGGAAACTGCAGAACTAACAGACACCTTGACTGCAGCCCCCTAAGACTCTGAACTTCAAGGCCAGCCTGGTCTCCACAGTTCCAGGACAACTAGAGCTACATAGTGAGACCCTGCTTCAAAACAACTACAACAACGAAAGACTCCAAACTCGAAGGATTCAGATAGGAAATAGTTGGCTTCCTAACTCGGGAAACTGAAATCATAAATGTGGAGGTGGGAAACAGAGGGTGTCAATATCCTGTGCTTGTGATATTTTGTTATGCAGCAATAAAAAGCCTAACCTACAATCTATCCCTGTTTTTTTCCATAAGCTTAAATGAAATTCTTTCTAGCCCTGACACACACGTACCTCAGTATGTTTAGAAGCTCAGAGACACTGCCTGCTTTATTAGTATAACTCTCTGGGCTCCTCACAGCCCTGAGCTCCCTGGCAAACATTTCTATGACCACAGGAATGTTTTCATCAGGACCTTGCTGAGCAAGATTAACATCTAGGTTTCAGAGTTCCTCTATCAGAATGGAATTTGTAAATTTCTTCTATGTGTGCTCTCGGTTTATATGTTACTCTTGGGTTTCTTCGAAGCAAGCAATGTCTGAAATAACCTATACTGATGCTGAATAAATAGACCTATGCTATTCATTTTCACTGAAGACTGGAGTTTATCTAGTATATTGCTTGACACAGAACAGGGACATAATAGTGCTAGAGTGAAGTGCGGAGTTTTTTTTTTTTAAAGGTAAAACAATGAGATTACATTACATACTCATCACAGGAAAGATCCACCAAGATGAAGTCTCAATTCTGAATATTTATGCCCCAAACACAAGGGCACCCACATATGTAAAAGAAACATTACTAAAGCTTAAATCACATATAAAACCCCACACATTAATAGTGGGAGACCTCAACACCCCACTTTCACCACTGGACAGATCTCCCAAATTGAAACTTAACAGAGAAATAAAGGACTTAACTGATGTCATGACTCAAATGGACTTAATCGATATCTACAGAACATTCCATCCTAACAAAAAAGAATATACCTTCTTCTCAGCACCCCATGGAACCTTCTCTAAAATTGACCACATACGTGGCCACAAAACAAATCTAAACAGATACAAAACAATTGGAATAACCTCCTGTGTTCTATCAGACCACCATGGTCTAAAGTTGGATTTCAACAACAACAAAAACTACAGAAAACCTGCAATCTCATGGAAACTGAATAATACCCAACTGAATCACCAATGGGTTAAGGAAGAAATAAAGAAAGAAATTAAAGACTTCCTAGAGATCAATGAAAATGAAGACACCACATATCCAAATTTATGGGACACTATGAAAGCAGTACTAAGAGGGAAATTCATAGCACTAAATGCCCACATAAATAAGTTGGAGAAATCTCACACTAGAGACTTAACAGCATACCTGAAAGCTCTAGAACAAGAAGAAGCACAGTCTCCCAGGAAAAATAGACGCCAGGAAATTATCAAAGTGAGAGCTGAAATCAATAAAATAGAAACAAAGAGAACAATACAAAAAATTAATGAAACAAAGAGTTGGTTCTTTGAGAAAATCAACAAGATAGACAAGCCCTTATCCAAACTAACCAAAAGACAGAGAGAGAGCATCCAAATCAACAAAATCAGAAATGAAAAGGGGGACATAACAACAGACATTGAGGAAATCCAGAGAATCATCAGGTCATACTTCAAAAACCTCTATTCAACAAAACTGGAAAACCTAAAAGAAATGGATGACTTTCTGGATAGGTACCACATACCTAAGTTAAATCAAGACCAGATAAACTATTTAAATAGTCCAATAACCCCTAATGAAATAGAAACAGTCATTAAAAGTCTCCCAACCAAAAAAAGCCCAGGACCAGATGGTTTCAGCGCAGAATTCTACCAGATCTTCAAAGAAGAGTTAATACCAATACTCTCTAAATTGTTCCACACAATAGAAACAGAAGGAACATTACCAAACTCCTTCTACGAGGCTACAATTACCCTAATTCCTAAACCAAACAAGGATACAACAAAGAAAGAGAACTACAGACCGATCTCCCTCATGAACATTGATGCAAAAATACTCAATAAAATACTGGCAAACAGACTCCAAGAACACATCAAAACAATTATCTACCATGATCAAGTAGGATTCATTCCAGGGATGCAAGGGTGGTTCAACATACGAAAGTCCGTCAATGTAATACACCATATAAACAAACTCAAAGAAAAAAACCATATGATCATCTCACTGGATGCAGAAAAGGCATTTGACAAAATCCAACACCCCTTCATGATAAAGGTATTGGAGCGATCAGGAATACAGGGAACATACCTAAACATAATAAAGGCAATTTACAGCAAGCCAACAGCCAACATTAAATTAAATGGAGAGAAACTCAAAGCAATTCCACTAAAATCAGGAACGAGGCAAGGCTGTCCACTCTCCCCATACTTATTCAATATAGTACTTGAAGTTCTAGCCAGAGCAATAAGACAACATAAGGAGATTAAGGGGATACATATTGGAAAGGAAGAAGTCAAGCTTTCCCTATTTGCAGATGACATGATAGTATACTTGAGCGACCCCAAAGATTCCACCAAGGAACTGATACAGCTTATAAACACCTTCAGCAACATAGCAGGATACAAGATCAACTCAAAAAAATCAGTAGCCCTCCTATATACAATGGACAAAGAAGCGGAGAAGGAAATCAGAGATACATCACCCTTTACTATAGCCACAAATGACATAAAATACCTTGGGGTAACACTAACCAAGCAAGTGAAGGACCTATATGACAAGAACTTTAAGTCCCTGAAAAAAGAAATTGAAGAAGATGTCAGAAAATGGAAAGATCTCCCATGCTCATGGATAGGCAGGACTAACATAGTAAAAATGGCAATCTTACCAAAAGCAATCTACAGATTCAATGCAATCCCCATCAAAATACCAACACAATTCTTCACAGACCTGGAAAAAATAATACTCAACTTCATATGGAAAAACAAAAAACCCAGGATAGCCAAAGGAATCCTGTACAATAACACAACTTCTGGAGGCATCACGATCCCTGACTTCAAGCTCTACTATAGAGCTACAGTAATAAAAACAGCTTGGTACTGGCATAAAAACCGACATGTGGACCAATGGAATCGAATTGAAGACCCTGACATTAATCCGCACACCTATGAACATATGATTTTTGACAAAGAAGCCAAAAGTGCACAATGGAAAAAAGAAAGCATCTTCAACAAATGGTGCTGGCAAAACTGGATATCAACATGTAGAAGGCTGCAAATAGATCCATATCTATCACCGTGCACAAAACTTAAGTCCAAGTGGATCAAGGACCTCAACATAAATCCAGCTACTCTGAACCTGCTAGAAGAGAAAGTAGGAAGTAGTCTTGAACGCATTGGCATAGGAGACTACTTCCTAAATAGAACACCAGTAGCACAGACTCTGAGACAAACAATCAATCAATGGGACCTCTTGAAACTGAGAAGCTTTTGTAGAGCAAAGGATACAGTCAACAAGGCAAAGCGACAGCCTACAGAATGGGAAAAGATCTTCACCAACCCCACATCTGACAGAGGACTGATATCCAGAATATATAAGGAATTCAAGAAATTAGACATCAAAATGCCCAACAGTCCAATTAAGAAATGGGCTATAGAACTAAACAGAGAATTCTCAACAGAGGAAACTCAAATGGCCGAAAGACATTTAAGGAACTACTCAACATCCCTAATCATCAGGGAAATGCAAATCAAAACAACTCTGAGATACCACCTTACGCCTGTCAGAATGGCTAAGATCAAAAACACTGAAGACACCTTATGCTGGAGAGGATGTGGAGCTAGGGGAACTCTCCTCCACTGCTGGTGGAAATGCAAGCTTGTACAACCACTTTGGAAATCAATATGGTGCTTTCTTAGAAAATTGGGAATCAATCTCCCCCAAGATCCAGCTATACCACTCTTGGGCATATACCCAAGAAATGCTCAACCACACCATAAGAGCACTTGTTCAGTTATGTTCATATCAGCATTGTTTGTAATAGCCAGAACATGGAAACAACCCAGATGCCCTTCAACTGAAGAATGGATAAACAAAATGTGGTACATATACACAGTGGAATACTACTCAGCAGAGAAAAACAATGGCATCATGAGGTTTGCAGACAAATGGATGGATCTAGAAAAAATCATCCTGAGTGAGGTAACCCAGACTCAGAAAGACAAACATGGTATGTACTCACTCATAGCAGGATACTAGACATGAAACAAGGATGACTTGTCTGCTACTCACATCACCAGGGAGGCTACCTGGAAAACAGGACCCCAAGAAAGACACAGGGATCACCCAATGACAGAGAAATGGAATGAGATCTACATGAACAGCCTGGACATGAGTGGGGGTAATGAAAGGCGAGGGTTGAGGGAAAGAGAGCTTGGGGGAGCGGGAGATCCCAGCTGGATCAACAACAGAGAGGGAGAACAAGGAATAGAAGACCATGGTAAATGAAGACCACATGAGAATAGGAAGAAGCAAAGTGCTAGAGAGGCCCACAGAAATCCACAAAGATACCCACACAACAGACTGCTGGCAATGGTCGAGAGACAGCCCGAACTGACCTACTCTGGTGATGGGATGGCCAAACACCCTAATTGTTGTGCTAGAAACCTCATCCAACTACTGAGGGATCTGGATGCAGAAATCCATGACTAGGCCCCGGGTGGATTTCTGGGAGTCCAATTAGCGAGAATGAGGAGGGTTTATATGAGCGAGAATTGTTGAGACCAAGGTTGGATAAAGCACAGGGACAAATAGCCAAATGAATGGAAACACATGAACTATGAACCAATGGCTGAGGGGTCCCCACTGGATCAGGCCCTCTGAATGGATGAGACAGTTGATTGACTTGATCTGTTTGGGAGGCACCCAGGCAGTGGGACCAGATCTTGTGCTCATTGCATGAGTTGGCTGTTTGAAACCTGGGGCCTATGCAGGATTGTTTGGCTCGTCCTGGGAGGAGGGGACTAGACCTACCTGGACTGAGTCTACCAGGTTGACCTCAGTCTGTGGGGAAGGCTTTGCCCTGGAGGAGATGGGAATGGGGGGGGGTTGGGGGGAAGGTGAGGGGGACGGGAGGGGGGAGAACAAGGGAATCCGTGGCTGATATGTAGAACTGAATTGTATTGCAAAATAAATTAATTAAAAAAAAATAGTAAAAAAAAAATAAATAAATAAAAAATAAAAAAAAATAAAAAAAAAAAAAAAAACCAATGAGATTAATGAGGTTGCTCATAAATCACGTGCTGAAGGGACAAGCCAGCCAGAGGGAGGTATTATGAAGGATCACATCTGTAATAATGGGATAGAAAGTGAGACGAGAAAGTGGACACTGCTGGTGCCCTTCCTAGACCTCCTGAAACTGCTAGGACATTAGTCCTCCAACTCTCATGATTGTCAATTGCAAATAGGTCACCGCAATCCCCTTCCAGAATTGATTTTAGTCAAAAGACAGCTGATAAGTGACTCTATAAGAAAAATGCATTCCCTTTTGTTTGGGTTTGAATATGAAATGCTTCTGGTAGGTGCATGTGTTTGAACACTTGATCCCTGGATGGTGGTGACATGTGGGAAGGTTGAGGCACTTTGCTGGAGGAAATGAGTCACTGTGGGCAGCAGGCCTTGAGACTTTGTATCCCAGCACCACTTCCTGCTCATGCTTGGCTTTGTCTGGACATAATGTGACCAACTGTGAGTCACCATGCCTTCCCTGTCCGCTGCCATGTCATCCCACCATGATGGACTGTATTCCTGCCTTGGGCAGGGCATTCTATCACAGTAGGGAAGTAATTAAAACGCCTTTGTATCAATGTAAGATTATAATCAACCTCTACTCTGTTTCCTTTAACTTTTGTCAAGGAGACCAGGTAAAAATCATAGAAGATTCTTGTAGATAAGCTAACCCATATCCTACACTGTTTTAAAATTTCATTTCTTATTTTTTGATGGTTTCATACACATATATAATGAATTTTGGTCATTTACACACCCATTACTCTCTCTCATTCTTACTCTTTCTCTCACTGAGACCCTAGTACTTCCTAACAAAACTCCTACTTCCTTCTCCTCCCATGTCTTCTGTGTGTGAGAGAGACCCAGCGATTTTTATTAGGAATGCTTGCCTGAGCATGGGTGGGAGGTTATTTATTGGAACTTCTTTCCAGTGGTTATATCACTTATTAAAGGTTACATCACTGAAGAAACTGGCACCTCTAACCTCAGCCACCATCAAGTGTCAATAGTCCCTCAGGGAGGAGTGGGGCCTCATGAACCCTTCCCCCTTCTATGATGAAATTTTAGCATTCCAGCTAAGATCAAAAACACTGAAGACACCTTATGCTGGAGAGGATGTGGAGCTAGGGGAACTCTCCTCCACTGCTGGTGGGAATGCAAGCTTGTACAACCACTTTGGAAATCAATATGGCGCTTTCTTAGAAAATTGGGAATCCATCTCCCCCAAGATCCAGCTATACCACTCTTGGGCATATACCCAAGGAATGCTCAACCACACCACAAGAGCACTTGTTCAGCTATGTTCATATCAGCATTGTTTGTAATAGCCAGAACATGGAAACAACCTAGATGCCCTTCAACTGAAGAATGGATAAACAAAATGTGGTACATATACACAATGGAATACTACTCAGCAGAGAAAAACAATGACATCATGAGGTTTGCAGACAAATGGATGGATCTAGAAAAAATCATCCTGAGTGAGGTAACCCAGACTCAGAAAGACAAACATGGTATGTACTCACTCATAGCAGGATACTAGATGTGGAAAAAGGATGACTGGACTGCTACTCACATCATCAGGGAGGCTACCTGGAAAACAGGACCCCAAGAAAGACACGGGGATCGCCCAGTGACAGAGAAATGGAAGAGATCTACATCAACAGCCTGGACATGAGTGGGGGTAATGAAGGGCGAGGGTCGAGGGAAAGAGAGCTTGGGGGAGCAGGAGATCCCAGCTGGATCAACAACAGAAAGGGAGAACAAGGAATAGGAGACCATGGTAAATGAAGACCACATGAGAATAGGAAGAAGCAAAGTGCTAGAGAGGCCCACAGAAATCCACAAAGATACCCCCACAACAGACTGCTGGCAATGTGCTTTATCCAACCTTGGTCTCAACAATTCTCGCTCATATAAACCCTCCTCATTCTCGCTAATTGGACTCCCAGAGATCCCCCGGGCCTAGCCATGGATCTCTGCATCCAGATCCCTCAGTCGTTGGATGGGGTTTCTAGCACGACAATTAGGTAGCCCGAACTGACCTACTCTGGTGATGGGATGGCCAAACACCCTAATTGTCGTGCTAGAAACCCCATCCAACGACTGAGGGATCTGGATGCAGAGATCCATGGCTAGGCCCGGGGGATCTCTGGGAGTCCAATTAGCGAGAATGAGGAGGGTTTATATGAGCGAGAATTGTTGAGACCAAGGTTGGATAAAGCACAGGGACAAATAGACAAACAAATGGAAACACATGAACTATGAACCAGTGGCTGAGAGGTCACCAACTGGATCAGGCCCTCTGAATGGGTGAGACAGTTGATTGGCTTGATCTGTTTGGGAGGCATCCAGGCAGTGGGACCGGGTCCTGTGCTCATTGCATGAGTTGGCTGTTTGAAACCTGGGGCCTATGCAGGATCGCTTGGCTCGGCCTGGGAGGAGGAGACTGGACCTACCTGGACTGAGTCTATCAGGTTGATCTCAGTCCTCGGGGGAGGCTTTGCCCTGGAAGAGGTGGGACTGGGGGGTGGGCTGGGGGGAAGGTGAGGGGGGCCGGAGGGGGGAGAACAAGGGAATCCGTGGCTGATGTGTGGAACTGAATTGTATTGCAAAATAAAAATAAAAAAAGATAAAAAAAATTTAGCATTCCTAATCTTACGCATGTCTTGTGTGTGAGTAACCGCAGCTACAGTGAGTTCATAAGTACAACAGCTACATCATGTCCAGAAGCTGTCTTTTTGCAGCACATTTCCCCATCCTCTGGCTCCTATCTTCTTGCTGCCTCTTCTTCCATGATGCTCCCTGACCCTTGAAGAAGGTGGTTCAGATGACCCATTTAGGCACCCATCCCTTATTTGTAGTACTTTGACCAGTTATGAGTCTCTGCATTAACTGCTACCCATTGCAATAAAAAGCTTCTCGGATGAAGGGTTTGAGCGGTGCCTATCTATGGATATAGATATTAGTATTCAGAAGGGAGTCTGACCACACGTTCATTTATCAAGATGATCATAGTGTGTTTCTACCTAGGCCCTATGATCTCCCCAGCTATCAGCTCTTGGCTGATTTATAGTACTAGATATGCCCTCCATTCTCCACAGAGTAGGACTTGAATCCACTCAGAAAGTGGTTGGTTACCCTCACAGCACTTATACCACAATTGCACCAATCAGCAGTTCTTGTCAAGCTTTTCATTATTGACTCTTAGAATTCACAGCTGGGTAAAACTGTTTTCTCCCACAGCATCCTACATAGCACTTTCCAGGACTATGACAGCTAGCCAGCAAGGAGGAAGCTTCCAACTCAGTTCTAGCTTAATTTCTCCATGTCCTGTGACACAAGTGTGTGGTGTTTTCAGCAATTGGGACTTATCTTTCAGTTCTGGCAGGAAACTGACAGCAATGACAATAGCCTACATTGTTTTGGGCAGCCTCCTGGGTCTCCCTGACCAACAATACTTAGGTATCCACATCTGACAGTGGGATTTTTAATACCCTATGGCAAGAAATATTAGAGTATTAACTAGCAGTTATATTATAATCACCATTTCCTACATTTCGATTTTGTTCAGTTTATCCCAAATCATCTGAATAAATTACCCAAATTTATTCCAATATTTCTCTGCATTATCAACATATATGAGTGACCAAATCTCAAAAAAAAAATCAGATGGTTTGAAGCTTCAATTTGCAGAGTGAAAGTCTACTTCCTCAGAAACCTTGTATTCTCTGTAGCCTTTCAAATTAGGGCGTCTTATCTGTTCTCCTGATTCATTTGTGGAACAACTACCTACCAAGTGATCTGTTGCACTGGGTATTCTGCAAGGCACCAGTCTTTCTGTGGCAAACAAAATAGGCACAGCCTCTGTTCTTGTGGAACTTTTAGTATAATGCTATAAAGTGATAACTGGCACATTGAAAGTATTATCTCTAACTGTGATCAAAGTTAAGAGAAAGACATAGGAGCTGCTCTGAGAAAGAAAAGCAGGAGCCGGAGTTCGACTTTGGACTTATGTATAGCAGTCAGTTTCCTGCTGCCACAACAAAAGATTTGAAGCAAGCTAACTTTATAAAGACAAGAGGTTTATTTAGCTCACAGCTCTGGAGTTTTAAGGCATGGTTTCAGCATGAGCATGAGTCTCATGAAGCCTCCTGGCAGAGTGCATGATGGAGGTGAGGACAGGTGTGAAAGCTAGAGAGCCCATCACAGGATAGGACACTAGAGAATGATTCAGGGGTCAAGCTCAGCCTTTTAGGCCATGCTCCCTCATAAGAACTCAGGGAGCCTACAATAGAAACTGTAAGCCCTCTCAAGGACAGCTTACTCTAATGATCTAAGAGCCTCCTTCTACGACTCAAACCATTTTTACTAAAAAATTTTTTCATATTATATAATTTGATCATATTCTTTCCCCTCTCCCAACTCCTCGCAGATCCTCTTCCACGCTCTATCCACCCAACTTCATGTTCTCCTCTCTCTCTCTCTCTCTCTCTCTCTCTCTCTCTCTCTCTCTCTCTCTCTCTCTCTCTCTCTCAACAAAAAAGAAAATCAAAATAAAAGAACTGATAAGGCCAAAAAATTAGAAAGTAACAAAAAAGCCCACACACAGTGTTAGCCAGCTACTCCTGGGCATGGAGCCTGCCCTGGAATGTAGTTGATTTATCTAGTGACATTCCATTGGAGAGGAGAATATTAATTTTAGGACCCCAATCTCATAGATCCACTCCAGCACCCAACACTACAAGGCTAGGGGACAACTTCTAACTCATGAAACTTTGGGAGACAACCTGTTAGCCACTGAGTGAGACAGGCACCCTAGGGGGATCATCCTACACTAATACATTTCAAAATGCCTGTTTTCTTCTCTTTAGCTAAAAACTGTTCAGCAGAAGCTAAGCATACCCAAAGG
Organism: Peromyscus californicus insignis; assembly: GCF_007827085.1. Classification (NCBI taxonomy): domain Eukaryota; kingdom Metazoa; phylum Chordata; class Mammalia; order Rodentia; family Cricetidae; genus Peromyscus; species Peromyscus californicus. The sequence goes on along the minus strand of NW_026294391.1, from coordinate 26,506,551 downwards.
CTCCATTTCCTTGAGCTGAACATGCACAAAAATGTGCCTATCTTTCCTTCTTCAACTATTACTTTAAACTGAGAATGTTCAAGAAGGTGCTTGTCTTTAAACTTTTCTCTCCAATTTGAATATGTGTAGACTACCCCAGTAAAATCGCCATGCTGCATTTGTTCAAGGAGGGCATTGCTGTGCATTCACACCCATTGAAGGTCATACATCTTTCTCCACTTCTTAACTCCTTGACTACGCTGTTTGGGCTTTACATTCACCAAATTGTGAACCCATTGCTTTTGATTACATAAGCTGAAACAGTATGTAAGACACATATATAAATATAAACAAAGACAAAAACAAAATTCACAAAAGATGAGCTAAGGGGTTTTCATTGTTGCTGTTGTTACTATAGTGATCTGTGGAGAGCTGGTACTTTAGTTTAAATAATAGTTCCCTCAATATTATTTTTTTATCAACCTAAACAGCCTCAGGGCCAATGAGATGGCTCAGTAGGTAGAGGAGCTTGCCAAAAATTCTGATGATGTAAGTTTTATCCCTGGAACCTATATGGTGGAAGAAGAGAACTGATTCTGGTAACTTGTGACATGTGTACACACACACACACACACACACACACACACACACATACACACACACACACAAATGTACTCTACAAATTAATATTTTTTTTTTTGAGACAGGGTTTCTCTGTGTAGCTTTGCGCCTTTCCTGGAACTCACTTGGTAGCCCAGGCTGGCCTCGAACTCACAGAGATCCGCCTGGCTCTGCCTCCCGAGTGCTGGGATTAAAGGCGTGCGCCACCACCGCCCGGCTCCAAATTAATATTTTTTATCTCAAATATTTTTTCTTGGAAGATGAACTATAGAAATCAATATAAAGTGATGATGGTAATGATGATGACGATGATGATGATGATGATGATGATGATGATGATGATGAAGATGATGATGATGTGTTACAAAAGCAAAAACGAGCCAGGTCTGGTGGCTCATGCCTATAATCCCAGCATTTGAGCGGGGCGGGATTGTTGAGAATTTGAGACCAGCCGGGACTACAGAGTGTGCCTCTGTTTAAATAAACAAACAAACAAACAAAAATAAAACAAAACAAAATAACCAGCAATAATAAAAAGAGCAAAATGTAATGAAAAAAATAGCTCTTCCCGTCATTGCTTTGTCAGCATCATAAGATGAAAATAGAGAACAAAAAGTTTTTCCCAGGAACGACTGCTAGAACCGCTGGAGTCAAGGGAATCCCAGTTAGAAACTGCATAACTGCTTTCTCAAGCCACCACACAGAGGAATTGTGAGCAAAAAGAAAACTTAGCAAACAACATGTTCGGTATGTTCAGAATGCCCATAAAGTCATTTCCTTAAATTACTACAATTTGCATGAGAATTCTCCATGCAAATATTCGTGTTACTTTCTACCACAGATGTATTTTAAATTTTGTTTTGAAATGTTCTTAATTGACTTAGTTATTCTCTGGAGTGCCTGGTTTTTTAGGATTCTATATATTACTTGATTGCTGGCTCAGAAGCTAACCAATGCTAAAGAATTTTTAATTGTCTTTTTTTTTACTTTAACTTTTTTTCTGATGAGAAATAACTTTAAATTCCAGAGGAAATTTTTAAAACGTGGATGGCTCAAAGGTATCCAAAGATCAGGTAGGCATTATTCTGTTTAAGTTAAAAGAAGAAATAGGAGCGATCCTTTGTGGCAAGGGGGTGGGGGGGAGGGTGCACAAGATTTGAAAAAGATAAGAACAAACAAAATGGCAAGATGAGATTACTAATACATTCCCTTTTGAAAGTGCAAAGGTTTTGTTTGTTTTTGTTATTGTTGTTGCTTGTTTTTTGTTTTACCCATGAATGACATCAGGGCTAACTTGGAGAAAGGGGAAACATCTGCATCTACTACTCCTTTTGCACGGTTCTGAAGGTTTTGTTCTCTTTACCTTCGGGAAAAATGAAAGAGCAACTTATGGTCTTCTCAGTCTGTTGAATGTGTTTGAGCTCTTTTTTCTTCCTTCCTTCCTCCCTTCCCCCGCCCTCCCTCCCTCCCTTTCTCCCTCCCTTTTCCCCTCTGTTCCTTCCTTCCTTCCTTCCTTCCTTCCTTCCTTCCTCTCTCTCTCTGTCTCTCTCTGTCTGTCTCTCACTCTTTCTTTCTTTCTTTCTTTCTTTCTTTCTTTCTTTCTTTCTTTCTTTCTTTCTCTCTCTCTCTCTCTCTCTCTCTCTCTCTCTCTCTCTCTTCTTTCTTTCTTTCTTTCTTTCTTTCTTATGATTCCCTTGAATAAGTGACTTCATGGGGTGGGGTGCACTTTGGTGGGTTAGTATTGGAAGAAAAACAAGAACCTCCCTCCACTATTTTCAAGTGAAGAGCACGATGACTGACATGTGAGGATTGAACAAACAGGTCCCCTTTCCCTGTGTTTTTTGTCCTCACTAGTCATTGTCCCACTTCCCTGTCCATCTTTACTCTATCCCTGATTTAGAGCATTTATGGAGCAGAATTAAGATCAGTTTGGGTGTGAAGATGGAGGAGTAAAGGGGAGGGAGAGAATAGAAGTCAAGTTGAGTTCTGGAGCAAAGAGAAAGCGGAGGTAAGAGCATGGTATGGTGTAAGGATTACTTAATATTCTTCAGAAGGCCATAGAGCTCCTATATCAGACAGCTTTTATTTTTTTTATCCTTCTCATTCCTACATATCATTTCTCTAGTGTAATGGATAATGGGAAGAACTGTCCCTTACATCTTGTGAGTTTACTAAATGTGTTTACAACTAGTCCTGAAAACATCTTTAAAATTGGTTATCAAAGCCAAAGAACCCAAAATAAGAACTCAGGGACTAGGGATGATGAATTTATAAGGAATAAATTTCAATAGGTGAATAATAACAGTCTAGAGGTCTAGAAACAGTAATATAATGCCATCAGCTAGCTCTTTTTGAGTGAGTAGTAAGAATTGCTGGTGGTCGTAAAAACATGGAGTCATTGGAAGTTCAGGTAGATAGACACTTGTTTATCCTAGTTGGGTTCACAAATGATATAAAAGGACCATGGAATTTAAGCCATTCAGGGTGAAAACAACAGTGGTAGATTCTTACCCAGGAAAACACACACGCACTCACGCGCGCGCGCGCGCACACACACACACACACACACACGCACACAATATACACAAACACTTTCTTAGACACAATGATAAGGTAATTTCAAGAACACTTGAATAACTATTATCTCACAGTGCTTAAAGAATTTAGCCTCCTAGGATCCCCCTGGGAAGGAGAAATAGAATAAATTTCGCAGGTGGACTGGGGGTAGATGGGGATGGGAACAGGAGGGATTAAGTAGGGGGGTAGAGGAGAGAGAGAGTACTGGGAGAGACTATTGGAATTGGAGGGCATTTCTGGGGTGATGTGGAAACCTAATGCAAAGGAAATTCCCAGGAATCCATGAGAATGACCCTAGTGAAGACTATTAGTAATGGAGGACCTGATCTGGCCATCTTCTGTAACCAGGCAAGGCTTCTAGTGGAGGAATTGGGACACCAACCCAGCCACAAAACCTTCAACCTACAATTTGTCCTGCCCACAAGATGTGCTGGGGTAAAGGTGGGACAGAACTTGTGGGAGTGGACAGCCAATAACTGGTACAACTTGGGGCCCACGCCACTGGAGGGAGCCCATGCCTGGCATTGCCTGGAGGACTAGGAACCAGAGTCTGGATAGCCCAGAGACCTAGGATAAAACCAAATATGACAGGAAAAAAGTTCAGTGAAGTGATTCTTAATGATACTCTGCTGTATTTGTAGACCAAATCCTAGCATAATCGTCATCGGAGAGGCTTCATCCAGAAACTGATAGGAGCAGATGCAGAACCCCACAGCCAAACATTAGGCAAAGCTCAGTGAACCCCAGAGACAAGGAGAAGGAAAGATTATAGGAGCCAGAGGGGTCAAGGACACAATAAGAACATGGCCCACAGAATCAACTAAGCAGGGCTCACAGTGGCTCACAGAGACTGAACTGACAATCACAGAACCTGCATGGCTCTGTGCAAGGTCCTCTGAATATATGTTATGGTTGTTTAGGCTTAGGGTTTTGGTGGAACTCCTAAAGGTGGGAGTCGAGGCTGTCTCTGACACTTTTACTTGCCCTTGGGGACCCTTTTCCTCCTACTGGGTTGCCTTGTTCAGCCTTGATATGAGGGGACACGCCTAGTCTTGTAACTTGTTATGCAGTGTTCAATTGATATACCTGGGAGGCTTGCCCTTTTCTGGAGGAAAAGGAGGAAGAGTGGATCTGGAGGAGAGGGGAGTTGGGGGTGGCGAGAAACTGGGAGGAGTGGAGGGAGGGGAAACTGTAATCAGGGTGTAATATATGAGAGAAGAATAAACAAACAGAAAAAAATCATTGAAAGGAAGGAACTAGACTCCTGATTGTTGGCCCATATAAATGAGTATGCTGCTGTCACAATTAGTCTCAAGACCATTTGTGCCTTCACATTGGTCCCCTTTTTGCAAAATAATCCTAACATCAGGATCAATGATCATATACAAAAGGGAGACTTATTAATTCAACTAACTAAAAAGGTTCTTGGAGTAATTCACAGAACTTAGAAGATACAGAACACCAAGGGACATGTTAATGGTAAAAGAGGAACAGTAACTTGCTTTCTACTCATTGTAGTTCTTAGTTAAGATTGACATCCTAACAAATGACAGATCAGTAAGAGGAAAACAAACAGAAATTCATTAACATGTTGCCTTAGTAAGGGTTACTATTGCTGTGATAAAACACCATGACAAAAGCAACTTGGGGAGGAAAGGGTTTATTTCACTCATAGTTCCATATAACAGTTCATCATCAAAAGCAGTGAGGGTAGGCACTCATGCAGGGCAGAAACCTGGAGGCAGGAGCTGATGCAGAGGCTACAGAGAGGTGCTGCTTACTGGCTTGCTGCTCATGGCTTGCTCAGCCTGCTTTCTTATAGAACCCAGAACTCAGGGGTGGTACTACCCACAATAGGATGGGCCCCCCCTGCCATCAATCACTAATAAAGAAAATGCCCTACAAGCTTGCCTACAGCCAAATCTTATGGAGGCATTTTCTTAATTAAGGTTCAGGCTTGTGTCAAGTAGAAATAAAACATGTGTATGCCTCCTATACAAATACAATATCCAGAGAAATAAATAGATGTCTAAGAAGTGGCTTTAAATTCAGGTTTAAATACTGAACTCCACAAGTGTAGGGGAAAGACAGTCATGATGGGGTGATCAAGAAAAGTATAGGAAGAGCAGGGTCTGTTATGAAGAGTTAAGTCAGTGCCTTCTCCAGTGAAAAATCCAGTGAGTTAAAGGCATCCTTCTTTGTCTGCACTTTGAAATAATCCTTATGCTAAAAAGATATATTTGATGAGTACATATTCCATATTTTCCTATAGCCATATGTTTTTGGATTCATTTTTATGTGTATGAGTGTTTGCTTATATGTATGTATGTGCACCATGTGAGTGTAGTACTCATAGAGGTCAGGAGATGGCACCAGATCTCCCTGAAACTGAAGTTCAGATGGTAGTGTGCCATCTTGTAACTGAACCTGTGTCCTCTGCAAGAGCAGCAAAAGTTGTTCCTAACTTCCAGTAGTAGTTGGGAGTGCATAGATTTTGTCTTCTACAAAAGCCTATGTTTGTAATCATGCAGAGAACCAAGGATAATGAAGCAAGAACGAACAGGTTCCATTGGGTAAATGAGATGAATCTAGAAGCCCAGAAGCATGAGCCAGAATCAGGAATTCTATATTTTTGACTATCTGTCCTTCGTTTCAATTGATCTCAACCTTTTCTTGTGTATTGACCTCATTGCTTCCTACTAGAGATAATAGCTCTAGGCATGGTAAATTAAATACCATTTAATAGTTCCTGGTATGTATCCCAACACAAAATCAAATTCTATCAGGATGTATGGAATGGAGAAGAGATTTCTCACAGAGAAAAGAAGGAAGAGGTAAAAGGACCAGGGGCAGACAACAATAGTTACTTGAGTTTTTACACATCTTCCGTCCTTTCTACTATCAAAGAATGCATTGTTCCTGAGGACAGGCCACATTTAACTACTGACAATAATGGAGTTAAAACTTTTATCAGGTGACATCTATTAATACAATCAGACTCTGAGGTGTTAAAGGGGAAAGCTGAAGCTATTAGCAAAATCATTTGAAAGCTTATTATCTTTATGGACATCAGAATGGCAATGGTGGTAGAAGAGCAGAAAAGAGAAATGGAAAGTGCAAAGTACGTTTTGGACTTTGGGGGGATTCTGTGTAGTCACTCCCCGAGGCTTGCAAGGAAAATGGTGAAGATCTCAATACAGATCTTGCGTCACTCAGCCTGGAATTCTTCCCTCTGCAGAGAAAGCATCTAAGTAGAGATAGGGAGACGCATTTCCCACTTTCAAAATGGAAGAACATGGAACAGGGTGTGGGGATATGTGCCTGGAATCCCAGCACCCGAGAGGGTGAAGCAGGAAGAGCACTATGAGTTCAGTGCCTGTACGAGACAGTTAGAGCATTGTGTCACAAAAATCAATCAATAAGTAGATAAATAAATGAAGGAGGAATGTGAAATGTTACCTTTCTTTATGAAGAATATTTGCTTAGCCACAGAAAATTCCATTCCTTCTGCATGACACTGATTGCATATTCCTTCAGAGCTAAATACACCAGAGGAGTTCCTTTCTACCCCACCAATAGGCTTTATTAAAAGCACAGAAGTGAAAAGTGTCACTGGCAGAATAGTGGGGGAGGTGGTGTTGTTTTGAAAGAAAGATGACATGACCAAAAGAAGTTTGTCTCATTTTAAAGTAGCATAAATTATTAATTGTCCCAAAACTCACAATCCTTTATTTATCCATTGGCTTTCTCATAACATTTTTTTTGCAAGAGAAAAATACATAACAGATTTAAATCATGAAAGCAAGTGTACACATTGGCAAAGGCAAGTATAATAAAATATTGCTCTTCTCTGACAAGGAAGGATAAATGAGAGCAGGATGTGGAAGGCAAAAGTATTTGTTTTCCAAAAAAACTTCGGTAAGAGTCACTGTAGATGAATTTCTTTTAATACAGATTTTTAGAGAAGGCTTTTTCGTTTTTATAAAAGAGAAGTTTTAATATTTTGGGCATGATTTCTGGCACAGCGAAATTAGTTTGAAGTTAATATTCGTCCAATTTATACTCATGCCACTCACAAGGACTGCTTAGTTCAACTCAATAAATACACATATTCACAGCTTCCTCTCTTTTCAAAGCCCTTTTGAGGATAAAAAGATAAGGCCACTCAGGCCTCTGACCATTTTAGATTAATGTTCAGGTGGAATAGGAAGGGAAGAAGAGGAAAAAAGTTATAATCATTACCTTCATAAAAGGGCAATGTAATCTAAGGTGCAGACAAGGGAATAGAGCCAGTGACATGCACTCAGAAGCACAGCAAGTCAGGGAAGAGAGATGCGAACACCTCCCTGGTGTGTCTGCAGAAGTTTGCCCAGGTTTCAGACAAAGATGCCATGAACTGTGCTCACAGTCCTCCTCCTCTTCCAGTGCAGGTGGCCTCTCTAGGCACGGCCTGCCCTTGCCACAAAAACAAGCCTGATCTTCACACTAGACCGGTGGACAGTGGGGTGGCGTGACATAGAACTGTCAGAAGTGGGGAATTACAACCGGTAGAAGGATGAGAGACTGTAGTATCAAGCCTCTTAATCCTTGAATGGGGGATTGCCTATGAAGGCCCTGAGAGGTTAGGTTAGATTTTCACGAGAAGTACCTGCTAACTAACATATTTTATAGCCACTTCTTGTCTCACTTCCTTATGATCCCCCACCCCCAGCAACGACTTGTGGGATTACCCCAAATAAACAACTTGTATTCAAATCTTGGCCTCATAGCTTTCTTCTGGGGATCTAGACTAAGAAAATATCCAAGCGAAGTGGAAACTGGAGAAATGATGGTGTTTTGAAGTGACTAAGTTTGGGAATGGGTTTTTATGTGGCAAAAGCTAACCGATGCAAGTCAAAAATGAAAAATAGTTAAAATCATGGTTGAGGTAGAAGAAAAGGCAGTGGGTGGTGAGTCTCAAACCTTCTTCAGGATCTGGATTGGGTGAAGGGTTTGTATTGGATCATACTCTCATAGTTTCTGACTCTGTTGATTAGAGTTAAGTTTCAAGAATCTTCTTTCTCGTTCATGCTTTCTTTCTCTTCCCTGCCCTTCCCTCCCCCTTTCCCTTCTCCACCCCCCTCTTTGCCTTCCTTTCTCCTTCCCTCCCTGATCTCTCTCTCTCTCTCTCTCTCTCTCTCTCTCTCTCTCTCTCTCTCTCTCTCTCTCCTCCCTCCCTCCCTCCCTCCCTCCCTCCCTCCCTCCCTCCCTCCCTCCCTCCCTTCCTCCCTCTCTCTCTTGTGGTACAGGGGACTGAACTCAGGAACTCAAAGACCTAGGGACCCAGGGATCCAGGGTCTCAAGTTCTCTACCACTTACGTACATTCCAGCCCCAAAAGGTGCTATGGTTCCTGTTTCATGGACCACATTTTAAGAACCATTACTGGGGGCTGGAGAGATAGATCAACAGCTGAGAGCACTGGATGCTCTTTTAGAAGAAGATGCAATCTCAGAGTTCAATTCCCTGCACTCACATGACAGCTCACAACTGTCTATAACTCAAGTCCTGAGGGATTCAACACCATCTTCTGGTCTCCTTGGACACCAGACATGCATGTGATGTAGAGTTACATGCAGACATCAAATAAATCAGTTAAAGATTTAGAAAAGAACCTCTGATGGATCAGGGACGGTTGCTCAGTGATCAAGGGCACTCACTGGGGTAGCTGGACCAAAGGTTGAACCAACCCAAGGCCCAAGATGTGGGTCTGGGTAGTAGTTAAGATGGTCAGTCTGGGTCATCCTTGGGTGAGGGGCAGAGTCAGCTCTCCTAGACCCATGGTGCTGGGTGGGGCCACCTCTCCTGAGTGCTGGAGTCAGCTCTCCCATGGGGGTAGGGGCAGGTCAGCTCTCCTGTTCTAGTGTCCAGTGAGAGGCACAACCAGCTATCCCGGGGCTAGTGAAGGACAGGGCTGGCTCAGCATGGCCCTTGGATTTCTTCATGCTTGGTTCCTATGACCCCCCTGTGACAACAGGAGCTATGGAAATCAGCCCAGACTCTGGCTGCTATTGGACCATGGACCCAGACCATAGCAGCAGTCTGGGCCCTGGGCCGTGTGGCTGTGAAGGCTGCTCAGATTGGCCTGACTCCTGTGGTAGCGAAGCCCTCAGACACCAACACGGCCACAGGATGCAGCCTAGACCCCAGGCATCCATGTGGCCTTTGGTGGCACCCTGGGCCACAGACATCACAGACCCTAACTGTGATAGGACCACAGACCCAGACATGATCTCAGGCAGCAGCCCAGACTCAGATGTCACCATGGCCCCAGGTGGCAGGGCAGGCTACTGAGATTGGCATGGCACCCCATGGCAGTGTGGCCCTTAGACACCAGATGGCAGCCCATTACTCTAGCATCAGTATTGCCTTCAATGTTAGCAGGAGCCACTGAAATCAACACAGACCTGGATATGGCCCTCAGCAGCAGCCCAGGCCCAGATAACACCGTAGCCCCAGTGGCATCACAACCCTTGGACGCCAATATGACCACAGGATGAGGCCTAGACCATGTGTGGCCTTTGGTGGCCCCATGGGCCATAAACATCACAAGCCCTGACTGTGGTTTTAAATAGGATAAGAAATGAATTTTTTGTCTTAATTTGTCAAATGTTAATAGACTGGACATTGTTAATGTATATAATGGAGTTTTTTGTCTGAATCTGTCAAATGTGAATGGACTAGATATTGTTAATGTAATTCTTGACTATATACATTGTATATACTTATTGTATATATTGTATATATTGTGCACCCCAATAAACTTATCTGGGGGTCAGAGAATAGAACAGCCACTATATTAAACATAGGTTTAGGCAGTGGTAGCACATGTCTTTAATCCTAGCATTCAGGAGGCACAGCTCCGTCTGGATCTCTTTGAGTTCAAAGCCACACTGGAAACAGCCAGGCATGGTGACACACGCCTTTAATCCCAGGAAGTGATGGCAGGAAGCAGAAAGGTATTTAAGGCGTGAGGACCAGGAACTAGAGGTCTTGCTAAGCTTTTAAGCTTTCAGCAGCAGTTCAGCTGTGATCTGTTCAGGTGAGGACACAGAGGCTTCCAGTTTGAGGAAACAAGATCAGCTGAGGAATTGGCGAGGTGAGGTTGGATGTGGCTTGTTTTGTTTCTCTGATCTTCCAGTGTTCATCCTAATACCTGACCCCAGGTTTGCTTTTATTAATAAGACCTTTTAAGATTCATGCTACACAACCCTTGGACACCAACATGACCACAGGATGTGGCCTAGACCCTGAGTATCTGTGTGGCCTTTGGTGGCACCATGGGCCACAAACATCACAAGCCCTGACTGTGGTAGGACCATGGACCCAGACATGGTTCCATGAAGCAGCCCAGACTCGGATGTCACCATGGACCCAGGTGGCAGTCCAGACTCCTGGCTTCAGCATGGCCTTCAATGGTATCGTGAGCCATAGACACAGACTCAGAACCACCCTGGCTGTGGTAGGGCCATGGACCCGGACATGACCCCTCCATGCAGCCCAGGCCCTGGGTGTCAGTACAGGCTCAGTGTTCAACTCTTAGTAATGGTATGGAGAGATCTTGTAGAATGAAGACCAAAGAAGTATGATGGAATTGTTTGTTGGTTTGAGACAGGTTATCAGGATATAACTCTGGCTATCCTGGAACTCACAGAGTTCTGCCCTCCTCTGCTTCCCAAGGTCTGGGATTGAAGGTATGCACCACCATGCAAGGCTTATGATGGGATTTTTAAAATTATGACCAGCAGTTTGGGTAGGGTGGTAGAGTTCCAAACTGGTTTGTAGTTGTGATGGTTTGAATGAAAATGACTCCCTGATAGGCTCATAGGGAGTGGCACCATTAGGAGGTGTGACCTTGTTGGAGTGAGTGTGGCCTTGTTGGAGGAAGTGTGTCACTATGGGCCTCTTTTGAGGTTTCAGATGCTCAAGCCAGGCCCAGTCTCTCTTCCTGCTGTCTGCTGATTCAGATGTAGAACTCACAGCTACTTCTCCAGCATGATGTCAGTCTTCATGCCTCCATGATTCCCTCCATGACAACAATGGACTAAACCTCTGAACAGTAATCCAGCCTCTATTAAATGTCTTCTGCCGTGGTCATTGTGTCTCTTCACAGCAAAAGAAGTCCTAAGACAATAGTTAACTGAGGCAAGAGTGGGAGTTGAGGAAGTGGAGAAATACAAGGCCAAGACAGAGTCAAGAATGTTTTAATTTGGGGGAGGGGACTAGGAATAAGAGAATGGATTTGTATGCTCATAATAAAAACCCAGTGAAGAGGAAAACAGTCACAGAGTCACTTAAAGTCGAAGGCACAGAACATTGATATGCGATAGTCCATGCAAACAATTGGCATACTTCATGCTCAGACAAAAGCAGTAGTGACTATATATGTTAGTATACTAGCATGCAATAATTTTCCAGTTTTGTTTTGCTTAGAAAATATTCTAGTTATTTATAGGAACTCATGGGAATTACTTGTAACCAAGCACAGCTAGAAATTCTTTACTGTGGTATAAGAGAAAAAGTGTATCATTTCTTTGCCTAACAAGGCTCATGGCTTGAACCCTCTATAACAAAAAGACATGTGAAAGAGAAAGATATACAAATTTATCATCTATTAAGACTCTTATTTACTACTTTTTAATAATAAAGTTTAATATGATTTCCTTTTGAAGATCTAACATGGGTCTGAAGAGAAGATTCAATGGTTAAGAGCACTGGCTGCTCTTCTGAAGGAGCAGGGTGCAGTTCTCAGCCCCTAGAAGGTAGCTCCCAACTCTCTGTAACTCCAGTCCCAAGAAATTTGATGCCCACTTCTGGTCTCCATAGGAACTGAACACATGTGATGATACACAAACATACATACAAGCACAATACCAACACAATAATTTTTTCAAGTTTGAAAAAATTTCTACCTGGACTGAGTCTACCAGGTTGATCTCAGTCTGTGGGGAAGGCTTTGCCCTGGAGGAGATGGGAATGGGGGGCGGGCTGGGGGGAAGGTGAGGGGAGCGGGAGGGGGGAGAACATGGGAATCCGTGGCTGATATGTAGAACTGAATTGTATTGCAAGATAAAAATAAAAAATAAAAAATAAATAAATAAATAAAAAGATTTAATGTAATCATCTTCATGTGACATCAAAATCTTCAAAAATAAAGGCTTAGTGAAATGAGGAAATATATGTATTTCTATGGTTATGCTAAAGTATAATTGGAGGATGAAAGGGTGTGGTCAACAGTAATACACTGGGGAACACGTTGAAAGATGAGTCTGTTGGCTGGGGGTGCAGCTCAGTTGTAGAGCATTTGTTTATCTAGCACGCTTGAGGCCCAGGGTGCCACCCTAAGCACTGAAAAAACAAAACAGCACTTTTCAGATTAGTGATGGCCTTCTTTCTTCCTGGCATGAAACAGGACATTTGTCAGAAGACAGCTTTCAAGGGAGAAGGGGGAGAGAGGTCAGAGAGAAAGTTCTCTAGGTTTGTGACTGTTTCAGGAAAGATGGATGAGGGGGAAGTAAGAGTGTCCTCTGTGCTTATGCCATTTTCACAAATGCTCACTTTTCTTCTTTGGAGACAGCGTATTCTAAACCCCATCAATAGCATAGGATCACTTCTGGAAAGCCATTCAAAATCAGCACTGGAGTCTACTGTGTCCAATGGTCTGTACTGGTACCCAGGTGGCAATCACACTACAAATTCCCATTGTAGAAAGAACAGGCTTCAGTTTCAGCTTGAGCAGAATTTTAAGATCTACCCCTTTGTGATTCATGAAATACGACTATTATGAAGACAGTCTTATAAAAATTGTCCATCCAAAACTGTTTGTGTGAGAGCTGCCTAAATACAATGTCTGGTATATTTTTAGTGGTTAAATTTTATATTTGCTTTGGTTTTATTTTATTACTAAGAGAATATTGTCTTTTTTGGTTATCTATGATTGATGACAACTTCCCCGTCGTCCTCCTCCTCCTTTTCTTCCTCCTCCCCTGCTTCTCTTCTTCTACTTCATTTGATATTTTAAGACAGTGTCTCATGTAGCTCAGGCTGGCTTTGAACTTGCTATGTATGTGAGGATGACCTTGAACTTATGATCTTGCTGCCTTTACCTTCCTAGGACTAGAATCTTGAGTATTTTCGTTTGTCAAAGCTTTTTAGAAGACCAGACAAACATGTGCATTCATATATGTGTGTGTGTATGTGTGTGTGTGTGTGTGAGAGAGAGAGAGACAGACAGACAGAGAATTAAAAGCTGCTGATAAGATTTGTGTAAAGTTCCTCCTCTCTGAAAAATAAAATAGAGCTTCATCCTTTTACATATACTGGGGGAGTAGACGAGGATCAACAAAAAAAGTTTGTATGAGAATGTCATAGTAAAACGTATTGCATTCTATGCTTATTTTAAAAATTAATTAAAAAGGAAATGCACCTGAATAATACATGGAAAAACATAATTCTCACTCATCATTTCACCTAGCCAAGTTCCCTGCTTCTAAGCCTTTCCTCAATCTTTCTTATTCCTAAAGTGTCTTTGTTCATTCCCCACTAGACTAAGCTGCATGTAGCAGCTTGCAAAAAGGAAGTTTTCTTCTCCGAAATGATCTGGAAAGTTGGAGGTTCAGGATAGTACTGCAGACCTGCTCTATGAAGACACCAACCAAGCAGCTTCCTTCCAATGGTTAGCTTTAATACTCCATGTTGTCGTGATTTCCATGGGCTAACATGGTTTGATGCCTTGATGACATTAAAATCATGAACTCTTTCCTTTTATGAATAGACTTCATGGATATAGAGGTATTTCTGGCCATTTCATTCACCAGAAATTAATCAGATGATCACATTTGGCATCAAACAAATCTGAGAGAAGTGTAACCCTTATTCTGGGAGGCCATGCAACTGGCTCAAAAGCTGTACAGAGATTCATGCAGGCTGTCCTTTCTTTTTTAAGTTCATGCTTTCTATAAGGTAAATGAAAGGGTAGGAAGATGAAGGATGGAGAGCCAGTGACTAATAAGCTTGTTTGCCCTGAAGCTGATTTTCAGGTTTGGGTGGGCTTGCTTCCAAGATCTCCATTTGCTGGTTTTTTTTTTTTTTTAAGCAAATCACGAAATTTGCGGGAAAATGGATGGAACCAGAAAATATTTTATCTTAAGTAAGATAACCCAGGCTCAGAAAGACAAACACTGTGTGTTTTCTCTCATATGTAGATCCCAACTTCCACTTTCCACATGTTTATTTGTATGGGAGCAATTTAATGTAGAGGTCAGGAAGCTAGAAAGGGCCCCATGAGAGGAAGAGAAAGGGAGCATTAAGGAATGGAGTGAGGGTGGGTGAGGGTAATGCAACACTTGTGATAATGAAAGTAGAAAGGAAGATACTGGAAGCAGAAGGGTACAGTGGGGGAGGAAAGGGTTAGGGAGATGAGAGAAGCAGGGGGGAGGGGAGGATCAATTAAAATTAAATATGTATATAAATACCATAAAAATTGCTACTTTGGGGACTGGAGAGATGGCTCAGCTGTAAAGCGCATGCATGTACTGTTCTTGCAGAGGACCCAAATATTGTTTCCAGCACACACGTGACTCACAATAACCTGTAACTCCAGCTCCTGATAATGCAATGCTCTCTTTTGGACTCCATGGGCACCCTCACTCACACACACATGCAGCTGAAAATAAAAACAATAAATCTTTTTTTAAAAAAAACAAAAGCTGCATTTTCTATGCTAATAAAAAATAAAATGAAAAGAAATATTCCAAGCCTGGCAGTGGTGGCACACACCTTCAATCTCAGCACTCGGGAAACAAAGGCAGGTAGATCTCTGTTGTGAAATATTAGTTTAAGATGTGTTACAATCATTTATGCTGTGGAATATTTGTTTAGTGATGCAAAGATGTGTTACATTCTTTTATTTTGCTTTTGTTTAACTCTGTGTTACTTTGCCTGTCTAAAACACTGTGGTGGCAGAGGCTCACTAGCAAGGCCTTACTCAAGGTCAGAAAGTCTGAGCTTGCTTTATCCAGCTGCATAACGGAATGATTTGGCGAAGAGTGTGGTTACCAGATGTTTTGAAGGGTCTGCACTTGTTGGTACTTTATACTTCGACCTTGAAAGGGGGAGGTTTTTGCCCCTCCCGAATCAACTCGGTGTGACTGGTATTGACCCAGGGCCCTCCCGAAGCTATCCTGTGTCTCTGTCTTTTTCTTCATCTCTGTCTATATTTCTTCCTATTATTTTTCAATTCCTCACTCCTCCATTCAGTCTGGGATGGTCCCCCACAAATCACCTGATTGGTCTAATAAAGAGCTGAATGGTGGGGCTGCCAAGCAGAGAGAAAAAATAGAAGGAGAAATCTAGGCTCAAGAGAAGAGAAGAGCTAGGAGTGAGAAAAGGAGAAGCAGAGGAGGGCACCAGGGGCCAGCCACCCAGCCACCCAGCCACCCAGCCACCCAGCCACCCAGCCACCCAGCCACCCAGCCATGGAGTAAGAAGGAAAGAAATATATGTAGAATAAAGAAAGGTAAAAGTCCCAGAGTCAAAGTATAGAAGAAGAGAAACAAGTTAATTTAAGTTAGAAAAACTAGCTAGAAATCATCCAAGCTAAGGCCAGGCATTCATAAGTAAGAATAAGTCTCTGTGTATTTGTTTGGGAGCTGGGTGGTGGGCCCCCAAAGAGTTAAAAAAAAAGAAAACTACAGATCTCTGTGAGTTTGAAGCCAGCCTGGTCTACAGAGTGGGTTTCAGGACAGCCAGGTCTGTTACACTGAGAAATTCTGTCTCAAGAAACCGAAATGACAGAGCCTGAAGTCCTGTACATACAATATTCAGCATTTGTTTTTCCAGATGTTCTGTCTCACTCTTTGCTGTGGAATGGCAGCACAGAGGTATAACATTACCTAACACAGACCTTCAAAGTTCCACTGGGCTCCCAAATTCCATGAGCCTTCAATTGTAACACAGGAAAACCTCAAAGAACTCTGATCTAATACAGATCAAAGCATGCTGGTCCATGACAACCAGAGGCCCAGTTTTTAAGCAAAGATGTATTTTAAATAAAGTATTTCTACAGAGAACCTAGCTCCACCAAAATTATACATTACTTATTCTATTCTCTTATCCAGTGTGTTAGTTGGAGTTCTTTAAGGGACAGAATAGTGGGGTTTATTAGATTGGATGTGGTCCAGCTAGTCCAACAGTGTCTGTCTCCTAACAGAATGGCCAAGAACCTGGTAGTTGTTCCGTCCACAAGACAGAATGTCTCAGCAGTATCAATCTGGTCCTGGAGACCTGAGCATTCTAGAGAGCTATTGGTATTCAGTCTATGATGGAAAGAAGTAGATTCCAAAGAAGTAGAGTCTACTACTAGCAAAGGAATGCTTCGGCCACAGGATAGCTGAACTTGCCAGTGAGAGGGAGGGCACTAAAGCAAAAAGCAAAAGCTTCTTTCTTCAATGTCTTATGTGAACTGCCACTAGAAGGTGTGGCCCAGATTTAGGGTTGGTCTCCCTGCCTCAAAATAATTTACTCAAGACAATATATTCCCTCACAGACATGCCCAGCTGCTTGGGTCTTAGTTGATTCTAGATGTAGACAAATTGACAGCTAAGATCAGCCATCACACTCAGATTTTAGAAAAAAGAAAACAGTCCTTTGACTCTCTCCCACTAGCATTTTTTCTTTTATTCTTAAAATTAGAAGCTGGCTACTGCCTCTCTTCTGGCCTCTGGGCTCTCCTCTTTCCTTTGCCAGTCCTTTAGAAGTACCTTGAATATGCAAGCAACCTCTTGAATACTCATACATTCTAGGGAAATAGACACACCTGATAGTCAATCCCCTTAAGTAATTTATTTAGGGCTAATTTGAAATAACATTAAATGTCCCTATAGCCTATTGATACTTAATCATTAAGATCAAATAACAGTGAGTGAATAACATAGGTTTTTTTTTATGATTCCCATGTATATTCCAAATGAGACAGAAATTGTTAATGCAGTATTCTCACAAAACTCAGACCACTGTGAGCTTCAAACAGATGGTCCAGTTAAGACTATGGAGATAAATGTCAGAAAGGGCATTAAAATATGCAAGTTTATGTCTAGGCAATCAAAGGCTATGGTGAGTCCATGGCAAATTGCTTTCTTTATCCCAGTCTCAAAGATCCTGAAATGCTGACCCTTTGCACATATGCTAGTAGTCTTATTCTGCAGCCCAGGAAATAGCCTTGCATGAGAAATAAGGAAAGTGGTGACTAAAACTTCATGAAGCACTAAGAGAATGGGGTGCTGTTTTAGACAGAGCTGTAGGCAAGGAGTTCATAGCTAAAACCAAGGAATAATGAAATGATTAAAGTAGAGACAAATAAAGTATAAATAGCTGTTGTCACTCGTGAAATAAGCAGTATGAAAAAGAACAAACTATAAACAGAGGCTTTTGTTATTAAATGGCTGTGAGAAAAATAGTTGTTGTTGATATGGACAACAGGAATGATTATCTTCATGTAAGAACAGCACAGATTCACTTTTGGACAGTGGCTACAGGCTGATTTGCAACAGGAAGAACTCTAGAAGAAAAGATAGGTAACATGGCATTTTCTCTCTCTCTTTTAGAAATGAACTGACTGCCATAAATTTTCATATGTTGGTAGAGGCACTGGAGATGGTTGGAGCAGTTTAGGATACAGACATAGGCAGCATGTACTAGAGAGCTAACCATCAAAATAATAGCACTGGGCTGCAGAGGTGGGCCAGTGGTTAAGAGCACTAGCTGCTCTTGTAAAAGATTCAGGTTCAATTCCCAGCGCCCACATGGTGGCTCACAACAGTCTAGGAGATCTGACAACTTCTTCTGGCCTCTGGAGGCACCACCCACATGTTGTACACAGACATACATGCAGTCAAAGCATACACACATAAAACATAAATAAATCTTTAAAAAATAAAAAGAGAAGCTGCTACAGCAGCTTCCCTTGTTGAGAGTGTCGTAGTAAAAAGGCAGGTGATTAGGGCTTTTTCTCAGCAAACCTGCCCTAGAAGGTATACTAAAGTCATGCTTTTTTATTACAGTGGTTCTAGCCCTCAAATTTATGGACTTCATCCATATCTATGTGGGAATCCCTCATGTCTCAATTCTACTTGATTCCAAGGACCAGCTGATTCTACTTTCTTCCTAATATTAAATTCCAGCTCTTGATCAATGTATTAAATAAAACTAGGGATAACTGTGTTTTTCATTTGTACTTGTAGGGAGACAGCTCACTCTCAAGATATGATGTAGTAGTCAGGGTTCTGTAATGGGACAGTAACAATAAAATGAATATGTATTAAAGGGAGATTATTAGATTGGCTTACACAGTCCGGGCTGGGTAACCCAATAATGGCCATCTTGCGCTCTGGAGAAACTGAGAACTGTAGCTACTTGGCCTACTTGGAGGGTTCCCAGAACCCCCACTGCCTTTGTCCACCTTGAAAGCACAAGAAAGCCAAGTTAATGGCAGGGAAGAATGGCAGCTTCAGCAGCAAAGAGAGAGACATACCCACCAAGAAGAGAAGGCAGGTAACTAAGCAACCTTACTTCTTCCTCAGACCTTCTTCCGTCTAGGCTGCTATGAGAAGGGACTTGCTCACTCCAGGGGAGGGTCTTCCCATCTCATCAGTCCTTCCAGTGAATGCCCTCACAGTCCTGCCCAGAGGTGAGTCTGTCAGTTGATTCCATTCCCATTTGAGTTGACAAGATTAATCATCACACATAATATTCATCATTTTGGTTCTGTGTGAAAGGTAGCAAGGAAGGGGGAGAGAACATCAGTGCTAGGAGTATGTCAGTAGTAGCATGCACAAATGCCCAGGGTTCTGTTCCTAACATAGCAAGAAAGAAAGATAAAGAAAGAAAGAAAGAAAGAAAGAAAGAAAGAAAGAAAGAAAGAAAGAAAGAAAGAAAGAAAGAAAGAAAACAAAAAGACAGTAAACTTGTTTGTGTAGTGCTTTCCAACAAAACTCTCATCCATTAGTTCCTCTTCATCTTTGAAAAATAACAACTGAATGCTGTACTTGAACTCAATGCATTATGGATGTATTAACTTGGGTAGAGGAGGGCATCTCCTAAAAGTCACAACTGAAGAAGTAAAGATGTAAAGGCTTGTGTAAGGACCTGACATTGAAATGCTAGTGCCAAGGTATGGTCTAGCTTAGGAGGCTCCCCTGGCTGTCAAGATGAGACAAGTAGCTTCTTTAACTGAAAAGGAATCTTGAGCCAGTGAGATGGTTTTGTGGATAAAGGCACTTTCTGTGGAAGTCTGGTGCCTTGAGTTGGATTTCTGGAACTCACATAAAGGTGGAAGGAAAGGAATGACCCCACAAAGTTATCCTCTGGTCTACATATTTGCCTCCATAATAATAACAATAATGCAATTAAAAAAGAAATCTTAACAATTGTTCCTATCAACATCATTACTACAACTGTCATCTCGTAACATATTATATGAACCACTAGCCATTCGAGTTAGAAGACATTAAAAAGAGGTAGACTTTCCTAAGCCATTACACAACCAATAAACTCTATATCACAGAATATGGTAATGTTAGAAATTCATAAGAAGTAAAACATCATAAAAATTGTTTGCTGTCACAAGATGTGATGAATGACAAGGAAGAGAATTATTAATGAGTACATTATGTTCACTTCAGCAAAAAAAACCCTTATAGTTTAAATTACCTTCTTCCTTTCATCTCAGAGGGAAAACAAATTTAATATATTCAGGTGGATTTTCTTCCATCTGTGTGCTATAGATGATAAACTTGGGCTGAAGGGATTGTGTGTAGGAAAAGTTTATACATGCATTTTAAAGTCATTTGGTATATTATTTCTACATAGAATAACTAAAAATAGGAGGATAATAATTTAACACAGTAGGACTGATTAGATTTAACACCATCCCCCCACACACCACCAAGGAAAAGTGAAATTGAATTACAGACATCTTAAAAAAAATATGTGTCATGTTTAGGAATGTTTTAAACTATTAACTCACTGTTTAAAACAATTTCCTATAGTGAATCTCTCATGCTGAGCTTCAAGCTTTATTTAAAATAGATACAAAAAGAAGATAGTGTTTTTATAAAAGTCAAGGTGATTTATGCCCAAACTTGTAAAGGAAACAAAGAACAGAGTCCTGCTGCCTGCTCTACCATGTACCAGTTGTGACCTGGTATCTGCCTATGAGGTTATTTCAGGGTTTCTGTTATTTGGCGTGTGGTGGAAGATTGAATTAAAGAAAGGTCTTAGGACCTGGGCCTGGTGGTATAGGCTTGCAATCAGTGATAATTGGGAAGCTTAAGCAGGAAGATTTCAAGTTCAAGGCCAGCCTGAGAAACTTTGGGAGAATTTGTCCAAAAATAAACGGTAAAACTTGAAAATGTCTCAAACATAAAAATACAGGAGAAAAGGAGGAAGTGCTTTCTTAGCATTTATGAAACCCTGGCTTTAATCTTCAATGCGGGGGTGGAGGTGGGGAGATGGATGGTCAGTTAAGGGACCAATTGTTTCTTTAGACACATTTTTATTTCATAAACATACTCCTAAGGTGGCTTGAGGACATTTTAATAGTTATTGGGGAAAACTACATATAATATTATAAAATTACTCAATAATTTTCAGTTGGTTTAATGATATATGAGGGTGTGTGGTGATATATAAGAGTGTGTGTGTGTGTGTGTGTGTGTGTGTGTGTGTGTGTGTGTGTGTGTGTGTAAAGAGCCATTTTCTCACATTCACTTTTTCAGATCCAATCCCTCAATTCTTGAGGTCAGCTTTGACTAGCCCCTCTAGTTCCTTCATCCTCATATTTAATTCTTCAGGGAGTCATGGCACTTCTGCCTTCAAAGGCCTTTCCCACAGCTGGCCACTTCTCATCATTGCTACTGCCAATGTCATGGTCCGGTTAATTCTTTCCCAACTGACAGTCTCCTAACTAGGTTTACCTTTCTCTTCCTGTAATCTGGGTGAGTCCAGCAGAGCAACCTAAGAGAACTTTAAAACCACATGGAATCACGCTATTCTTCTGCTTCTACCCCAAAACAGTTCTGCCATTACTCTCAGGGGAAAATCCACATGCCTGCCCAGCAGCAAACAATCCTAGATGACTTGACCCGCTCCTTTGATTCTCCTTCTGCTTCACTCATCCAAACTCCCTTTTCTCTTCATCTCGGTCTCTGCAAATGCCAAGTTTTATGCCTTCAGATTGTCACTTACAACCTCACCAAACTAATACATGTTCAATGGCCAGCTCTTCCTGCTACTTTCCCATGTCACTTATTGGAAACTCACTGTATGTAATTATGGTTTTTCTTCTTGTGAATTCTCAATATTCTGATGTTTGTTAATCATGAGGATTATTGTGACATCTTAGAGTGTTTGTATGAAAATGGCTAAATAGGTGTGAATGGAGGTTGTGAATCCAGTATTTACAGTTGTGCCAAGTACATATGTGAGTGTATACATGCTTGCCTGTTAATTAACTAATTAGTTGACTTCTCCACAACGCCTGCTAGCAGGAATATAAGTTTAACTGTTTGGATGAGAGGATAATAAATGACAGTTTCTTTCAACTGAAGAACAGCAGTGATAGTAGAGGAATTCATATGAAAATCTTCACTATACATCTGAACCCCCTGGGATACAAGTCTTACAAGGCCACAGGCTTTTTCTGCCTTATCCACCATTATTCCCCTGTCACATATAAAGGTGTCAAATAGAAACAGAATGCTTAATAAATATTAGTGGAATTAATTAGCGAGAAAGCATGTATATACTTGCTTATGTACTTGGAGATACTGTTAAATCCGGATTCACAACCGTATCCATTTTCCCATTTCCATACAAACATTACTACCTCCTAGTTTTCCATGCTGTGAAAAGGACCTCTTCCTAAACAAAGAAACTATTAAAACACAGTGCCAAGAGGCATTAAAACCCTGCCATGAAAGGTATGAACTCTACAGGGACAAACACAACAGATGTACATAACTCCAACTGCACATGGTATGGAAAGAAGAGGAGCTGGGGCCATGGAATTTTCAACATCTTCAGAGATAGCACCTAACCAAGCCAGGGGAAATTCCTGGTGTATGAGAAAGAAAGCAGATAAACTGGCATGTAAGCTGGTGATGTCTCTCTCCAAACTGATAATACATGAAAAAAAAAGTGTTGAAAGGGAAAGATGAAGTACTCAGTTTTTGACCATTTGCATTATGTACCAATGCAATGTTGTGCCAAGCTAGAGCTAAGAATGAAGCCCAACAAAAATGTTTCCTAGCTTTTCATGCAGTAGGCCTATGAGTCACCCATCTTTTAATCTCCAGGATTTGCCACAATGCCCTGGCATATAGTATTGGTTTAATTTCTTTCACTTAATTACATTAACTGTCACATGCATGCTTGCTTGCACACATGGATGCATGCACATTTTAGGTAAAATAGTCATTAATTCCAGATTATCAACTATATCACTTTTCTTTCTACCTCTTTTAGGTGCTTCTAATATTCTGAGTTCTTCCATCTAAGTTTCTGTGAATTCTGTTTTACATTTTTTTAATTATGTGTATGTTTGCATATGGGTTTATGTGTTTGAATGAAGTGCCTGCAGATGCCAGAAAGGATACCCAATCCCCTGGAGTTTCAGTTACAGGCAGTTGTAAGCCATCCAACATGGGTGTCAGGAACTCAACTCAGGTCCTCTGCAAGAGTGTAATATGCTTTTAACCACTGAGCCATCTCTCCAGTCTCCCAAGCTTCCATTTTACCTCTATGTCAATAAAGGCCCTCCTTGCATATACTATGATTCAGAAATTGATATTTTTGCTGTTATTGTTTTGTTTTGTTTGAGACAGGGTCTCACTGTGTAGCCCTGACTGGTCTGGAACTTGCTATGTAGACCAGGTTTGTCTCAAACTCACAGAGATCAACCTGCCTCTGTTTTCTGAGTGCTGGGATTAAAGACATAGATTACCACACTCAGACCTTTTGTAAGGATATTTATTCTATCTTTTCAGATTCTACCATGTGCTGAGTGCAACAATATGAGTCTAGAACAGGGAATCATCAATATTTTTCTGTAAAGGGCCATATGGTCTCTGTCAAATCTACTTAGCTTTATCATTGCACAAAATTAGCCACAGGTAAGACATAAACAAATGGGCATGGATGAGTTCCAATAAAACTTTATTTATAGAAACAGGTAGAAGAGTGAATTTGGCCATCAGGCCATATTCTGCCACTACAGAGTGATATAACTATAAACACACACACAAACACACACACACACACACACACACACACACACACACACACACACACATATATATATATATATATATATATATATATATATATATATATATGCAAATATTATACAGATCTATGGAAATTGTCAAACTACTCTTTGGCAATTTTGAAGAAGAAAAAAGATCTAGATCATATTCTTATAAGACTGAAAGAAAATCTGCAAAACTCTCCCACAACCATTTCTCTTTTTTTATTTACCAATATTGAATTCAAAGCACACCCTGTGAGAAAAGATCAGAGGATCCTTTCTGACCTTCCTTACTGCCAATGTTCTCTGATGTTATTGACAAGTGTTCTTTCAAAAGGCTGCAGCCCAAATAATTACCTTCATCTTCATTTTCACAGAACCAAGGAAGCTAGTACCTAATTAAAATACCAACCCAATTAAAGATAAACATCTCAAGTCAATATTCATATCATTGGAGGAAAATAATCACTAACTTCCAGATTTGAATGGTTTTTAGAGGTTTCAAAGAAACCCAAATGGAATATTGTTTATGATGCTGCCCACCAACCAAAGACACAGGAATCACTTGTGAGCACTAAAAACAGAATTTAATGTTCTGGTCAGGAACCACTGGTATTGATTTTCCGTGCTCAATTTCTATCCCAAGTCTTGGTCTTTCACTTGAAGATAATTTCATTATTCTCAAGAAGCTTGGACTGCGTGGAATGAACAGCAGGAAGCTGAGTTCAGTAATGGATTTAGCCGCTTCTCTCCAGTTGCCAGTTTAGCCAAACTGCTTTCCTTGGTTAGCACCTGATGCTTCTCCCATCTCTAGAACAAGATCCTTTCAAAGGGACATGACAGTGGGAAGAATTTAACAATGAATTCTTCTGACAAGCTATTGACTGAATATCCGTGGGCAATCTGATACCATTCCAGATCTTGCTTGTCAGTGTTAGAACAGCCTTCTGTCACTCAAGTGTTTGACTAATATCTGAGGCCTCTTCCCAGTTAGGTTAAAAACTAATGGCTCGAGGACAATCAAACATTGTAGGGGGATTTTGGGTAGGATAAGAATGCTTGAGAAAATATGCTCCTGGTCACATTTCTTCTACAAGAAGGTTGAAATGGACTAGGCTGTTGTTGGGGGAATTTCAGGAGGAGAGTACATTTTATGAACATGGAAGCAAATATATCATAAAGAAAACCCAGAAATGTCTACTCCTTCTTCATCTTCAATGTGACCTTAGATTTTAGAAATATTTGATTTAAATATCCTGGTTGTTAGATAAATTCACATTCAAATCAGAGATGAGGAGAAATGGAAAATAATTTTTGTTTGTTTTTTATTGAAACAGATTACTCCTGTAGCCTTGAACTTGCTATTTAGTCAAAGTTGGCCTTGAATTTGTGATCTTCCTCCATCTCCTAATTGCTGGAAATGCAGGTATGTGGAGCCAAACCTTAAGCTAGACGGAAAATATTATAAGTTTAACTTATAAAATATCCCCCTGAAGCTCAGTGGGTAAAAACACTTGCCACCAAGCCAGATAACCTGAGTTCAATGCCCAGAACCCTACTGGCTTCTGACCTCTGTATGTGTTATGACACACACATACCCCCACACCCTAAAACCCATAAATAAGGAAATAAATAACAAAAATGTATTCCTGACTTCTTTAAAAATATGCACTATGAGTAAAGACTAGTAAAGCCACTAAGTAGCAGTCTATTGACTCTCACAAACTATCTGGAGCAGTGGTTCTCAACTTTCCTGATGCTGCAACCCTTTAAAACAGATCCTCATGTTATGGTGACCCCAAACCATAAAACTATTTTGTTACTACTTTATAACTGTAATTTTATTACTGTTACGAATCATAATGCAAATAATTTGATATACCAGATATCTAATATGCAGCCCCAAAGAGTTGAAACCCACAGGCTGAGAATTGCTGATCTGGAGTGACTGCTGACACAGCTTTTTTGAGGGGTATGTGGATGATAAAAATCACAAGTATGAGTCAAAGTTCGGGGCATTTACTCATAGCAAGTGCTTAATCCATTTCGGGTAAACCGAGTTGAGAAAATCAAGGTAACATAAGCAATGGACAATTGGACAAAAGTAAGTGTTTGTTTACTTGATTTAGGTCAGTGGTTCTCAAGCAGAGGTTATTCCTGCACCTCGGTTACCATCAAGGACATCAGACAATGAACAATGACTTGATGTTTAATGACTAGAGGACCAGAGTGCTGCTGAGCACCCAACAGTGCACAGGACAGTCACTGTCTCCAATTAAAAACCAAAGAATTATTTGGTTCTAAAAGTCAGTATCATTGAGACTGAAAAACCTTGCTTATGCCAAGTCCATAGCTATTGTCTGAAAACATCTCTAATACCAAATTCTCCCTGTAAAATGAAAATATCCACCCACTTATCCATCAGTCAATATAGAATCCATACAGTTTCCTGGATTCTCAACCTATTCCTAACTTTCTAGAATGAGATGGGGATGACTTGGGGGCTGGAGAGATGGCTTAATGGTTAAGAGCTCCTGCTGCTCCTGCATATGACTAGAGTACAGTTGCCATCACCTACACCAGATAGATCACAACTGCCTGTAACTCCAGCTCCAGAGGAGCCATGCCCTCTCTTGTTCTCTACTGGCACTGCACACAAATGCACTTACCCTCACATGAACACACACACACACACACACACACACACACACACACACACACACACAATTTAAAATAATAAAAATAAATCTCAAGAAAAGAAGTGAGGTGCCTTGCCTTCCTTTTCCATTGTGGAGTCTATACACAGATATTATACTCTCCATCTACAGGGAAGCTTGGTGTCGATGAATAGCATTAGTCATAGAAGCTCATCACCACCTCAAGCCAAAGCTCACTCTCTGTTCAGATTTAAATAAAGCAATCCAGTGAGATGCTACAGAATATGCCATATTCAATTACATCCTGCATTCTGTGTTATTTATTTGCAAAAACCAATCCTTCCCAAGGCACTGAAATCATTCAAAAAAACATGCCAAGGTGACCACATTAAAGGAAGTGGAATTTTAATGAAAGTCTCGATACCCACAAAGTACTAATGAGAAGGCAGGGTTGGCCTTATAGTCAAGAGTCTTAAGTGTGCCCAGAATATTAACAATCTTTATCCTGAGGCAAATAAATCACTCACAGTGACAACGATAGAACACTAATGCCTGATTCAGATGCTATGTCACAGAATGAATCAGCAAGGCTATTAATAAGCACCACAAGAGTATGCAGCATAGATGGTACCGGTTTTCAGTATGTCCTGTTTTCATGAAGGTAGTTTTCTTCTATCTCAGAAGCCTTTGCTGTATGCTACACTATAATGATGTATTCTATCTCTCACTGAGCAAAGTTCATTAGCCTCAGTGGGTGAGCACTTCAGAGTGAGAAGGAAGCCACAGGTGAGAAGTGCAAATGGGAAGTGCAAATGAATGGTGCTGTCTCTCTGTGCAATTCACACCATCCAACTAGCTTACTAAAAACATGAACAGTAAAGCAGAATACATGTACTTGCATTTCCTATGTGTATTAACAGACAACCATTAACAGCGGCTTAAAATGACATATTTATTAGCCCACAATTATTGAGGTTCCTTTACTGGGTCCTCTGCAATCAAGATCATGAAGTGGTCTGGCCTTGAGACTTGAGGACTTCTTCCCAACTCATCCAGGTTGTTGGCAGAATCCAGTTCTTCACGGTTGAGAGGTTTCAACTGATGTGCAATCAATCAGCTTAGAGGTCACTCTTGTTTGCTTCATCCTACTTCAAACGTCCTTATTTGGACAGGACTCATGTGAACCTTCTTAGAACCCTGTCTCTGAACAGCATTGTATATGGTGAAGTCCACAGCACTGATTGGAAAGGACAATAGATATGTTGAATGTGAGACTCCACTTTCTACCCAATGGGATGACAACTTAGCGTAACAAGCTGAAACTGGCAATGGAAAGCACTGGACCCAGGTCTCAAAGTCACCTTTCAGTTAAGTCTGTTAGAAGACTAAGATTTAACATGGGAATGCTGGTTTAAAAACAGTCCCTGAAACAAGACTGGAGGTTTTCATTGTTTAAAGCACAATACATAATGTTTATAGAATGTTTTTTTAAAGGTTCATAATGCCGTTTGTAGACCAGTAGTAATTATATAGTGCCTAGATCATGAGAGAAAACATAAACAGTGGGAATGGTACCGCATATGCCAAGCTACATCTGGAAAATTTTTGGCAGTTCTGACCTTGACACTTGAAGCTAAACATTGCTCACACAAAAACTTTGAGATGAAATCATATGAAAAATGTTTGAAGGAACTATGGATATTTATAAAAGAAACTGAAGAGGAAGCAGGGATGAAGCTATGTAAGAGTCATGAAAGCAGTTATAAGAAAACATAGTTCATCTCAGTCTAAAACATAGCTCTAATATTTACAGTCGTTCATAAAGGGAATGACTTATTGGAAAGAGAACTCATATTCAAAACTAATCCCATTCACAGAAACTCTTGATTCCTTTCCCGATAATTCTGTTCTCTCTCACTTTTATCTTTATCCAACTTCATTCCCCATGGGCACCTTGGGTAGGCTTCCCCCATGTGTCTTAGTTAGGTTTCCGTTGCTGTGATAAAACACTCACCTAAAGCAACTTAGGGAGGAAAGGCTTTATTTCACTTACACTTACAGGTAATAATCAGTCACTGGGGGAAGTCGGGGCAGGAACTCAAGGCAGGAGCCTGGAGTCAGGAACTGAAGCAGAGACCATGGAGGAATGTTGTTGACTGGCATGCTCAGTTTGTTTTCTATACCACGAGGGCCACCTGCCTAAGAGGAACCATCCACAGTGGTATGAGCCCTCTCATATCAATCATTAATCAAGAAAATGCTCCACATACTTGCCTATGGGCCAGTCTCATGGAGGTATTTTCTCAATTGAGGTTCCTCTTCCCAGATGACACTAACTGGTGTCAGGTTGACAAAAAAACTAACCAGCACAAACCACAAAAAGGTCTTCAGTTTCACATTCCACCAAGTTGTTACCCTTTTCTGCTACCTTCTTTGAAACCTGACTTTCCAAGGGAGTAGTTTGCAGTCAGAGTCTATTCTTCACAACCTTCATACTCCTTTCAGTATAACCAATATAACCTTCCCATCACCATATATCCAAATTCATCTTTGTTAAGTCACTGTGGGTTAGTCCAGGTGGTGGTCTTTGTCTTATGTGACACACAATTGATCACAGTGTTTGTATAGAAACCATCTCTTTCCTTGGTTTCTCGGATACCAGTTTTTTTAACACTACTCTATATTCTCCATACACTCTTCTATGCCGAGTTTGTAATCTTTGTTATCTAGGATGAACATTGACACATACCAATGCAGATCCTGATACAGAATCTGTCCTGGATCTACTATCTTTTCATTCTACGTGTTATCCTTTCTACATGATACTGTTAGGGTGACTCTTATACTCTAACTGCTATTAATATATAGCAGAAGGGGGTGTGTTTCATTTCTAGGGTAGATCTTTTCTTCTGAAACCCATGTCTCTTTCAACAAACACCAAGTGGAGACTTTCATTAGAAAACCTCAGAGTGACCTGAATCAATAAAGCCAAACCTGAATTTATTACCACCCACACACAGACCTAGGACAGCTCCCCAACTTTTCTCATTTATGTTCACTGTATCTGAGAACAGATGCCAGGAGGTCATCACAGTCCCCACCTGCATCCTTACCAGCCCTTGCTAAGTCATTATTCTACAAATCCTAAAGATATTTCCTCCCAGATTCATTGATTCTTTCCATTATTATTCATGCTAACTTGACTTAAGCCATTAACTTTTGTCTGGATCAATGCTTCTTCCCAAAACTTGTCTATGTATTTGTTACAACCCTAGAATTCTTTGACATTCCCCCCCACAAATCAGCTTGTGTTCGTCTCACCCACTGACTTATCATATTCTTGCCAAGTATACATTAGCTTTCTGTCACTATAACGAACATTCAAGATAACAAACTTACCACTTTAAACGGTTTATTTGGGTTTGCCATTATGGAGATTTCATGATCAGCTGGTCCTATTAGCTTGGGTCTATGTGACATGCTTGGCAGGAATGCACAGTACAGCAAAATGTCTCACCTCGTGGCAAGCTGGGGAGCCAAGAGAAATGAAGAGAGTAGGGCTCCTCAACCTCCCTTGAGGGCATACCCACAATGACCTGATAATCTCCTGCTAGACCCCCACCTCTTAAAACACTGACCATCTTCTGCAACAGCAAGCTGGGTACTAAGCCTAACACATACATAGGCCTGTGGGAGATGTTCCAGAATCAAACTTTTATAGTCCTTAACCTAGCAGTCAAGGTTCTGTGGCTTCTCTTTGCCTATATAGCTTTGTCTCTTTCAAACTACTTTCCATATTACGGCTCTAGATGCATGATACCATTAATGGATCCCTTAGCAGCAATTAGCCCTCCCTGACCTCACCAAAATTCATTAATTCTCCCCAAGTTCATGGTTACATGTCACCCAGATAGAATTAGAAAGCTTGGGTCCTAAATGATCACAAGGAAGACCATTTGTCTAATCATTTAGGAGGTAGGAGATATGAATAAGAAACATTTTATTGTCTTCAGTCTCTCAGATATGGAAATGGTTTGAGAAGTCAGCCTACAGTACTAAATCAACTATCCACTTCAGCGGTGTTAAGTGAAAGAGGAATAAACATGCTGTCTTTAAGCTACTGTATTTGAGGTTGTTTTATTACAGCAGCTAAACTTTAGCTAAGAGTATGGTTTAGAATATGCCTTTTGAAAATATATGAACAGAACACCTCATTTATGTGGTAATTATTAAGGGATTTTAAAAATATGGCATATACTATAATATTTTTTATTTTATAATTTAATTTAAAATGTATTTAATATGGTTAATACATACATACATTCTGAGATGGCTCAGTGGATAAAGGCTTCAGCCTGACTCCTTGAGTTTGATCCCTGGGACCCATATGGTAGAAGGGGAGAACAAAGTCCTGAAAGCTGTCCTTGAAAGCATCTATATACATACATATACATGCAAAATAACTATAATTTAAAATTATTTGGTAAAATAAAGTCAGCCCTTTGTGTCCATGGGTTCTACATTCTTCCGGTCAACTAATCCAATATCTTACTTTTCACAGTGCTGAACAATGCTATGAAGGCTGTGAGGTAGAATTGGCACCAATGGTCTTACCCAATGCCAGACTACAATAGCAATTTGTCAGGCAAGATGTTCCCAGTGATGCAACAGTGGCAAGACTGTTTATGGAGGTAACCAGCCACTACCTTGTTTGACTTGAGACCTGTTACACAGGAAGGAATTCATGCCCATGAATTCAAAAGCCCATGGCTGTGGAGATCTTAAGCCCTAGGCAGGAGCCTATAATTGTTTGTGGTGGTGAATGGTCATCTTGCCAAACTACCTTAAAACTATTGATGTTTACATCTGTTGGTCAGTATTGCTCTCAACCTTTGTTTTCGCAGCAGGCAGCAATTAGTGCAGAGAATCATAACTGGGTAAAGCATTGATAATAAGTGACTTCTAGTGCTCAGCTCTAGAGGGGACACATACATAAATTCCCCCACTTCGAAGCTCAGGGAACATTACAGACGAGAGCATGGAAAGAATGTAGGAGCTGGAGGATAAGGAGGATGTTGGGAAATGCTGGTCTCTGGATAAGATATGGCTGTTGCCATCATGAAAGCTTACAATATGAACTTACAATAGCTGTGGTTACCTGTACACTCTCTATAAAAGATCAAGCCAGTTAAACATTCTAAAATTGAAGGAAGAGGTGTTTCTGAGGCCCCAACTCGAGCTCAGGCTCTATGGACAGTTGATAGCTGCTGGAGAAGCAAGAGTCATGTTTCTTTAGGGAAGTTGGCCACTAGTAGGTATCCCGTGTGATGACTCCACAACCATACACAGGTGGACAGCACTAATTAGGCTCAATATATTACAGAAAAAGAAGAGAACATGAAGCTGGGAGGGAGATCTGTTGTGGTGCAATCAGGAAGAGTTTAAGAAGGGGAATGAGTGGTGAATATAATCAAGATACATTGTGTATGTTTATACATATATAGGTATATGAAACTTTCAAAGGACACATTTTTAAGCATTCAGAAAAAAATGCTTCTGTCTTGAGTGTATCCATGTTTCTTTCTTGTCATTATTTTCCAAACAATATAGTATAACAACTATTTACATAGTCTTACATTATAGTAGGTATTATAAGTCATCTATGGATGATTTAAAGGATACAAGAAGCTGTGCATAGGTTATATGCAAATGCAACACAATTTTATGTAGGAGACTTGAGCATCCATAAATTTTTATATCTGTGGGGGATTAATGGAACTAATACCTTGAGGACATCAAGACATAACTTTACTTGGAAAGTTTCTTTCTTTTTTTTTTTAATTGAGACTGGTACTAAAATTGAAATACATCCAAGAAAAATTGTAAGTGGAAAAAGGGCAGCCCAATGATAGTCAACCTATGTAAATTGCTGTTTCCAATTATCACTTCTATATCTAATAAGGAACTTGGGTGGGGAATGTATAAAGTCTTACAACCCATGAATAAAAAGATAACCCAATTAAAAGATTGGCAAAGGATTTCAATTGATGCTTCTCCAAAGGGGATATTAAAATGGCTGACAAGCATATGAAAACAAGGTCAACATCATTAGCCATTAGGGAAATGCAAATCCAAATTACAATGATATTCCACTTTATACCCACTAGGATGATTATAATAATCATAAAAAAAACCAAGCATTGGGACCCTGAAACGTTGCTGTTGGGGATAGAAAGATGCTGCCACAGTGGTAAAGAGTCTAGCAGTAACTCAGTGTGCTAAATAGAGCCAGCATATGATCCAGTTGTTCCTGGATAGTTAGCCCTCTATTATCTATCTGTCTATCTACCTATCAATCAGTCATCTAGCTGTCTGTGTGTGTATGTGTGTGCAGAATAATTCAAGGGATGTTAAAGTTAAAATATATGCTCAAAGATCTTCACAGAAATATCCATAGTCACATATTCCAGCACAGTGGTCCTCACCCTTCCTAATGCTGCGACCCTTTAATACAGCTCCTCATGTTGTACTGACCCCCAACCATAAAATTATTTTTGTTGCTGCTTTCATAATTGTAATTTTTGCTACTGCTATGAGATGTAAATATCTGTGTTTTCTGATGGTCTTCGGTGACCCCTGGGAAAGGGTCACTCGACCGCCAGAGGGGTCTGAATCCACAGGTTGAGAACTGCTGTAGCAAACTAGAAAGAACCCAATGTCCATTATGTGATAAGCGGATAAACAAAATTTTGTTGCATAAAGCAAAATTCCGTTCATATGATGGAATATGATCCTGCCATAAAAAGAAATGAAGTGCTGATACATGCTACAACTGAGTGAACCTGAAAATATCATGCTAAATTCCAAAAGGAGTGAGACACAAAGTCCATGAATTGTTGGGACTCATTTATACGGAATGTCCTAAATACACAAATCCAGAGATGTAGAAAGTAGGTTAGTAGTTGCCTTGGGCAAGGGGGAGAAAAGAGAATGGGGATTTGCACTAATGGTTCAGGGTTTCTTTAGGGGGTGATGAAAGTGCTCTAAGATTGGATTGTGGTCGTCGTTGCACCTCTGGGAATATATTAAAAACTATTGAATTGTATACTTTTAAACAGATAAAATGTATGTATATGAATTTTATCTCAAGGAATCCATTAAAATAATTGCTATGCCAGTTCCTTGGAGCAATCCAGAGATAGAAAAGAGAGATTATTGATCTTTTAAAAATAATTTGTTTTTATGTATTTCTAAACTTAAGGCATGCTCTATTGTTCACTAACTGCATCAGCTTTACAAAAAGTGAAAAATGAAACGCAAGAGCAAGTTCCTCTGCCAAAGCACAACTTAATGAAATGCCTCAGGAGAAGAATTAGTAAGGCACTCTTGATGCAAGATGATGTTTTATTAAAACAACAACTTGCCATTTTAAAGTTCCGGCCTTGGGTTCATTTCTCAACATTCACATAGTAGCTCACAACCATCTGTAAGGACAGGGAGGAGAGGGAGAGGGAGCAGGAGGAAGAGGGGAGGAGAGGAAGGGGAGGGGGAGAGGGAGAGGGTCCTGGTCCCAGGGGGATCTGATGCCCTCTTCTGGCTTCCATGAGCAATGCATGCATGTCATGCTCAGATATATGTGCAGGCAAACACTCATATACATAATATGTAAATAAATAAAATCTCAAAACATATTGGAATATAAGTTCTATCCTACCTCTGTAAAATTAGCTGCTATTCAGCTACTTGTATTTTGGAAACTAGAGTATTTGGGCAGTTCCTAATTGAGGGTACATTATTGAAACATGGTTATGTCAAGGTTATCTTAGATTATAGACAAGAATGTGAACTATTTCTGGAGAATCCATTTGAAAAGCACAATTCCCCCCAAAGTCCTACCAGCAGAGTTCACTTCAAGCAGGCAAGTGGTTGAACAGGGCTCCGCATCACCCAAATCTATATCTTATGCACTCTGGGTCTCTTCGTGTTCTTGGATCCAGTTGAAATTATTTAAATCTTAAATAATTTAATTTGCAAATATGGTTGGAAGAATTTACACATGCCTGATATTCATGTCTATATCCACCGATGTTTAAGCAGCTGCTACTTTTGCATTACCATAGTCTATCAGTACACACACAGGTGCCTCTGCCTGCACAGCTTTAGGGATTGACCTGATCAGAGTGATAAGGAAGGACAGACATAGACACATGTGCAGAAAAGCTGGAGTTGGGTTGGCTCTGTGGTCTGATTGAGATGCACCAAGAGTAGCTGGGAAACTCAGCATGTTTACATTATACATCTGAATGAAGGAGGTAGATTTATTGTATACAACTGAAGGAGGGGATGGATTAATACACACAGCAGAACAAAGAGGCAGCTTTAGCTAATCTGAGTAGGGGATCAATGTAGGGGAGCAATCTCAGGCCGGAAACATAGAACAGTGGAAGGTTTTACTTGCCCTGAGCCTTAACCAGGGAAAGCTTTGCTATTACTATGTGTCTGAGGCACTGGGGTCATTGACATAGTCACACTCATGTTGAAAGAAAACACATTCACTCAGGACTCATTCACTACTCACTCCCTGACAGAGCACACACACTTTTTTTTCCCTGAACCCTTTGTAGCCAATAGGCTTATTTCCTCCTCAATTCTTCCCAGGACAACCTATATTTCCCCCACATACAACCTCATATGACCACAGTACAATTACTGAAAGTGGGAATTTTAACATGGGTATAATAACCAGTCCACAGAGCATATTCCACTATTGGTTGTTTTGGCAACGTACAGGGCTTTTTTCTAGTACAAGTATTTTTTCTAGTACAAGATTCTGTCCAGGGTTACACTGTGTTGAGTTGTCATGTATATTTAGACTACACTGATTTGGAACAGTTCCTAAGCCTGCTTTCTGTATCTGTCTGTATTTCATCAATATTTTTATTTCATTATTTTCAAAGCACATGGGTCATTTATTTTAAAAAGTGTCACTTCATACAAATTTATCTTATGTTTCTTTGTGATCTGATCCAAGTAACACCTCTCTGACCAGAACACTACATAGGGGATCCTGTCTTTCTCAAGGTTTCAAAGCTATGAACATAAGATGCTCATTGAACTGTATCAGTGATATTAATTTTGGTCATTTGATGAAAGCTTTTTTTCTCCTCACTATCTGAATTTTCCTTTTGTGACTAATAAATAATTGATGAAGAGATACTTTGAGGCTTCATAAGTATCCTATTCTTCATTAAGCTCCCTTCCTCTACAATTAGAAGAATAAATTTCATAACAAAAGGTCTCAAAACTTTGCTATTAGTATATAAACAGCGTGCATACAGATGAAGAACACTGCGGAAAACTGCAGCTGATCAAAATGAAGAGTTTTGGAGCCCCACCCCACCCTGGCCCAATGAATACATCTACACAATGCTCTGGCACCTAAGCTCAGAGACCACAGCAGAAGACAGAGCAGAAAGATTGTAAGATCCAGAAGATCAGAGAGTTTTCTCTGAGATGGTGTCTCCTAGCAATATCAGAAGATACACCAGGGGCTGGAGAGATGGCTCAGTGGTTAAGAGCACTGACTGTTCTTCCAGAGGTCCTGGGTTCAATTCCCAGCAACCACATGGTGGTTCACAACCATCTGTAATGAGATCTGGTGCCCTCTTCTGGCATGCAGGTGTACATGCAGACAGAACACTGCATACATAATAAATAAACCTAAAAAAAAAAAAGATACAGCCATAAAGTCTCACCAACATGACTGCCTAGATGTGATCAGAACAAGGATGACATCAACTCAGTCGGTAGAGCATGAGACTCTTAATCTCAGGGTTGTGGGTTCGTGCCCTACGTTGGGCACCAGATATTGGTGAAATTATTAAGGCCACTCCACGTAGTTAAAAGGAAGATTTATTTAGTGGGTAACTTACAAATGGTAACTTATAAATGAAGGGATAGGTAGGTCGTAGCGTCTGGGGAAGGTATATTGCAGCCAGCGGTGTTCTCTGGAGCTCTGCTTGGTCAACCTCCACCATCAAGGGTCCAGGAACAGAGAGAGCGCTTGCCCATCCAGATCCCGGGTCTCCAGGCGCCTCCCTTGGCCCCGCCTTGTAGGCGTAACAGTTGCCGAAGCCTCAATGGGGGTTGGAACTTCCAGATCAAAGCTGGAATGGCTACCCACTACAGAACATGACAAACTGGATGAAGAAAAACCCGAAAGAACTCAACTTTAAACAATTACAAGGGTTGGGGATTTAGCTCAGTGGTAGAGCACTTGCCTAGCAAGTGCAAGGCCCTGAGTTCGATCCTCAGCTCCAAAAAAAAAAAAAAAAAAAAAACAATTACAGGGCAACTGAGGAAAGCTGGGAATGGGACAGGTGGTCTTCCACGATGAAGAGCACACCAGTTGGTAGTTTAGTGCCAAATGGTCAACCCTGCAAACATACATACAGGTAGCATTGTACAGACTGACGAGGTTATATTTAGGCCTACATATGTATATACATATATACATGCAATAACAATTAATAGAAAAAAGAGGCCATGAATTTGAAGGAGAGTTGGGAGGGGTATATAGGAGAGCTTTTGAGGGAAGAAAGGGAAGGAAGAAATGTTGTAATTAATTTATAATCTTAAAAGAAAAGTACCCAGTGTGGATAATTGATACATAGTTGTGTCAAAGTTGTCTTAGATTATAGACCCAAATGGACAGTAGCTAGTCTATGAATTTTATTTGGTACAGAATGCAGCCATGACATGTGTCC
This sequence comes from Peromyscus californicus insignis, assembly GCF_007827085.1. Taxonomy (NCBI): domain Eukaryota; kingdom Metazoa; phylum Chordata; class Mammalia; order Rodentia; family Cricetidae; genus Peromyscus; species Peromyscus californicus. The sequence goes on along the minus strand of NW_026294391.1, from coordinate 26,469,612 downwards.
AGAATAACTATGAAAGACTCTTAGCAGCTCTGAAAGATAAGCTTAGATTGGGTGTTTCAAATATGATACGGATTTTGTGCAACGGATTTCCAAATGGAAACAATTTCATGTATACTAAAGTTGAAATACCTCCAAGAAACTTTGAAGGCAAAAAGGAGAATATATAAGATTTTGCACAGGATAATCCCATTTATGATTTTTAAAACTATATTTGTACTTTTACATATTAATATATGTAAATTTATAGAAACTAGCCTGGAAGAATATACAACAAACTGTTCACACCAATCACCTCCTGGGAGGCAAATGAAATATTGGAGAGGGGATGGTGCTGGGTGTATGAAGAATAAAACATCCATGCTTTAGCTTAGAAACTTCTGTTTTTAGAATATGAACATATTTATGTTTTAATAAGGCATATACACTTTAAAGACATATATTTGCTGAAAACACATTGGTATTATTTTCAAGATTTCCCTTTTTTGACAGTTTGATTACTACTCATGTGAATAAAATGCCTTGCACATAAATGAGGTATCCTTTGCCTCCATCTCAATCATATATGCATTATATATACATATGTTGTATACATTACTATTATATATTTATCAATTGTATTTTGCTCTCCTAAGACTATAAACCAAGAGGTCACTGCTGTAGGATGTTCTGTATGGCAAATGTGTTGCTCATTAGTCAATAAATAAAACATTGATTGGCCATTGGCTAGGCAGGAAGTGTAGGCGGGACAAGGAGGAGAATAAAGCTGGGAAGTGGAAGGCTGAGTCAGAGAGACACTGCCAGCTGCCACGATGAGAAACAGCATGTGAAGATGCCGGTAAGCCACGAGCCATGTGGCAAGGTATAGATTAATGGAAATGGATTAATTTAAGCTGTAAGAACAGTTAGCAAGAAGCCTGCCATGACCATACAGTTTGAAACCAATATAAGTCTCTGTGTTTACTTGGTCGGGTTTGAGCGGCTGTGGGACTGGCAGGTGAGAGAGATTTGTCCTGACTGTGGGCCAGGCAGGAAAACTCAAGCTACAGGTCACTTCTACCATTCCTCAATATTCCTCACTTTCATAATTGACAGTTGCTGTGACTTGAATATGAACTATCTTCCCCCAACGGTTCGTGTGTTAAAGACTTAGTCTCAGTTGGAAGTTGTTTTATTTAGAGTTACTATTACTGTGATGAAGCACCATGACCAAAAAGCAACTTGGGGTTTATATGGCTTACATATCCTGAATCACACACAGTCCACTGAGAGATGCCAAGGTGGGAACTCAAATCTTTCTTCCTATATGTGTTCTTAGATGTGTTGTCATGGCAATGAAAAGTGAATAAAACAGTAGTGACTAAACATGTAGAGGTCTGAATTAATGATATCAAATGGTCTCCCACAACATTTGCTAGCTAGATCCTAGACATCTAAAGAAAAGATATGAGAGAGGGATTAGTCAGCATCATTTTCTTGGACCTTTCTACTGTGCTTTTTATGGAGAATGCCACAACACTTTATAGTAGCTTCTGTTTTTAACTTGTTACCTATATAAAATATTAAAAAATACACTAAAGTAGATTGTATCTCAAAGCATCATTGCACAGTTCACATATATATATATATACATATGTATATACACACACATATATGTGTGTATGTGTGTGTTTATGTGTGAAATATATTATATATAATGCAACAATATGTTATATTACAATATATTATAACATACTGTGTTATATAATGTTATATATTTAAATTTTACTATATATAATAGTTCATTTATCTTTTGTCTCCTGCTCCTGTTAGTTCTGACAATTCTCCATGGGTCTGATTTTGTTATATCCTGTTCTTACAAAGATGCTTGCATACCAAGCAATCTTTTCTGTTGTTGTTTCATTATTTGTTTGAATTATTAAGGTTTTACTTATTTAGTCATTTGTTCATTTGGTAGCAAGAAATGACTTTAATTGGGGTTACTTATAAGACTGTGGGTTGGGGGTTATTTACAGTAGCATGGGCAACTTACAAGAGTCTACACCACTAAAGAAAATGTACCTCCCTCCTTCAGCAATCATTAACTGCCTATAGATCTTCAGGGATAGGTGGGACCTCTTGAACCCCCACCCCCACCCCCAGCAACTGTTAAGGGCTATCAGTCTTCAGGTAGGAGTGATTCCTCATGAGCTCCCTGCCTCCATGACAGAATGTCGATAGCCCCAATCTCATGCAGATATTGCTCAGGTAATCACCGCTGCCCAGAATTCAAGAGTGCAGCAGCCACGTCCTATCAAGGTGACAGTGTTCCACAGCACTTCACCCATGCCTCCAACTCTTACATTCTTCTGCCCTTCTCTTCCATAATGTTCCTTAAGTCTTGGAGATGGTGATGTGAGTGTCTCAATTATGGATGAGCATTCAACAGTCAGGTATTCTCAGCACTTTGACTAATTATGAGTCTCTGCATTGGCTGCTGCCCATTACAGTAAAAAGACTTCTCTGACCAAAGCTGATATAAACACTAATCTGTGGGTATAAATATACTGTTTAGAAGGCAGTTTGACAGGCAACAAGCTGTCTTATATGACAAACACCACATCTCTCTTCAGAGTGGAAGGCAATTTTTTAGTAGTCAAAATAATAAAGACCAAGTCTCCCCACAAGACAAGGTCATTCATATTTGCTTGATGCCCAGTACAAAAGATTCAGGTTCTCTAAATACGGACTTCCCCAACTGTGGTAAAAACTGAAGGCTTCATGACATACCCCTGCGCCACTTCACATTTTTCCATGGTACTTGGAAAGCAAGGAGGATTCTGATGTGAACACAGAACTAACTGCTCACTTGTCATTGGATACCAAGGGCCTTTCCATAGGACCTAAGAGTCTTGTGCATTTTGCCAATATCCATGAAACTGGCAGACTAACTTTTAACTTGGGAATATGGTAAATATTGAGAATTTTCAAAGTTCTTTACACTCATTCCTTTTCTTCCATATTAATTTATTTATGTCTTATTTATATTGCATATATGTGTGTAAATGTGTTATGTGTGAGGTGTATGCAAATGCATGTGGGTATGCACAACTGTAAATGCCAGAGGATGTTGCCTAGTATCCTGCTCTATCACTCTCCCTCTCTATTCCTTTGAGACAGAATCTCCCACTGAACCTGGAGCTAGACTAGTAGCCAGCAAGCCCCAGAAATTCTCCTGTATCTGTCCCCTACAATACTGGGGTTACAGGCACGCACATAGCCATGCCTAGCTTTTTACGTGGGTTCTGTTATATGAACTGAGGTTCACATGCTTATGTAATAAGTGCTTTTACCCACTGAGACATCTATCTAGCCTACTCATATTAGTTTTCAACCAGACATGACATGACTTCAGCCATAAATACTTTTGTAGTTAGAAATTATTTTGAGTAATGTTTGAAAACAATATAAAGTTGGTGAAATTTAATTTCATGCAAATGTTTGTATATAAAACCAACACTTTAGGGAACAAAGTCCACACAAATGTTTATATAGAATACTAACACCCCAGGGACCAACTTTGGTAAACCTTAAGACTAAACATGTTTTAAAACAGACTTTTAACATTTTGGCAGATCATAAAGAATATAGAGCATCCATATCAAATGACAATTGCCACAGGGTTTGGAACAGCATGCACTAATCAAATATTAATATTTTCCCACAAACCATTCATTCAAATTAGTTTAGAGAAAGACTATAATTAACTCCTGCTCATTTGAAATTTTCTTAATAAGTTACAAAACAACTTTGGCTCAGCAGCATCTAGAGAATTTCAAAATTGTAGACAAGGGACAAAGTCCAAGATTCAGACCCTCACACTATCCTGATAAGAAAACAAGAAATCTTTGCAGATATTTTAGTAATGCGTTTGGCCTTTTACAAACAGACAGGATCAAAATGAAGTTCTTTAATGCGCTGATAAGCTTTCAAATCACATGTACTAATTTGACTGTATTAGTGATGTGTGATATTTTATCATGCTTCCATTTTGTAAGCTTTAAACATTTCAGAGCTTCCCTGATCAAAATGGGAAATGAATAATAAAGTCATTTGATGAACTCAGATACGCAAAAGGGCACGTACAAAAATTAGATGTTTAACCAAGGATGACTAAAACGAGGGGCCTGGACCGGAACAAATCGTGTCTGGAAGGTCGAGTTATTTACAGCTCTGTTCGCTCAGCAAGAGTAAGAATTAGAAGGCGTGTAGTCTGTACATAAATCACGTTCATGGAAAACACAGAAAGTAGGGGGTAGACAGAGCCTTTGCCTCTTGGTTTTCAGCCAAGGACAGAGTGTACAGGCAGGTATACTTGAAACTGACATGAAATGAGTCTAAAACAGATAAGAGCATGGTCAATCCCTTCATGACCTGCATCCCTAAGGAGGGAGGAACAATTTCACATCATTTATTGACAGTTTTCCTGAGAGTATTTTGTACTGTTTTACTAATTTAAAAAAAGAAAGAAAAAGAAAACTTACAAGGCTATGAAGATGGCTATTTGGTTAAACTGTTTTCTGATCAAGCATGAGGAACTGAACTGAAATCCTCAGAAATCATCTGAAAGCCAGGCATTGTACATACACACCTCTAACCCCAGCGCTGGGAGACGGGAAGCACAGCCAGGTGGATCACAGCAAGCTTGCTGGCCAGCCAGCACAGTTAAAAGGAAGAGTTCCAGGTTTAGTGAGAGATGCTGTCTCAAAAAACAATGTGTGAGCAGTAAAGGAAGACACCAGTCTTGACCTCTGTCCTCCGCGCGCGCACGCGCGCGCACACACACACACACACACACACACACACACAGAGAGAGAGAGAGAGAGAGAGAGAGAGAGAGAGAGAGAGTCACTTAGATTCGATAAACATTTTTAAAAGAAAGTAAGAAAAAAAAACCTCAAGGTGATTAAAAGCCGTGAACATGAGTGAGTGAATGTGGAAGTTCGTGTGGTCATGCATTTGCTGGCAATTTGCTAGGTAGTGTAGGCACTGTTATATACATTTCAATACATAAATGAGTGACATGGGACTCCAACCTGGAGAGAGTCACCAATTTAGTGAGAAAGATGGATATATAAGCACATAATTATAGTGTAATGGTATACATGCTGCTGTTGTGACTCAGAAATTAACCATCAGACTGTGTCACTTATAAAAACTGCTCTGCAGGGAAAAAGGGGGAAAACAATTTTTTTCTAGTCAGAATCTGGAAATAACTCATCTCCATTCCTGAAAATGCTAAAAACTAAAGGCTTATATTTTATATTCGAATTTAAAGTAAGCTGTCATCTGAGTGCTCCAAGAGGAAAGCAGGACCTTACAATCCATGGATAGGCAAGGAGAAACTGGATCTCATGTCATAAATGGACAAACTCAAGAAGCTACAGGAAGGAAAGCTGATGTATGTATGTATACCTTAGGAAGGGCCATGGTGGTGTGTTCTGGTTGGTGTTTTCAATGATGCATAAAGAACCCACTATTTATTGAGACTAACTCTGTAACGTGGGAGAATGGTCTTCTAGTTCAGAGACTTACTTCCTCCTTTGTCACTAGAGACAAAAGCTTGAACTTGGTAGTGTGGGAGTGGAGGGGAAAGGCAGTCCCAGCACTCCCTTGTGGGGCCTGTCCTAACTCAGCTGAACTGCCATCATCCCAAGAATTGACAGCAAGCTAACAGAACCATGGTGTGAAGCACCACCTTGTTGAAAAGGAGAAAAACCCCACCCATCCAGCTCTCACACAGGGCAGACTGGTCAATAGCTTGAAATGGTAATTTCACCTGTTGGCTCTTTTGGTCAACTTGATATGAGAAAAGCAACACAGGCTTTGGTTTGGGGTGTTGGGTCTGTCACCAGCTCAAACTACGGTTCATCCCTAGTATCTAAACAGTATTTTTATATCATCCAAGCACACAACTAGGTGACAATTACTTGGCAGAACAGTGAAGTCATCAATCATTAGAAAATGGCATCTCATGGACAGTATTTTGAAGAATGTGAAATTGAAGGATGCCAAAAACAATTAGACTCAGGAATAAGTACAAGTTCCTGTCAGGAAAAGAGGAAGTATGTTTGTGAAAATGCAACCGAGATGACAGCAGTAGCAAAATATAAGATAATTAAAAGAAACACAGTGCAATTATAATCCACGAGCGAGCATGCACACATACACACTACCACATCAGTACGAATAGTTTGACTGCTACCACACGCTCTGATTCTAAAATCACGGGTATATGTATCAGGGTTTCTGCCGACGCTGGGTGTTGACCCCAAGTTTCTTCCTCTACTACTGTTTCATGAGTGAGGGAAGACAGATATTTCCAGGGTAGCTGGTAGGGTCACTACCCATGAAAGGTTGGTCCATTGTTCCACTCAGTTCCTGGAGGTACAGAAACACATGGCATAGGAGATAAGGGACTTCAGCTGCATTCCCAGTAATAAAAATGTAGCTTCCCTTTGCCCTTTGCTCCTTTTCCAGCCATGTCTTGAATTTTTCTATATATTCCTGTGATCCCCAATGAACCTCAGTTCCATACATCTAAAATAAGCAAAGGTTCTTGTTCCTCTCAACAGTCTCTGCTTGTCTTTCTCATGACTCACTATCCTGCCAAATACACAGCAAGTCATAGTAAAATTTGCTGATACTACTGGACCACTGACTCCAAAAATGTATTTGTATTATGAAGCTTCCACACTGGTTCTTTTTTTCCACTCTGGGTTCTTGCCTTCATTCATTTGATGTGATTGAGCATATGCAGGGTGGTCACTAATCTGTAAATGTTTTCATAAATAAATTTTTACTCTTCTCAGTGGTATTCTGGGTGTATCATGAGGCTTGACACCAAGTAATGGATATTTATAGGTTAAAGAACAGTGCATTAAACAATTTGAGTTTGGGCTGAAGAGATGGATGGTTAAGAGCATGTATTGCTCTTCCAGAGGACCTGAGTTTGGTCTATGTAAATGGCTGACAACTGTCTGTAGCTCCAGCTCTAGGGTGATCAGACACCCTCTTCTGTCCTTTGTGGGAACCTGCACTCATGTGCATAAATCCATACACAGATATACGTGCACACAAATGCAGTTTTTAAAATAATTTAAAAAGATTTTGAGCATGAACTTTTTCATCTCTCTTACACATCCATCCCGTCAGTAGATCCATCACACGGATAAGTTTTTATTTTTGTACATTTAGGTATTGTGTTATCCATTTTGTACTTTTCTTAATTTTTATTATCCATTTTAGACAACTTCTGACATGATTCCTAGTTGTCCTCACCTATTGACATCTACACTCTTGTCTGTACTCATTTTCCCTTACGTGGGGAATGGACATAGTAATCAACATAATATGGCAGAAGTCATGGACTGTCACTTCTGAGATTGTGCTACAAAGTCACATATCTTGTTGGCAAGCTCTCTCCTTCTGATTTTCTTGGGGTGTTCTCTCTTGCCTCTCACTTGCTTCTTCCCATGAATCCAGATGCCATGTTCTGAGCTTCTCTACAGTGGGATACATGTAAAAGGACCTTGGAGAAGCTTCTGACCAACGCCTCATGACAATATGCAGTTTCAATCCAATAGCCCACAAGAGGGTAAATTCTACCAATAGCCTTGAATGTGATCTAGGAAGTGAACTTTCCCAGCCAATCTGGGAGAGTTTCTGAAGGATTCAGCTTGTCTACATCCAGAATCCTGAACCACAGAAACAGTAATGTTTGCAGCCATGAAGTTTGGAGTAATTTGTTACAGAGTATTGCACCCACTTTACCTGGGGGGTGGACGATGAAAAAAAAATCTATTCGCCTCACACAGGGAATCAGTAACAAACAGAGAAACAACTCCGCCAAGTCTATCTTGATGAACCAACGAACTGAATTAGGGTTACTGGCAGGAATGTAGGTGAGAGGTTCTTTACAGCATAGTTTGGGGTTGACTTACAGGAACCTGGGCAATTTCCAAGCAACTATACCACTGAAGAAAATGCTTCTCTCTGAGCAGTCATTGACTAACTGCCTTATGTATCCTCAGGGAGGGGCAAGGTCTCTTGAGCCCCTCCTGCCAAGCAACCATCATGCTCTGGATAAGCCAAATAAACTCCATGGTTGGTCAAGTTAGACTGGTAGATCATACTTTGGTTTGTTGGTGGGCCCTTATAAAGAGAGAGTAGATGTTTGTTTATGTCTCCTCAAGTAAAAAAATCTCCTAACATCTACATGGATTATTACTTCCTTTCATTTCAAGTGAAAGAAATCAGAAAAGAATAATAAATACACCACAAGCAAGGAATTCGGCTGCTCAAGTCAGGTTCTCAAGGATACATGAGTCATAGAAATAAAGGGAGTGGGAAACATTCCAGCTTGAGAGAAGGTGTCTATACAGATCAGAAATTTCAGTCAAATAGCTCTAAACATGCTAAAGTCATGTAACCTTAATGAGAAATGTGTCGGATTATTCCAGTGGAATAAGGACAAACAAGTGGGGCTGATATATATAAAACTAGATTTGGGCAACTAAAAAGCTGGGCAGGAGATAATTTCCTTAAATGGATGAAGCCTATGCCTTGGTTCATATATCTGGTCTCATCATCTCTTATTTATGATTCTGAAATGAACTTTAAACTCTCTAAATAAGAGGATAATCAGAAACCTCAGAAATTAACGGCTATGCAATTTCATTTCTCAAACACTTAGACCCTGCCATCTCTCCAACAACTTTAATTACCACAAAAATAGCTCAAAAGCACCATGGTACTTTAAAACTCAACAACAACAAAAACAGCTTAAGATGGATAAATGTATGTCCAAATAGATTTTTGATAAATTTTTAAGGGATTGATTAAACATGTGTGTGTTTATTTATGTGTTTAGACTCTAGCCTCAAGTTTCCATGCCCCCAGCAAAATGCCTATCCTTCTTACACATCTTGAAACAATCCTTCCCCATCTTCTAAGACTAAACCAAAGCATTCTCATTCAATTCCCAGTACATTTGTCACATTGGGAGTAAATTTACTGGCTATGTGATTAATAGGAAGCAAGATACTGTCTTGTGTCTGAGTTGAACGAAGAGCATGCATTCATATTCTCATCTGATATATTCAGCCACTTTTGGGCATCTTGGTAGATGGGTTCCCCTGTAGAGGACTACAGGTACTAGAGTGCTACATGAAAACCTGACTGCAGGAAAAGTTATAAGATGTGTCTCCAAAAATGACAGGGAAGCTTCACCAGTAAGACTTCAATGAGGTGGCTGCCTAAAGACCTGAGCAAGGACACCACCAATAGTCATCTTATCATGGAAGGGGCAAATCTGATGGACCCCACCCTAAATGAAGAGATATAGGCAATTAAGGAATTCTGAGAGAAGGAGAATTAGTCTTTCCCAGGGATATCCAGTACTAACAGGGAAGACTTGAAACACATACATACAAGCAATACTAAATGGACTCAGTAGGCTGTATTTATATATGTATTCATTTGTATAAATATGTAACAATAATGGTTAAAGAAAAAGAGGTCATGAATTTGAGAGGAAAGGAGGGGGAGAACAGGAGGGTTGAAGATAGCAGAGGTATGGAGAAGTGTGATGCAATTTTATTTTACCTAAAAAAATTAAAATAATAAAAAGAAAACTGAAGCTGGAACTAGAAAAGGTTGGGTTTCTGTTACCTCCTCTTTCTTCAGCCAGGCAAAGGGGATCCTCTATCACTGGATACCTTTTTGATGGCTTTCATCTACCATGTAAGAAGTCCCACTGCTAAGTAGACCACACAGATCTAGAGATGTTCACTGAGTCATTGAGATGGCCCCACCTTCAACTCCTGCCTAACAGAAACAACCAGAGAGAGCACAGGGCAAATTACCTTGCTGAGTCCAGTCACTCTTCATGGTAGTGAGAAAAAGAAACGATTATCGTTTTTAAAGCCGCAGCTGTGGGGTGGCTTGACAACCAGCTATAGATACCAAAACAGTCTTTGACCAAGAAGACCATTTGATTGCGTCTTGTGTCTCCACTCCTCACTCACTGCCTTGGTCACTTCAAAGAGCTGAGTCATTGAGTAGGTCCTCCCACACCCCAACTCTTGACTCTGCACTCACTGTGTCCTCCTATTGTAGCTGCATCCTCAGCCTACTGGACCATTACTGGCGAAGGGAGAAAGGCTTTGCTCAGGCTCCAGTTAAATATAGCAGCATCCACCTGCCTGAATACTTGGGTACCTGTGTTCATCCAATAGAGCATCATGTGAATAGGTCAATCCACATTTCATCTTTGATTCCAAGTTTTGCTTCCATACACAGCTTTTCTTAAACACCTTCTCATTACAGCCTTCCATGTCCCAGGCTTCAACAGGAACGTGTATGTTTTCAAGCCTTTTCATTTGCTCACTGCAGCCTGCTTGAACTATTTCCTGTTGGCAATGCAATATGGGGACAAACTCTAAAACTATACTTTACCAAAACTGAAGAATATTTTGTCTTTCCAGGAACATTCTAGGGCCATAGAAGTAGTTCACACTGTAGAGTGCCTGTCTAGCATGCATGAAGCCCTCTCTTCAATTCCCAGCACTCCATAAAACTGAATGGTGTAGCTCACCCTGTAATCCCAGCTCTATAGAGGTGGAAACAGGAAGATCAGGAGCTCAATGTCATCCTTGGTCATGTATCGAATTCAAAACTAAACTGGCTTACATGAGACAATGTCTCAGAAAAAAAGAAAAAGAATCAATTTGCTTAAGGAGGTGTATTCTTCAGCTTCATAACCTGGATGTGGCAGTGTAGGTCTGTGATTCCAGCTACTAGAGAGACTAAGGCAAGACTATCACAAATCTAAGGCCTGCATGGGCTACAAAACAAATTGGAGGCAAGCTTGGGCAACTAAGGAATACCATGTCTCAAAATAGCAAGTAAGAAGAGGGATGGGGAATAGTATTCAGTGGTAGAACGCTTGCTTGCTTAAGCATGGGGCCATGGGTTCAATTCCCAACACTAACAACTTTTAAAAAAAAAAAAGTATTCATCTACCCTATGTTATGAGCTCCATTTAATCCATGAGGAATTGCTTTCACTTAGGAGAATTTTTGTTATAAACTGGGAGATTCACTAGATAATCAGAGGCACACATGTATATAGCCGCATATGATTAAAGCTGAGAGAGAGAGAGAGAGAGAGAGAGAGAGAGAGAGAGAGAGAGAGAGCTTGATTTACTATATGGAAAACAGAAGCTGTGTCAAATTTCTTTCCAGTAAACCATATAAACAACTAGCACACACATCAAGCAAATTGATAGATGGCGGGTTATCAGTGGAGCAATCAACACTCCATCAGTGAATTTTCCCAGCAGGACCAAGGCAACAGGACACAGCAGGCATCTCTCAGGCTCAGGGGGCATTTGCAGCAGCATGAAGCTAACCTCAGAAAATGGCAGCTTGTTTTCCTGCACAGGTTTGTATGGAAAACAGCACGTTCTAAGCAACAGTGTGCTTTAAGAGGAAGGCCTCGTTTTGGTTTTTTGTTTGTTTTTTTTTTCTGCTTTCTTGTTTGCTTCAGTTTAATTTAGTTTTGTTTTGCTTAATCAGGGTCTCATGTGCCCCAGACTTACCTCAAGCACACTATGTAGCTAAAGCTGACCTTGCATCCTCAATTCTCTTGCCTGCACCTTCTAAGCCAAGTGTCTGCATTAGTGGGCCACCATGCCCAAGCCAAAGTATTTTCAGGTTAAATAAAGCTCCCTCCCCGACTCAAGTGCAGTCTCAGCCTGTTAATGTCATGGCCGTAAATGAACTACAAGCCTAGTAGGATAGCACATGCCTCCACTACATAGCAAGTTGAAGGCCAACTTCAGTGACATGAGACTCTCTCGAAAACCTCAAAATAAATAAATAAATAAATAAATAAATAAATAAATAAATAAATAAAACAATTAAGCAGTCTTCCATGTGAGGAAGGGTAAATTTTGAAGCTAGAAGTACCTCATCTAAATCCCAGCTTCTTCTCAGTATTAGTTTTGCAAATATACAAGCCACACAATCGCTCTTGTATTTGAGTCTTTTTGGTAAAGTGGAAATCATCATATACATGATAGTGATAGAGGTTAAGTTAGATACTACTTTAAGCTGTCAATTCTGTGCCCAGAACATAGTATGTATTCAATAATTAGAAACATTAGATACTGACATAATTACAGCTGCTTCTCAACTCATAGTAAGATATTATCTAGACAAACGCACTGTGAGTTGAAAATACCCTGAGTCAGGACTGTATCTCATAAATGCAGTCTAACAAATATCAGGGTTTAATGGCCCAGCACACTGCAGGGTCCTAGTTGTTTACTCTCAGGATTTCGTAGCTAACTAGGAACTACGGCTCACTGATGCTGCCCATCTTCTCAAGAGGGTATCTTAGCACCATATCACTAGCCTGGAGAAAGATCAAAGGTCAAAAATCTGAGGATGATTTGTAGTGAATGCATATGGCTTTCACACCATCAAGATGTCAAAAACGCACAGCTAAACCATGATGAATTGGGAACCACTTGTAATTGCTAATATATGTCTTGTTTAATTTCATTATTGTTTCCCATTTTGAAACATTACCTTTATATTATTAATATGATAAAATATTTTAATCCTCTAGCCAGAGAGTCAAGAGACTTCTTTCTAATCCCAACCTTCCTCTCTGTACGATACACGATCTGTGCAACTTGCTTTCCATTGTGAGCTGTTTGGTTAAAAAGAAAATGAAATGATTAAATTACCGATGTTGTCTCTTCTGACCTGAACAGTCTAGCAATTCAATGACTCCCAGTTCTCTCGAGTCTAATTTGTTTTGTTCATCCAAGAAGGGGGCCTTGAACAAAAAGCATCATTGTATGTTGTTAAGGTCTAGGGACAAGTGGTGTGCTGGTGAATGTTTATCTACAGGCTCTCTGAGTATATGTGGAGGCGGGGTGGGCTGACTCACAGTGTCAATATTTTTGCTATCCATATGGTCACTGTGGACCATTTCGAGCTATTAGTAGGACATCACCAGAAGTGGAGTTGGAGAGAGAGAAAGGCACACAATTTGCTCTCGTGGAGCTGATTACAACACCTCACTGATCAAATCGCCTCAATAGATGATGCTAATGTTCACCCCTTAATTCATCTTCAGTTCTTCTGTCATGTAGAAGACTACACCTCTGGTGGACTAGGAAGACAGCTCAATCAGTAAAGTACTTACCTTGCAAACAGGGAGACCTGAGTTCTATCCCCAGGTCCCATTTCAAAACCTAGATGGACAAACACGGTGGCACACACTCTTGCAATAACAGCACAGGGAAAGGAGGGCAGATGGCCCCCCGGGGCTCCACAGCCAGTCAGTCTTCCCTAACTGGGTAGCTCCTGGACTGCCCAAGTGAGAAAGCCGTCTCTGGAAAAGACAACCAGGAATGGACCTGAGGAGCAATACCAGGAGTGCTGCTCTGGCTTCCACATACATGTGTACCTGTACATTGATGCACATGCACATATGTGGGCACACACACACACACACACACACACACACACACACACACACATTCCAGTTAAGTCAGAGACGAAAGTAAGCCCCTCTTTACCACACAGAATTTAAAAAGGGGATGGAAGAAAAAAATACCCTCTTGGTTACTATTACTGAAACACAGACTGAATCTTCTTTACTAACACTCACTCCATTCTGTTTTCTTCTCTGCTTTTAAATCTCCTCAATCTCAGCTCACAGCAACAAAAAATAAAACATTAGTGGTTCTAAGTCAGAAAATGAATGAAAGCAAGCTTGGTCTCCTCTTCAGTTTCTCAACACCAGGAACGATGGGATTTGCCAAGCCAACTGTCTCTGTCATTTGAATAGTCGACTGTCAGTACTAAAGAATCAATTCCGAACACATCGCTCCCACAGTTGAAGTTTAGAGAGGGCCAGGATGCAGAATAAGGCCGCAAGTGAGAACCAAGCACAAACATGTTTTAACACCCGATTCATCATCTGTCGTTCACCGGGAGCATGAAAGGCCCATAATCCTCTCTAGGAGAGGCCCTTAGGACATAACTCACAGCTTATTTTCTCGACAACCTGACATCTTTGATCATGGGATTTCTCAAGCTGCAGAGATTTGAAGTTTGAAGAAAGTAGTGAGGAGCCAGGGTCCTATTAAGAGCCATGACGGCTTCTTCCTGGCAGCCCAGCAGGCTGCTGTGTGCAGAGCCTCCCGATATTCACCTTAGAGTTGAGAAGGCTGAATCCTACTGACTTGCACCCCAGCAAGGCATTTGAGGTTCCTGAATTGTCGTCCTGAGTCATCATGGACAAATCTGTCTGATCTTTCCTTGTGTTAAGGACGGATGACATATGAGGCATTTGAAACATTCTCATCACAAGTATTAAGTATAATCTTCAATACCTAGAAAAGGTGCTCAAAGGAAATCATTAATTTTTTGCAAAAGTGGTATCTCAACTGTTCCATACTTCAAGGCACTCATATACAGAATGCCTACCAAGCATAAGGCATTTGGGAAATGAAGACTAATAAAATAGGGCTGAGGATGTAACTCAGTTGGTGGAGTGTTTGCCTACCCTTTGTAAAGCCCTGGATGAAGCCCCCAAACACAGAATAAAACTGGATTCACTATTTCATGCCTGTAATTCTAGCACTCAGGGGATAGAAACAAGAGCACCTGAAGTTCAAGGTCACCTTTGGCTACATAGGGAATTTGAAGCCAACCTGGGATGCATGAGACCATGTCTCAAAAAAGCAAAAGCAATGGCTGGAGAGATGGCTCATTGTTTAAGAGCGCTGACTGCTCTTCCAGAGGACCCTGGTTCAATCCCCTGCACTCACACAGTGCTTCCTATCATTTTCAACTCCAGTTCTAGGGGATCTGATGTCCTCTTCCTGCCTCTGCAGGTACTTCATGCACATGCTACACAAACACATGCAGGCATGTGAAAATCTTTTTCCAGTTGTTTTAAAGACCCATAAAACAAAATGCCAGGTGTTGCTCCACCCAGATCCTTTTACTCAATCCACACATCCATTGCTCAGATGCTAAGAGGGCTGGCTGTTGATGACTTAAAGCTGTCTCTAGAAAGCTTTGTTGTCTGATTGGAAGTGGTGCCACTGGAGAGAGCATTTCCCACCACAGGGAGCTGATTCCCATTAACAGTGAAGTCAACTTCGGGGTGAAATTGTGCAAAATCATGATGGCAGATCTCCAACTGAAATGACATGCCCAGGTGACTCTTTTCCTGTGTTATCCCAGTTTACCTCATCTTCTTCACCCGAGAACACTTCCTCTACCAGGCACAAGAACCCACAACTCTCAGTATATTCCTAAAGCAACTTAGCTTAAGACAGATACTCTCCTCCAAATCAGGGCCTGGAGAGATGGCTCAGTGGTTAAAAGTGAAGGACCTGGCTTTGGCTCCCAGCATCCCCATGGTGGCTCAGAACCATTTGTAACTCCAATTCCAGGGGATATGATACCATTGTCTGACCACCGTGGGCACCAAGCTTTCAAGTGGTGCAAGACACAAGCAGGAATAACACGCACAAACATAAAGTATATAAAAATACATTTTTTAAAGCATGTAAATCTCATCCAAGGAAGTAGTCTCTTCACCATCAGGAGAAGATGTCCTCAAAGCCTCACCCCTTCCAATGTTGCCTTTTCCTTTTTGACTGAGGAAATTAACCCTTCGTTGTCTGCTAAACCAGCAGTGACTTTCCCTAAATAGAGGGTGTTAGGTCAGAAAAACCACCAGACCTTTGCTTCAAGGAAGGCCACTGGGCCCGGGCTGCCCAAATCCTTACACATCTACCTAACTATGTCCTAAATGTCACCAAGAGGGCCAATGGGCATTGGATTGCCCCCCAGGGGTCATCCAGCTTCCCAGCACCTCCATTGGACCTACTGGACCTCACAGCGGAAGACAGATGAGACCCAGGCTCTTTTATAAAAGTGACTAACTACACACCAATTACCCTCCAGGAGCCTAGGGTCTCACTTCTTATGTCAAATCACTTCATCATGTTCCTCTTGGATGCTGAGCTCACTTTTTCTGTTCTGAGAGAATTTGGGGGTCCCACTCACCCCTCTCCCTCATCCATAGTTGGAGTACACGGTCAGTCCTCCAGACTCCTCCAAACTCCTCCCTTAACTTGCTCCTTCAAAGGCTTGTCCTTTTCCCATAGCTTTCTCCTCATAGCCTCGTGCCCTATTCCCTTACCAGGAAGGGATGTTCTCTCCAAAATTGTCATTCATTGTGCCTTTTACCTTGGCAGCAGCTCCCAGGACACTGCTGCATCCCCCCTTTTCCTTTCCTCAGCTTCCGTTTATACACTCTCCTGCTCTCCCAAATCCCCAAACCTCTTTTGCCCTCTGCCTACTTCTTTAGTCAACCCCACTGTATGGGATACCACCTCTCCTTCCCTTGTTGCACATCATAAACCCCTTTCTATTACACTTAAAGACCCTACTCTCCAAAGCCCACTACTCCCTACCCGTAACCAGTCTCAGAGGCCTCAAACCTATTCAATCTCTTTCATCCAAATGTCTTCTCCACCTCTCTTCTTCACCCTACAATACTCCCATATTGACAGTCAAAAAACCTAAGGGAACCTTCCACCTAGTCCAGGACCTTCGCTCCATTAACTGCTGTCTCTTTACACCCTTAAGGCTCTAACCTTCAGGCTATCCTCTGTGGTGATATTTTATCTGTGCCGTAACAAATAAAGCTTGCCTGGAAATCAGAAGGAGGAGCTAGCCACTAGTTAACGATAGCGGTCTGGAGGTCTGTACAGACAGACAGGAAGTGACAGAGCTGGACAGAGACTGATAAGATGGGGTGGAAAGAGAAGCTTGCTCTCTTGTGGAGGAGGATTTTGTAGAGTTAAGAACTAGTGACTAGCTGCTCTGCCTCTCTGATCTTTCAGCTTTTACCCCAATATCTGGCTCTGGGTTTTTTATTAATAAGATCATTTAGCAATTCGTGTTACAATCCTCTCCATTATCCCTGACAACATACTCCTGGATGTTCACTTCCAAGACCTTCATATAAACGGATCCTGATAATCAACAATACTAACAACTGACCTGGACTGTCCTTCCCCAGGGATTCAGAGGAAGTCCCAAACTTTTTGGCCAGGCACTCGCTACAGACTTGGCCTGCCTTCCCCCTTTTCCTACTGCCTGTTTCAGTCTATAGATTACCTGTTCCTTTACAATTCTTCCCTCTCTGATAGCCAACCTGACACCGGCTCACTCCTCAATTCCCTCTGTTCTAGAAGTTAGCAGACCTCACCTTCCAAAGCTCAACTCTCCTCTCCCCAAGTCAACTACCTTAAATTCTCTTACACACCAACACAGACACCTCACTGTAAGCCTCCTTGCCCCTCTCCACTCCTTATCTCTGCCCTCATGGCCAATGTCCTCCCCTCATAGATCCCTAAATACTCACTCCTGATACACTCCCTATACCAAGCCATTTCTGGACTGCCTCCTTCCTCCCATCCACAAACGGTTCCTGAAGCTTAACATCTTCTCCAGCTCCAGGCCTCTGCCTCCCAGATCGATACAAACCTTTCTGTCCTTATACTTCCAAAATACATAAACACTTCCTACTACCAACCTTTGTCCTGGCCTTTATCTCTCCAAAACGCTACATTACACTGTCCATGGCTCACCTTCTATGTACTCTTGCTGCAGCCTCTCTGCTCACCTCCGAATCTAAGAAATTAACTCTGGGATCCCTTCTTACAGTCTATTCCCACAAATATCTCCCTCAACTCCTAACTTACAAAAGGCTCCAATCTCTTCCACTGTCTTGGATTCCATTTCTCCTAACTTCTCTTACTGAAAACTCACTACTCACATTCCTTACCTGCTCTCCCCTCAACCCATTCACACTTACCCCTTTACCCCAGCATTCCCAAGACCCCCTTCACTCCTGCCAAGACACTCTCAAACACCTCCTCCCCCATCCCTCTCATGCACAAGAGGGTCCTATAAACTATTTCTGCCTGCACTTTTTTTTTTTTTTTGGTTTTTCGAGACAGAGTTTCTCTGTGTAGCTTTGCGCCTTTCCTGGGACTCACTCTGTAGACCAGGCTGGCCTCGAACTCACAGAGATCCGCCTGGCTCTGCCTCCCGAGTGCTGGGATTAAAGGCGTGCGCCACCACCGCCCGGATGCCTGCACTTTTTATAAGGATGACAGCTCCTTCCTGTCAGACTGCCATACCAGACTGACCCCTCCACTATCAACATTCATCCTCACCCTCTGGTGCCTGTTCTTTCAAGATCACCTGTTTCCCACAAATCTCATCTCTCTTCTCACGCCCCTACTTTTCTTTCGTCCCAATGATTGCCAGACATCCACTACCAATTCACTTCCCTACGTTCAATAACTTTCCAGACATCCTCAATCATCAAACATTCTGAGCAAATCCTACACTCCCAATTAGAAGACATAACTAAACCCAAGCCATCTCCTCTCCGACACACACACACATTCTCATGGCCAAACCCTCACTTTAGTCAAGGTCACCGAACAAAGTCCCTCCTCAGCTTCACTGCTAGCCTCCTTCAATGTCTCCCATGGCTTTCTTGGCACCTCTCTTCAAAGCCCTCCATTAGCTGCACTCCCTCTCACCACTAATACCGCAGTTGCCAGTGCCCCAACCTTACTACTGACTGCTTGTCCTCTTGACCATCCAAGTCCCCCTTTGGGAACCAAAGCCAAGTTCTCTTAGCCTTCCCACACCAGCCCCCCAAACCTGCTACAGACTGTTCCTCTCACCATTTGCCAAAAGCTTCCCCAATCATCCATGTCCCTACAATATTTCAGTTTCAGAACCTAACACCTAAACACCCCAGGAAAGACTATTTTGATGTAACAAAAGCCTCTCAAATTGTATTCTTCCAGCACATCCAGACCTTGGTTTCAGATAACAGCTGTTCCCCGATTAACCTTATGTAGCCAATCTAAATCTTCCTGGCTCCTGTCAAGAACTCCAAACAGACTCCAAATAAGTACTCCTGCCAACCAACAGCCTAAGTTTTCCTGCTTATTGCCTATTCCTGAGGATGGGATCTCTCTCCCTTTCCCTGGTCTTGGAACTCCTCTTCCCAACGACCAGGACCATGGACCTAAATGTTTCAAATATACATCCAAGATTAGAAAGTTTTTTCTAAACTCCTTAGCTTTATCTTGGTCCCAACAGATTTCAGATCAACTACAGACGGCACCAGTAACTTGAGTGCCAGCCCCAACTGTTTCCTAGGAATCTGCATCCTGGTCCAGCCTCACAGACTACACTTCCCTATGGTACACCAAGTGAAACAGTCTGCTCTTCCTGGCCTTGACCAGCAACCCAGCTTCTTAGGTCCCTTAACAATGATGCCCCAATGCCAGTAGGAAACAACCAGAGAGAACGACACCAACTTACCCAACACCCAGCCACCCAATAATAAAACAAAAAAGTGGGAGTGAAGGGACTCTGGCGAGCTCAAGAATGATGAGCATGGCTCTGGCAGGCCTTGCCCTTCTCCCTGATTCCCTCTGCCTTGCTAAAAAAAAAAATTAGATTACACTCTTAAAGCTGGCCACCAAGGTCCATTCCCATATTTGTCTACTTCCTCCTCCTGAAGCTGACCACCAAGGTCCAGCTATCAAAGTATTAAAGTTCAGCAATCAAAAGCCCTCTTTGACTCACCTAATGAACCTGTCCAACCAAAACTGAAACACCTCATCCTAATACAGGGTTTTCCCTTCCCTTTATAAACACCTTTTTTCTATGTACCATGTCTGTCTCCTCTCTATCCTTAGTCCCTCCAGGACAAACATCCCTTCCTCACTCCCCCATTCCCTTCCTCTTCTCCTTCATCCTCTATCTCCTGTCTTTATCTCTAATTTCCTGCCCTCTGTCCCTCTGGGGCAAATAAATCTCCTTTGTGCTGAGAACTTGGTCCTGGGAGTCCTGAGCTGATTGCTTTTCCTATCATTCCTGTTCTTCCAGTTCCTAGCACCTATACTGAGTAGCTCACAACTGTCTATATTTCCAGCTCTAGGGAGTCTGATGCCTTCTTCTGGCCTCTAAAGTCACCTGCACACATGTGCATACACTCCAACTCAGACACACAAACATACACAGACTTTAAAAATGAAATAATTTGGGGAACTGAAATGGCTCAGTGGTTAAAAGCACTGGCTGCTCCTGCAAAGGACCTGAGTTTGATTTTCAGCATCCACATAGCAGTCAACAACCATATTTAATTCCAGCTCCAGGGGACCTGACACCTTTTTCTGACCTCTGAGAGCAGCAGACAGACATGTGGTGCACAGACACACATGCAGGCAAAGCACTCATGCACATAAAATATAAATAAACTAAAAATTAAATTATATTTACTAAAACAGAAGAAATAAGGGGTACAGAACATCAGTGGTCTATGAAATATCAGGCAGGCAAATATATGCTGTTGTCATCTCTAAACAGGAAGGATGGTGGAGAAGACAGGAAACAGAAAGAAACAACAGGCAAACCTTTTCAAATTTAATGAAAATTTTAAGTCCACAGATCACAGAAATTCAAGAAAGATGAAGAAAACACCACCAATACACTTCACATTCACATTGTAAGTGATAAAGAAGAAATAGTAAAGTTTAACAGAAGAGAAACAATCACAAAAAGAATCAACACCCAGAAAAGTAATGACAGCAGGTTGCACACAAGAATCCATGTAAACCAGAAGCTAACATAGCAACACCTTTAAAGCGTTGAAAACAATAAGCGTGTGTACACGTAAGTGCATTTTCTCATGTATGCCACATCAGATGCTAATTAGGCACTTTGGAGACATAATAGGAGGAGAGACACACAGGGGAGTGATGCAATTGTAAGCCAAGAACACAAAGGAGCCCCAACGCTAGAAGGCAGGGCTACCAAAGAGGGTTCTTGTTCCTTGCGGGTGTCAGAGGGCATATGGCTCTGCTGACATCTTGTTTTAGACTTCTGGCCTCTAGAACTATGGGAGCATTTGTTTCTGTTTTATTCATTCATTTATTTACTTTTGCTTGTTTGTTTTGTTATTATTTCTGGGTGTGTGTGTGTGTGTGTGTGTGTGTGTGTGTGTAGTATGTGTGATACTATGGGTGTATGATTGCCACAGTGTGCGTAAGGAAGTCAGGGGTCAGAGGACAACTTTCAAGGATCGGTTCTCTCCTTCCACCTTAGTTTGTGGACACTGAACTCAGGTCTCCAGGCTTGGAAGACAAGTGTTTTTACCCACTGAGCCAGCTCACCTGCCCTGTTTGTTTCTTTTTTTTCGAGACAGAGTGTCACACTATAACCCAGGCTCACCTGGAACTCACTCAAACTTGCCACAGTCCTCCTGCTTCAGTCTCCTTAGTGCTGGGATTAAAAGTATGAGCCACCACACCCAACCTGTTTCTGTTGTTTTCAAACTCCCAGTTTGTGGCGTGTTGTTAGAAGGACCTCATGAAATCATCAAAAAAAAAAAAAAAAAACAAAAAAAAAACACCGTGCTGCTGTTGATTTAATAGTGCTAGCGTACTGATCCTCTGCAGTTCTTGTGATAGACAGAGCCATTGGCCTTCTGGAATATCTGTGTTAGCATGGTTATTTCTTTATTCTCCACAGACTGACAAAAGCATGCTTCTGAACCTATAAGAAAGAGGGTCAGACTCTGCACTGTGATAAACGCAGAAAGAAAATGCGGCCTCTTTTTTTCCCAACACAATGGCCTAATCAAGTGCTTTTTCTCTAACCTCAGGTCTGCAAAATACTGCAAAGAGGAGAGACTGTGAAAAAAAAAGGATGTGAGTAACACTAGAACAGATTTTGGAAATTAATTCTTTTAAAATATGAAATTCATCCTAATAGCAAATTACTTAAAGCCTCATTTAATCACTAAAAGCTTATGTGGCTGGGAGTGTAGCACAGTAGTAGAGTGCTTGCCTAGCATTCACAATGCCTGGATTCTATCCTGGGCTCCAAAACAACAAAGAGAAGTAAACAGTTGATGTCACTGTAACCCTAGGGCCCCATCAACAGGCTTTCCTCCATGTTGCTCCCTTTCAGGTTCAGAATTTAGAGTTGGGGTGAGTTGCTGCCTTCTAGAGTCAAGTTTCTTGTGCTCTATTTTTACTTAAAGAAAATACTTGGAATGCATTCACGTCCTCTTCTAATATTCATTGAAACAGCCGTTAAGAGCCAGTAAGAGGGCCCGGTGGATAAAGACACTAGCTGTCAAGCATGGCAACCTGAATCCGATACTCTGGACCCACACGATGGAAGGAGAAAACTGATTCCTGAAAGTGGTCCTCTGACTTCCACATACGTCTGTGCACACATGCTCACATGCACACACACACATGTGCCCTCGTGTGCACGTGCGCACACACACACACACACACACACACACACACACACACACACACACACCTTTTAAAATAAATAAAATGGTCCGAATTAATAAAGTGACCCCTATCTACAAGATGGTGAATGTGGATGTGACCCCTCACACACCAAAGCCATTTGAATTTAGGATGATTGCTGCTTTTAGGAGCGGATCAGCTAGTGGAGCCATCAGTACGCTCTCTGATTCCTGTCAGTCCCAGGTGGTGGCTCTCCTGCTCTGTGTGAGCCCCAGTGGCTTCCCCAGCTCACACTGCTCCTCCTTGGCTGCTGATTGGTCCTAGGCTTGGAGGTGAGGTACTTGGACCTTGGTAAAGTCCACGGCTTAGTGGAACAATTAAGAAATACACGTAGAAAGTTGAAATAGGCCTCCCATTCCTTACGGTGGTTCTAAAATCAAAATAAAACAAAATGGATAATAGCAAATGTTGGTGGGAATGTGGAGAAATGAGAATTCTTGTACACCATTGTGAGGAATGTAAAACGGTACAGCCACTAAGAAAAACAGCATTGCCATTCCTAAAAGAATTAAAAATAGTGACCAAATACAATGGTGTTAGTCTCAGCCACCCAGGATTCTGAATCAGTGGACTCATTTGAGTCAGTTAGTTTGGGGTCAGCCTAGGTAACATAACAAGACTTCATATTATTGTATATATAATTGCCATTTGTTCCATAAATTTGGTTTCTCAATAAACCTCCCCCAAAGAGTCAGAAGCAGGGATTCTAACAGCTATATTTGTTCATTCATACTTATGAAAACATAACTTGTGATGACCAACACTGGCATAAACAAATGTTAAAGATAGATAAATGATAGATAGGTAGGTAGAGAGATAGACAGACAGATAGATAGATAGATAGATAGATAGATAGATAGATAGATAGATAATGATAATTAATGGACTGCCATTCAGCCTTAAGAAGGAAGGAAATTAAGGTACACACTACAACATAGATGACCCTTGAAAAACTGTGCTAAATAAAATAAGCCAGGCACAAGAAGACACATACTACATGCTTCCACTCTTCTGAGGTCCCTTCCCCCTTCATTAATCAAATTCACAGAGATAGAAGGGAGAATGAGAATAATTAGGGGATAATGGAAAAGTATAGAAAGGTGCTTAATGGTTACAGAGTTTTAGTTTTGTGTAATGAAAAAGTTCCAGACATTTACAGAACAATGTGAATACACTTCACACCACTGAGCTGTACATTTTAAATGATAAAGATAAGGTTTTTTGTTTATGTGTATTATGTCACAGTTTTAAGATACTATATATAATTATTTAAATCATAATAAGATCTAATAAGAAAAAAGAGGACAGTAATTAGGCACAATCGTTTTTACACAATAACAATAGTAATTTATTAAGAGGTTGACGACATATATGGGAGTACATCTGTACAATGGCCCTTTCATGACCAGAATACAACAGCTGTGACTGCACACACAAGACCTGCAGAAGATCAAGCGAGCCAAACTCCTAGTGTGGAGCGGGGAGAGACTCATCAAGTCCCACCACTAGCTAAGGAGCTATGGGAAATTAAAGACTGCTCAGGGAGGGAGAGTCAGTTTTCTTCAGGATTATAACCTCTAAGAAACAAGCTGCTCGTGCTTCAACGGACAGTTCTACATCCATGCACATACAGGGATCACTAAGCAGACTTAGTGGGCTTCAAAATGTACCTATAGCTGGGAAGGAAAAGTGGTTGGAAGGGTATGCAAGGAATTGATCAAAGCACATTAAAGTCATGTATGAAATTCTGAAACAAGAAAAAATTTAAAGTATGGCAATAAAATACATGATGCCAATAGCACAGGGTCTAGGAGTGAAGAACTGATATGTTCAAAGGCAGTGGTTCTCAACCTTCCTAATGCTGTGACCCTTTAATACAGTTCCTTGCGCTGTGGTGAACCCCAACTGTAAAATTATTTTCATTGCTACTTCATAACTGCAATTTTGCTATTGTTATAAATTGTAATGTAAATATCTGTGTTTCCCCATGGTCATAGGTGACCTGTGAAAGGGTCGTTAGACTCACAAAGAGGTCTCGATCCACAAGTTGAGACACTGTTCTAAGGTCTTCATACACATAGGCGTTGTGAAATGTTGTACTCCAAGCATGATATGGCCATTGTCCCCTTGAGTTGAAGTATACCAGACTGGGCTCATTCACTTTCAGTAACAGGGAAGATGGAGGAGCTCATGAGGTCCCTCCCCTCCCTGTGGATTTAAGGACAATTAACCACTGCTAGGGGAGGGGCCTCAAAAGGCCCTGCCTGCCCCGGGATTTATAGACAGTTGCTAGTGGGATGAGTTCATGAGGCCCCAGCCTTCTCTAAGGATATATAAGCAGCTAAAAGTTGCTGGAGGAGAGCGAGAGCCATCTTCTCTTAAATCGTCCACGCTCTCATAGGTAGCTCTAATCAAATTCATTGGTTTCCCCAAGGTAGACTTCAGTTTCTCTGATATATTGTTGGTACCCTATGCTGGGTAAATAGATGTTTATTCATCTCCCCAGGAAAAGTTTAAATAACAATAGCATGACATCACTTCAAAGTAGACAGTGCTAAAGTTATATAGTATAAATTGTAAAGCTATTTCTATAATAACAATGTTTTTTAGATAAAAAGCCACAGAGTTTTTTAGGCTCATGGGACAAAGGCACTTGCCATTCAGCCTGACCACCTGATTTCAATTCCTGGAACCCACATGGTAGAAAGAGAGAACCGGCCGGGCGGTGGTGGCGCACACCTTTAATCCCAGCACTCGGGAGGCAGAGCCAGGCAGATCTCTGTGAGTTCGAGGCCAGCCTGGACTACCAAGTGAGTTCCAGGAAAGGCGCAAAGCTACACAGAGAAACCCTGTCTCGAAAAACCAAAAAAAAAAGAGAACCGACTCCTGTGAGTTGTCTTCTGACCTCTGCATGAATACCCTCATATACACATAAATAAATATGCAAATAACTGTAAAAATTATTAATTCATGGAAGACATAAAATAGAATATGTTCAATTAACTTGAACAGTAGGAGCAAAAGTAGGAAAGGGAGAAAATAACAGAGGAGAAATGTAAAATTAATAAATAGGGAGATGGTAGATATGATCTCAACTATTTATTTATAATCATATATGTCTCAGGTAGCCCAAATCATCCCAGTCTCCTTGTATGCATGCCCTCATAGGTTGAAAATAAAAAGAACAAGACACAACTAGATGCTACTTTTAAGAAACCTACTTTAAATTCAGGTGTATAAATAGGTTAAAAAATTTTTAATGGGGAAAATATATTGTATTGATTTTACTTATTGAGAAAGAAGCAAAGATTCCTATATGTTACTATAAGAGAAAGCAGATGCTGTTGAGAACAATGTTAATAATAATAAAGAAATTTGTTTCATAAAGTTAAATTCGGCAAGAAGATTTGACAACACAAAGCTCTATGAATCTAACAGCAGAATTGTAACATTAATTAAAAAATGACAGAAGTGTAAAGAGAAACTATAAAATCCATAATTACACCCAGAAATTTTCCAACCCTTCTCAATGCTATAAAGACTAAAAGAAAACCAATAACGATGCAGATAACTTGAAAAATGCCATCAAACCAATTGACATACTGAGGATCTATGGAACAGTCAAAAACTTGCAAGCTTCTGAAATGCACAGAGACTTATTAAAAAGAATTTTTCCTTGGGGTTTTATAGAAAGGAGATGTGATAAGAGCTTCATTTCCCATGTTCTAGATGCTTGCTCTGGAAAGGAAGGTCTGGAAGGAGAGAGGGAGAGGGAGAGGAGAGACAGAGGAGGGAAGAAGAGAGGGAGAGAATGCGTGCATGTCACATTGAATCTGTGGAAGTCAGAAGACTTTGCGGCATAAACTCTCTGGGTTCCAGGAATTAAACTGGGGTCACCAGGTGTACTGGCTGGTTTTGTGTGTCAACTTGACATAAGCTAGAGTCATCAGAAAGGAAGGGGTCTCAGCTGAGGTAATGCCCCAATGAGATCCAGCTGTAAGGCATTTTCTCAATTAGTAACCAGTGGACGAGAGCCCAGCCCATGGTGACTGGTGCCGTCCTGGGTTTGTGGTCCTGGGTTCTATAAGGAGGTGGTCTGAGCAAGCCAGGGGAAGCAAGCCAGTAAGCAGCTCCCCTCCATGACCTCTGCATCAGCTCCTGCCGCCAGGTTCCTGCCCTGTTTGAATTCCTGCCCTGACTTCCTTCAGTGATGAGCTGTGATGTGGGAGTATAAGGCAAATAAACCCTTTCCTCCCCAACTTGCATTCTGGTCATGGTGTTTATCTCAGCAATGGAAACCCTAACTAAGACACCAGACTTGCATACTCAGCCATCCATCTCATTTAGTCTTTAAACACAGTGCACCATGGGCCTGGACTAAGGCCACTCAAGTCAGATAGTCACCAAAAGATTGAGCTCCAGTTGTGCTTGTTTCAAGAGCATGTATATTATTCACTTATTATTAGACCGCCAGTAGCTTCCTTTATAAAAGCCAAGGAACTCCATATCACACATGCTACTACTCTATTCCAGCAGTGCCTTTAATGGCAGCATTACTGTGTTCAGCAGGGAAGGAGTACAGCTCGGCCTGAAGGGAAGTTAAGATGATGCTGTCTCACTTTCTTTGCTCACCCTGCAAGAAATCAATGCAACCTGCCTTGATTTCTTGCAACCCTGCAATGATTAGCTGTAAAACAAAAGCTATTCATGAAGAGGTGACTCCCACACAGAATCATTGATAGCAAGCAAACAAGAAACCTCACCAAAAAGGAAAAGGGATTTTTTTTTTTATGTGGGGTTGCCTTAGAATGTCCTCAGGTATTGGCAGGGTGTGTTTGGGGATGATAGTTCCACGAGCAAATTATGAAGATCTGAAAAACCCTTCCATTTATTAAAGTCCCACTTTAGTGTTTGTTACCGTTGGGCACCTGTTTTAATTATTTTTTCTGTTGATGTGTTAGAACAGCACAACTAAGGGCAACTTAAGGAAGGTGGAGTTTATTGTGTCCTACAGTTCCAGAGGGCTAAGGAGAGTCCATCGTGGCAGGGGGGAGTCAGGGCGGCAGCCGCAGGAAGCCGACAGCTCACATCTTTAACCGTGTGGAGGGCAAGCAGCACTAGGTCTTAAGCTCTGGGAGCTCCAGCAAGGCCACACCTCCCAAAGATCCCCAAACCGTCCACTGCGAAAGAAGTGATCAAATGCCTGAGACTCTGAGGAGGGACATTTCTCATTGAAGCCACTAGAGGATTTTGAAAAAGACATGCAAAAGAGCCGGGTAGCTGTAGTAAGAACTATTTATAAAGAGAAAACTGTCCTGCAAACTAGTCAATCAATTCACCCCAAGTGTTGGAAACTCCTGGCATAAAATGTTTCATGATTTGAACTATCGCGGAAGATGTAAGAAAACAGAAGAGTGGACAAGTAACACGGGATAAGAAGCCAGCCAGGAGAGGGTGTATCACCACACAAATTTCCTCTGGGTAGAACAGTGTGTGACAGGCCTCGGAACTAGTCCATCCACAGAGCATAAGGTTCAAAGCTGCCTGTGATGGTTAATTTCCACTCTCAACCTGATGGGACTAAGAAATACTTCCCGGACCTGATGTGGCTGCTCAGTGGATAAAGGCACTAGCTGCATCAGCCTGGTGATCTAAGTTCAATCCCCAAAGCCCGCGTAAAGTTGGAAGGAAAGAACCAACTTCACAAACTTGTCCTCTGGCTTACACACACACACACACACACACACACACACACACACACACACACACACACAAACACACACACACACAGGCCCTCACACACATGACCATGCACACTGGCACACATTCTCTAACATGCACACACACTATATAACAAGAAGATTTAAAATGAAGCGTCTATGAGGTTGTTTCCAGAGAGGTACTGAGGAAGGAGGAAACCCCCTGAATGTGGGCAACACCATGCCATGGACTGGGGCTAGAACTGAATAAAAGGAGGAGACACTGGCATTCTCTGTTTTTTGGGTGACCCCATGGTCCAAGTTACTCCTGCCGTGATTGCTTTCCGACCATGATGGACTACAGTCCTCTAACTTGTACGGCAAATAACCCTTCCTTTCTTACGTTGCTTTTTGCTGGCCATCCAGTCCCAGAGAGAAGAAAGGTAAGTAGTGTGCTGCTCTTAGTTGTATTCTTCGGACTGGTTGGCAAACAGGTCTTAAGAGGTAAGAGAAGCGCCTCTGGCAACAAACTCAGCACTGCCCGAAGTCAGGCCAGTGTGCACTGAACTGATAAAGTAAATGGGGATGAGGCCTCAGTCAACCTGTGCACCGAGATTCCTCTCCATGGGTGTCAGTAAAGCAGCCCGGGAAGTAGGAGTGCTTGCCTCGGAGCCTGACACCCTGAGTTCGAGCCCCAGGAACAGCATGGGGGAAGAAGAGCAACATCTCTGGCAACTTGTCCTCTGAGCTCTACACATGTACCACGGCATGCATGAACACACACACACACACACACACACACACACACACACACACACACACACAGAATAAACTTACAAAAATAATGTAAAGATTTCTCTCCAATCTGAGTTCCACAGTTTATTGAAACAGTGGCTTCCCTTGCTATTATTATTATTATTATTTTTTTTTTTTTGGTTTTTCGAGACAGGGTTTCTCTGTGTAGCTTTGCGCCTGTCCTGGAACTCACTTAGTAGCCCAGGCTGGCCTCGAACTCACAGAGATCCGCCTGCCTCTGCCTCCCGAGTGCTGGGATTAAAGGCGTGCGCCACCACCGCCCGGTTCCCCTTGCTATTATTGTCAGGAAGCTTGATTTTGTCCTAGTTAGGTTTGTTTTTAGTTTAGCTTATTTTATTATTTTTTATTTTTTCTTTCTCTATTTTTAGATGCTTGTTTGTTTTCTAATGAGAGAGAACAAGAAAGGGTGTAGATTTGGGTTGGAGGGCAGATGGGGAGTGTTTGGGAATCATTGGGGGATGGGAAACTGTGATCAGATTATAGTGTATGAAAAAACTATTTTCAATAAAAATGACAAATGAGTGCAAAAGAAAATTAAGAAAGAAGCTTGAAGCTAATACCTCTACAATAGCAAGATTGCAGGTACATCCAAAGAGTACATGGATAAAGACTTACAGCTAAATATTAAATTGTATTTTTACTGAGAATACAAATTTGTTAGGCATTTTTATGTGTTCTTGTGTCTAGATATAAATGAATCTCTGAAATTTATGAGCATGTACTTAACACATTTTGATGTATCAAATGCAAAGAGCATGGGTACTGAAGTCCCCAATCCATGTTCCTGGGCCATAGTCACTCATATTTGGCTCTTAACACCTTTCAGTAAGGTAATAGCTGTACTTTGTTAGGGCAGTTTTAGTACCTTAATGGACCACAAGGGCAATCCATTTTAAATTGAGAAGTCACCTGGAGCTGTACCAGGTACCAATAAGGGGCCTCTTTGTCCTCAACGATTGGAGTTACCTATGTGACTGGATGTTGGTGAGTTCTTTCTGCAGTCCAGATCTCTCTTTGATTTGATCAACGGTCCATTCATTTTTATTTCAAGCTCATTGTTTGACCCCTATTTATTTGGGGTATTTGTTCATTTGAGTGCATTTGTTTGCTGGCATCTGAACTTTCTGTCCTGCAGCTCCTCCAGAATCTAACTGTGTGATGTTTCTGACTTTTCTCCAGTTCACTGCAACCTTGACCTTTTAGCTTAGAAACTTTATTAGCCCCTGATCATAAAGACGCCGAAGATAACAGGCACATATTCCCCCAGCCCAAGAGGGGAGAGGAGTCAGGGGAAATTCCCAGGATGTGAAATGGCCTCAGAGGGAACCCAGAACGACGTACATCATTCCTGGGTTGCTCAGCTGGGAAGATACCCCGAACAGGGAATGACCTTGCTTCTCTGCCTGGTCCTGTAAATGTGAAGTATAAACCTGAGATGCAGTGGGAAGAATCAGCCTTGGTTCTCACTGAGGGAGGTAATCCATGAGTCGTACATAGTACATGAATCTTATCTGAAACACAGATACGATGGAAGCTTGGAATTAGAAAAAAAAAAGAGGAAATTTTAGAAGTGGGAACAGAAATTCAAGGAAGAAGGAAATATTTGGAGAAAAAAAACAACACCATTTGAAACTCCAGCTGGTTATGTGTTTGATAATCATAGTAATACCATATGTTTGGTTGGCAAGGAGGACAGACAGACAAAGGGACAAGTGACTCAGAGACAGCACAGGCTTTATTCATTAGCCGAGGGGGTCTCTGGGATCACTTCCAAGCTGGGGTAGTTCCAGGGCAGAAAGGGAAGGAAAAGGGAACAGCCCCACATTCTAGGAGTAGCTGGGGAAATAGGTAGGGTACATGCTAGGCTACAAGCTGTCAGGCTGTTGAGAAACCTTTCTAATAGCCAGCCATTTACTGAGAGCTGATAGGGCAAGACTCTAGAAAAACAAGCTACCTTGGGAATTGTCATTGTTTAGTCAAAATGGGGGAGTTTCAAAAACTGGTCTGACCATGATTAACACAATGCAGTATTAGTTTAAATGTTAGAACTGATTAATATTCTCAAATTGATTTTGTTTGCGTGCTTTTGCACATCAGAGGTCCTGGCAATAAAACTAAAGCTGGTAAGTGAGGAGCTGGAGAGGTGGCTTAGTAGTTAGTGCATGCTGCTCTTCCAGAGGACCCGGGTTCACTTCTCAGTACTGATGTCAGGAGACTGCTATCCACCTGTCACTCCAGCTCCAGGGAATCGGATGCCTTCTTCTAGCCTCTGAGGGCACCTACACTCATGTCCACATAGCCACTCCCCCACCCCACCCATACATATAGTTAAAAATAATGATTTTTTAAAATTTGATGAACATATGAACATAAAAATATAACAACCTACTTTAATTATAATTTCAAACATCTAAGGGGAAAATAATATAATTGCCTGTTTATTTGCTGGGCATGGTAGCACATATCTTTAATTCCAGCACATGAGAGGCACCGGCAAGTGGATCTCTGTGAGTTCGAGGCCAACCTGATCCACATAGTGAGTTTCAGAGCAACCAGGGCTACACAGTGAGATTGTATCTCAGGGGAAAGTGAAGGAAATTAAAAAGAGAGTTTTTTAAAATACACCAAAATTTTTTAAGAGAGATTTTATATCAGTAATGGATATTTAAAAATTAGAGGTCATATCAGATCTGAAGCATCTTTTTTCAACCCCTTGTTATCAGCTCTCCTTGCCTCTTCCTCCTTCTTATTCACTCTCTTTTTTGTTATCTTCTCTAGTAATCCCAAGCGGAATAAAATTGTGCACCAAAAGAAAAGATTGGTGTGGTCTTTTCAAAGATATGGGCTTAGAGGAAGAACAGATCTGTACCCCTTGGGGGAAAACTGAGCCAAACCTTTGATTATGGGATTTCCTAAGTCATACAGGGGCCCTTTGGGATGTGCTAAAGAATTTCAAATCACCTTATTGCCCTAAAAAACAGGATTTTTTTTTACTGTTA
Organism: Peromyscus californicus insignis; assembly: GCF_007827085.1. Classification (NCBI taxonomy): domain Eukaryota; kingdom Metazoa; phylum Chordata; class Mammalia; order Rodentia; family Cricetidae; genus Peromyscus; species Peromyscus californicus. The sequence continues at coordinate 26,437,591 of NW_026294391.1, read as the reverse complement.
TTAGAGAGCATCTCTCTCTCAGGTGGTTAGTTCTTAAGACCAACGTCTGTATACAAAGATTCTTTTTTTCATTTTCTTTTCTATCTTTTTTCTTGCCATTTTGCCCTTCACTGGGTCCCTCTTGTATCTCAAGCACACAGAAATGCAGATTTTTTTCCTTTATTCACTAAGACTGCCTTCTGAAGTACTGTAGGTGTGCTATATGTTCCTTCAGTGTGTGCTCATAATTGTTGATCTCACACCATTGCTTATGTGGCATTTCTGTCTGTCTGTTAGCCTGTGTCTGTAATTTGATATTCTTGTTTGAGTCTGTAATAGAAAGGTTTGTGACTCAATCTATTTGGTATGTGAAGTTTTGTTTTTAATTAATTTGTAAAGCTTGTAGAGAAAGTACTGGATTTCATCAAGGGAGATATATATATAGTGTTCTAATTCACCTGTTGCTCCCACTACCCCCCTTCATGCTCCCTGCTCCCCTCAAGCTGGTTGCTTTCTGTGGTGGTTTGAATGAGAAATGTTCTCCACAGCCTTGTGCATCTGAACATTTGAAACACAGTTGGTGGCACTGTTTGGTGAGATTGTGGGACTTTTAGGAGGTGGAGCCTTGCTGGAGGAAGTATGTCACTGGGGTTAGGCTTTGAGGGTGTACAGAGTCAGCCCAATTCTTACTCACTTTCTCTGCTTTGTGTGTATGATTGAGATGTGATATCCCAGCTTCTCGCTCTGGTTACCTGCTACCATGCCTTCTTCACCATTATGAAGTCCCTGGTCTGGAACCATAAATCAAAATAAGCTAGCCCTTCTATAAGTTGCTTTGGTTATGGTATTTTAGTACAACAATAAGTACAAGAAAAAAGTAACTAGTATGCTTTCCTTCAGCCAGACAGTCCCTACCTCTACTTTCATGTCACATGTATTCTGTCACACTCTTACCCCATGCCTTAAGATCTCTCACTCCCCTTTCATGATCCCCTTTCTAGGTTCATCACACACACACACACACACACACACACACACACAAACACACACACACATTTTAAAATCTAGTTTCTACGTATGTCAGAAAGCATAGAGTATTTCTCGGAGTCTGGCTTAGTTTGCTTATCATAATGACTTCAGTCCTATCCATTTTTCTGCAACTATCATGATCATCTTTTACATTTGAATAAGATTTCATGTGTATGTATATATGTACCATATATTGTAATCCATTCATCTGTTGGTGGAAATCTAGGCTGGTCCATTTACTTTTTTGGCTATTGTAAATAGTGTGCTAATAAGCAAGTAGGTATCTCTATGGTGTGTTGATTTAGAGTCCTTTGAATATATGCCCAAGATGGTCAATCTGGATTTTTTTCTTTATGGTAATTTTTTAAAAAACAAAATGAACAAAAGTCAGATTGTTCAAAAGAAAAATATTTTAAAATGCAAACAGCAATGAAGTTTACTTAATACTTAAAACCTCAACAGCAAATAAGCAGACGATCTTATCTTAATTCATTCTGTTACAAATTTAGATTCACACTCCTTATTAAATTGCTTTAAATTCTTTTTGCTTTGTCTTATGACTAAGTTTTAACCTGAAGATTTGTTTTATGACTAATTTTTAACCTGAAGGATATGTCATCTTATTCTATTAGTATATATGCTTCTCTACATTACCTTTACAGCTCCATTATGTAGTATGTTTACATGGCCAAGTCACCATCTAAGGATTTGATTTAGATTGGCTAACAGATGAGCCAGTGCTCATGTAAACCTCTTCCAAATTCCTTTCTTTCATAGCACTTTAACAAACCCAACAAGTTAATTTAAATTTAAGTAGAAATATGGAGGCTAGTACCATTAAGATGGTTTTCCTTTTGTTATCATTCCATATTTAAGACACATATTAGTTACTTTACTTTGCTTTGATAAAACAGCATGACCAAAAGCAAATTACAAAGGAAAGAAGGTATTTGGGATTCAGGTTCCAGAGCGAGAGGCCGGAGGTGGTGGAGAGGCATGGCAGCAGGTGAGGAGAGCAGGAAGTTAAGAGCTCATAACTTCAGCTACAGTCAGGAAGCAGAAGAAGCAAACAGGAAGTGGGGCAAGGCTCCAAACTCTCAAAGCCCACACACCATGTGTACTTCCTCCACCACAGCTGTATCTCCCCAGGACCTCCCCAAACAGTGCCATCAAATAGGTACTAAGTGTTCAATACCTGAGTCTGTGGGGGGACATTCTCATTCAAACCACCACAAGGGGTGCTGTCTGTGTTTTCTCTGCTTCTTCAGTATAGCTTCTTGACTCTGCCTTAAATTATAGTTATTTTATTTTTTTAATGAAATATTGTTTTCTGAATTTGGAATTTTGTAAAACAAAAAACAAACTGAGAACCATCAAGATTGAAAAGGTTACAGGTTTAGAATATATTGTTTGGTTTTAAAAAAAAGTTAAAGGTTGCCGGGCGGTGGTGGCGCACGCCTTTAATCCCAGCACTCGGGAGGCAGAGCCAGGCGGATCTCTGTGAGTTCGAGGCCAGCCTGGACTACCAAGTGAGTTCCAGGAAAGGCGCAAAGCTACACAGAGAAACCCTGTCTCGAAAAACCAAAAAAAAAAAAAAAAAAAAAAAAAGTTAAAGGTAAAACAAAATGCTTTGAGATGAGAGAGGAATTTACATGATAAAATACAAATTTGTCTTAAAGTAAAAGTTTTATCCTAAGTGCAAAAAGAAGGATGAAGACAAAATTAGAAGTATGTCATAAAAGCCTAACTAAAAAAATAAAACTCAAAGATAATATGATATGATTAAATTTGCTATAATGAAAGGTTACTAAAATATCCATTAGAGCAGTAGTTCTCAATCTTCCTAATGCTGCGGCCCTTTAATATAGTTCCTCATGTTGTGATGACTCTCAACCATAAAACTATTTTGTTGCTACTTCATAACTGTAATTTTGCTACTGTTGTGAATCGTAAAGTAAATATCTGTGCTTTCTGGTAGTCTTAGGCGACCCCTGTGAAAGGGTTGTTTGTCCCACAAAGGGGTTGCGACCTACAGGTTGAGAAACATTGCTCTAGTTCAAAACTGAGTGCACTTATTCTACACGGCTTAGAAGACAAGGGCTTTGTGTTTTATCCCGTTATTGGATGAGCAATTGGAAACTTGGAATTAGATTTCATCCACATTTCTCCACACTGAATATAAATATGCCTTAATAGTAAGCTTCTCTGCCTTTCCTTTCAGGTAAAGTCCTTTCCCTGTCAGAAACCCACCACCTCCATGGCATGAAAAATTCCATTAGCACACATCGTTTCAACTTGAGACATTCTTGCTAATCACACAATGATTGTGGCTTTTACTTTAGTGGACAAATATTTAAATCTGTTTGTTTAGCTGGGTCTGTTGTACAGAATTTTCACTTTGCCTATGATTTTTCAAGTCTCTGGACTGATGGTTCAATGAACAAATGACACTATGAAGAAATCAATCCCCCAAATTGACGAACATTTTTAGCTTTTCAGCCAAAAATACAGCCATTAGTTCTCCTATGTCTTAGATTGATTTATATTTGCAAAACATCAATTATCTGCTTATTAAGTAATTACTGGACACTATGAAAATAGACAAAGAATTGTGTAAGCCCTTTGCTAAAGGGAGGTATGATACACCATTATAATACTTTAAAAAGTAATAACTAGGATGGAGAGATGACTCAGCAGTTAAGGGCACTTGCTGCAGTGTGGTGGTTTAAATGAGAATGGTCCCCATAGCCTCACATGTTTCAATATTTGGTCCACAGGTGATGGAACTGTTTGGAAAGGATTAGGAGTCTTGTTAGAGGAGGTGTGTTACTGGGGGCAGGCTTTGAGGTTTCAAAAGACCTGTGCCATTCCCAGTGTGCTCTCTGCCTCTTCCTCAACATTTGACGTGTAAACAGCTCTCTGGTGTTCCTACCACCATGCCTTGATCGGCCACCATGAACTCTAACTCTATGGAACCATAAGCCCAATTAAACACTTGTTTCCTTGATCATGGTGTTTTATCACAGTGATAGGAAAGTAAGTATTAATTAGAGCTTTTAAAAAAAAGATATTTGAAACTTTCCATGATACGTTTCCTGAAAGCAGAGAAATAATGCCAATCTTGCTTTTAGTAAAAACTATAAGTGAAGTTAATATTATTGTGTCATTTCATTAATTGTGTTTTTGTTATGACTATTTGCATACCCAGACTTCCTACTTTGCTTAAATTAAGTCTTCATGTTTGAAAGTTTAAAATTTCTCACTGCCTTCATTAAAAAGTCTCTCATTAATCAGTATAATTTAGATAAAAACTTCACTTTTTAGATTGACAAAGACTTATTTTAAATCTTCCCAAAGAACTCCGTTTTGGGAGTGCCTCTATCTTCTAGATCCAAATTCTTTAAATCAAAAGCAAAAATCCTTGCTAACAAAAACAGCAGGAAAGAATATTAAATGGCTTAAATAAATTTGATTACTGTGTTCCCGCAGACATTGGAAATATTAACACATAATAAATTTCTACATAGAATAATCAATATTTTAACAGTCCATGTGATTGCTGTCTCAGTATAACATCTCCTGATAATTATATGCCCTGGAAATGCCCCTAAACACCCCACAATAAAGGACTTAGCCACACCTACCAATAACACAACAGTGTATAGGAATAATTTGATAGACTCAAATTACAGATGTACATGCTACCATCAGACCTGAAAGGCTCTAGAATGCCCTATGGAACACTCTGACCACTTCAGATCAACTTGAACTCTATCAACTTTTGATAGAGATACCAAAAAATTGGAGTTGAATCTTTTTACCAAAATAATACAAAACACTCATTCTCCAATGGCAGCAACCTTCATGATGTTTTTATCAATACTAGAAAATGGTAGAGCCAAAAGAGATATCACAAGAATAGAGAAGCTAGAGTAAAAATTTTAGAACAGAAAACTTGTATATAATTTTAAGAATATAAATGATTCACATTCACAAACAGGGTATATAGAGACAGCATTATTTTAAAATAAATACCTTGTATCCTAAAAGGCTATACTGTAAGAGATCTTGTTTATAAATTAAATGTATCCCATAAGGAAGTTAGTGTGAATTTTAAAAATAAGTAATAACACTCATTTTTTTCCACTGAGAAGTAGACAGGTAATGTTATAAAAACAACTACAGGGCTGGAGAGATGGCTCAGTGGTTAAGGGCACTGGCTGTTCTTCCAGAGGTCCTGAGTTCAATTCCCAGCAACCACATGGTGGCTCACAACCATCTGTAATGAGATCTGGTGCCCTCTTCTGGCCTGCAGGCATACCTGCAGACAGAACACTGTATATATAATAAATAAATCTTTAAAAAAAAAAAACTCCAACTGGGGTCCTATTCCCCTTCCTGATTGTAAAATGAGGAGTAAGATTTGGCTATTTCCATAAAAATCTGTGGAATCTTAATTGCTCCCAAGCCTAACCTCTTATCTCTATCCCTGACACTAATAGTATTTCATACACGGAAAAGGATAATTGTGTTAGAAAAAAGTTCAAAGCAATACTATATTACTTATCTAGTTTCTTCTGTAAAGTGCTATCCATTAAATTCCTTAAACTGGAATCTGATGCAATAGCAAAATAGTGGGATGAATGAAATGATTAGTTCACAAACAAGAGTTACAATAATTTAGACATTAAAGTCCAGTCTTTTGGAGAATTGGAACTGACCACACCACATGAGGTTATAATGATGAAAATCTAACTGACCAAAAGAAAAGTTTGAATCAAAAGATACTTTTTAGAGCTGGAGAGATGTCTCAGTGGGTATAAGCCATTGTTGTGTAAGTTTGAGGACCTGAACTCAGATCCCAGAACCTAAGTGAAAAGCTGAGTGTGGCCACGTACGTGCCTACAACCCTAGCACTGAGGGTGGACAGAGACAGGGTTCCTGGGGCTGTGTTGGCTGCACAGGGTTCAGTGAGAGGCTTTGTCTCAAAGGAGTAAGAAAAGTAAAGTTCTTCTTGGACCTCCATGGACACATGGGCACATGCATCCTCACATATATCACACATACAACATACAAACACACACAGGAGCTGGGAGAGGGAGTGTGTGTATAATTATTTCAAGCATTTCAAATTTAAGACAAAATGGATGGTTTTAAGATGTGTGTGTGTGTGTGTGTGTGTGTGTGTGTGTGTGTGTGTGTTGTTGTTGTTTTATGTGCATGTGTATGTAGAGTAGTGAAATGCCTGCCTGATGTGGGTTCTGAAAACTGAGCTGCAGTCTTCTGGCAGAGCAGCAAGCACTCTTAACCACAGAGTCATCTCTCCAGTCCTCAAATAGAATATTTAATAAAATATAAATATCTATAGACACAGAGAAAGAAACACACAGTCTAGTTAAAGACTCTAATATTATACAGAATTAGTTGGGTTAACATATCTCATCTGTTATTTTTACCTTTTTTTGGCCACACTCTGTTCTGGGCTACTTTAATCTTAGATATAATATTTATATTACATACCCATATAAATGTTAGATCAGATAATGAAGAAAGAAAAAGAAAACAAAACCTCAGATCCAGATCAGGGTGGATAATAATGTCAATATGACCCAGGTCCTTTTCCTTTAATGACTTAAAAACTTTTTCTGTCCTAAAATCTGCTCCCTTGCCCACTCAGCCCATCTCCTGTCAGATCCTAGCAATGAGGCTTTCTAGTAACCTGGACCATAAACTATCACTTCCCCTTTTCCAGCACAAAATATGCCATTTGCCCAGCAGGAGACACCGTAACTGAAAGTTCCTGGAAAAGAGCTACGGCTGTGTTGAAGATACTCTGGAGCTGTTGGGCAGATTAGAACTTTGGGACGCTTGTCAAGTTGGCACAAGGCAGATCTACAGCGAAAACTACCTTGTTCTAGCTCGAATCCCCTTAATAGCTGTTTCTTGTCCACCTCTCTATCTGCTCCAACATCCTTTCCACTATCAGGAAAAACTATTAGAATGCATCACCTTGGCCACTATCTTCCACCAATCCCTAAGCTAAGAGTGTAGCCAGACAGGATCTGATACCCATAGCGACTATTTCCCTGTTTTGCTGTAACCTACCTATCTGATAGACCCACCAGTGTGCTCAGTAAATGCCTTGATTTATGACTTCCTTTGTTCTGTGGCTGTAATAAATAGCAGCTTCTATATATGAAAATACCATTCATGTTAACCTGACTGAATTCATGTTCCCAAGCCATGGTCACTAGAATGTTGGACTAGAATACGCAATCCTTCCCCCTTTCAGGTGAGGGCTGTGTTTTACATCTATAGACTTACGAAAATCATTATAAAGTAATTAATTTTTGGAAATTTGTAAGCCAATCCTGGCATGTGCCAGTTTCTCAGGAGGCTTAGGCATCTTTTGAACCCAGGAGTTCAAGGCCACTCTGGAAAACAATGAGGTTTTGTGAAAATATGTAACTAAGCTATGTCTGAATTTCTATTCCTCACCAAACTGGGATGATAAATATTGGCTATTTTGGTATAATTATTATGAAAAAATAGATAGCAGTACAAGGGTCTAACGGGAAGTCACGTCAACTGAGAACAGTACAATGTGAGTCTCTTTTTAAGTGTACATGGAACATTTCCAAATAGATTTGAATGAAAAGGGAGATTGGCTTTAGAAGCTTCCACAGACTCTGGCCATCCAGCACTTAGAGCTACAGTTTTCCATCAGTCAAAATGAACAATCTGTATCTCCCAGAAGGCCCTGTGAGGGAACAAAGAAATTCACTCAGGTAGAAATGGGTGACACGTGGAGGGAAATTTTACAGGCACTCGTAGCCTCGGGTTCTATCACCATTTTGAACTGAAAGGAAATCTTAGACTAGCTTACAGTTATTAAAGATTCGTACTATAAATAGCATTCTCCCGCCACTAAATCCACATTTACCAAAAGAATGAGAGGACCAAAACTGCACAAGAATTAAATCATAACCACTGCTGCAAACGTCAAACTGGGGCTGTGCATTTATAAAGCAGTGGTTGAGAGCTTCCTGATGCTATAACCCTTTAACACAGCTCCTCATGTTGTGCTGACCCCCAACCATACAATTACTTCATTGCTACTTCAAAACTGTAATTCTGCTGCTGTTATGAATCATAATGTAAGTGTCTGTGTTTTCTGATGGTCTTAGGTGACCCCTGTGAAAAGATCTTTTGACCCCAGGGTCATGGCCCACAGGTTGAGAAACACTGGTTTAAAGGCTTTCCTAGGGGCTTATGGTCATAAATTAAAATGGTACAAGAACAATGTTGACAAATCAGTTTCATCTCAATGTTTCCATACATGCAATCCCTCCTGAAAGAGCTCTGACTCAAATGTGGATAGTCTCCTAGCCCATTTTTGGCTGGTTTCAGAATACCTTAGATTTAGTGTTGCTGCTTAGTTATTGTCAACTTGACACAAACTAGAGTCACCTGGGAAGGGAGAGCCTCAATTGAGGAAGTGTCTCCATCAGATTGGCCTGTGGGGCATTTTTTACAATGAATAATGTGGGAGCACCCAGCCCTCTATGGATAGTGCCACCCCTGGGCAGAAGATCCTGAGTTGTATAAGAAAATAAGCTGAGTGAGCCATGAAAAACAATCGAGTCAACAGTGTTCCTCAGAGGTTTCCGCTTCAGTAGCTGCCTCCATGTCCCTGCCTTGGCTTCCCTCAATGGGACTGTGACCCAGGATATTGAAGACAAATAAACCCCTTTCTCTCCAAGTTGGTTTTGGTTAGTGTTTTATCATACTAGGACATTGAGTGGTTTATAAAAAATGGAAATTTATTTCTTACAGGTCTAGGAGCTGGCTAGGGCACTCAAGACCAAAGTGAGGACTTGTTTCGCATACACAGACTTCTTGATGTGTCCTCAGCATGGCAGTGGAAGAAGATACAAATGCTGTGCCCTGCCATGGCAGAAGACAAGGAAGGCAAATGTCACTAGAGTGTTTCCTTGAACCTATTCCAGAGAGCACTAAGCACACCACATAAGGGCCTGCCTCTTAATGCTGTCACCTCAGGGCTTTCAGTTCCCACATTTGAATTCACACCATAGCTGGTATTTTTTTCCTACCTCTCCTTCCACAAGTATCCATTTCCATGATTCAAAGGCATATTTCTCTGAATTCCCAAGTATTTGTTTTTTATGTTGCATTTATATATTGTGTATGTTTGTGCATATATATGCACACAAGTATGTACATGTGCACGAATTCACAAAGCCTTCATGCCAAAGAATGTGGGTGGGGGGCAGAGAACAACTTGTGAGAGTCGGTTCCCTCCTTCTCCCTCCCTTTTCATCCCTGGACTCAATCTTAAGTTGTGAGGTTTGGCAGCAGGGACCTTTACCCAGTGAGTTAATTTGCCAGCCCCACATTTCCAAATTTGATTGTTGATGGTGATATGGATAAGTGAGATCTGTACACGCAGCTGTTTTAAGCCATCCCCTTTGGTTAGTACTCTTGAAGTCTTCACATTCTGGGATAAGACTCGGTGAGCAACATGGGGCCACTCGATCATAACTGTCTGAAACTTCAGTTCCAGATGATCTAACACACTCTTTTAGACTTCTAGATCCAGATCTTCTAGATCCAGAGAATCTAGCACTTTCCAGCCACTGCACAAACATGAGACACATACTGTGGTGGTTTGAATAAGAATGGCCTCCATAAGTCCATGTATTTGAATGCTTAGTCACCAGGGAGTGGCGCTGTTTGAATGGATTAGAAAGATTAGGAGGTGTGGCCTTGCTGGTGGAAGTGTGTCACTGGGGATGGGCTTTGAGGTTTCAAAAGCCCATGCCAGTCCCAGTGCCTGCCTTGTCTGTCTGTCTCTGTCTCTGTCTCTGTCTCTGTCTCTGTCTCTCTCTCTCTGTCTCTCTCTCTCTCTCTCTGTGTCTGTGTGTGTCTGTCTCTATATCTCTCTCTGTGTGTGTCTCTGCCTGTCTCTGTCTGTGTCTGTCTGTCTCTCTCTCTGTCTCTCTCTCTGTCTCTCTCTCTCTGTCTCTCTCTCTCTCTGTCTCTCTCTCTGCTTGCAGATCAGGATGTAACTCTCAGCTACTTTTCCAGCACTCCTAATTGCTATGATGCTTTCTGCCATGAGGATAATGGACTAATCCTCTGAAACTGTAAGCGAGTCCCCAGTTAAATGCTATCTTTTATAAGAGTTGCCTTGGTCATGGTAACTCTTTGCAGTGATAGAACAGTGACGAAGACACATACTTACAAGCAAACACTCACACACATAAAATAAAATAAATGAATCTTAAAAAAATAAAATCAGTCAAAAAATAAAGATGGCTAGACGAAGTGGTAGATGCCTTTAATCCCAGCACTGAGGAGGCAGAGGCAGAAGGATCTCTGCGAGTTCAAAGCCAGCCTGGTCTACATAATATGGTGAGTTCCAAGCCAGAGTTACACAATGAGAGCCTGTCTCAAAAACGAAAAGTAATAATAAGAATAATAAAAATAATAATGTTCTAAGTACACAGAGAACAAACAAAAAATGACAAAGGACAAAAACACAGAAAGGGACATTGAACATTTTAAATGTTTTCAGGAATGACTCTACTTAACTGCTCTTGTGCAAATTTTGAAGAAGTTAAGGGAGCAGAAATTGCAGACCATTGGGGAGTAATGTGCTTAGCAGATTAGAAATCATATGTAAAGATCCTGTGGCAAAGGATGCTTCACTGGTTGAAATATCAGCAAGGAGGTGATTGGTGGGGAATGAAGGAAAAGAGAATGACAGGGAGATTGTTACAGCTATGCTGTACCATGTTCAACCCTGTAGGTCACTATGAAAGTGTTTTCCTTTTATTCCTGGTGATGGTCTTATGTAGTAACACAATATGACTTCCAATAAAGGGCACACTAGCTCCTGTACTGAGAATCAAATTTAAGGAGCAATGACGGAAGAAAAAAAAGTACCATAGCACAATGATCCAGAAAGGGACTGTGATGTTTCCCTGCAAAGTGGTAGCCAAGGAACCAATAGGAAGAGAGATTGCTGGAGAGATGGCTCAGTGGTTAAGAGCACATATTGCTCTTCCAGAGGGCAGGAGTTTGGTTCCTAGCACTCATGTCAGGCTGCTCACAACTACCTGTAACTACAGCTCTATGGGATCCAACACCTCTGGCCACTTTGAGTGCCTATACTCACACACATGCACGTAACATAAAAAGATTCTGGGTATGCTGATGAAGGTCACCCCCATAGGCTTCACTGATGGCACATATATAGAAAATGAGCATAAATAGCCATGTGTCTTAGAGAATTTAGATTCATAGTTTTAAAGGTTTTATAAAATTTCAAGGAAACTCGACTCATATCCCATCAGATGCTTATGCAGGAAATCACACCAGTCTCACCCAAACCTCCTCCTAAAGTAAAGAAGGGGAGAATACCAGCCATTCATTTTGTGTTACCAACAGCATCTTAATTCCAAAATGTAGGGGGGAGACAGTCCAAAAAAAAAAAAAAGAAATTTACAGACTCCTCTTCTTCGCATTCATAGATAAAACATAGTTCTTGACAAAATAGTAGCAAATTGAATTCAATGATATGTCAAAAAGATGATACCCAATGACCACATGTCATTATCTCAGGAACTCATTTGTTTAGTATTAAAGATCACTCAGTGCAAATTGGCGGTGGTGGTACTCAACTTTAATGCCAGCACTCACAAGGCAGAGGCAGGCAGTTCTCTGTGAGTTCAAGGCCAGCCTGGTCTACAGAACAAGTTCCAGGACAGTCAGGGCTACACAGAGAAACCCTATCTCAAAAAAAAATCACTCAATGCAATTTACCATATTAACAGAACAAAGAAGAAAACGATGTGATAATATAACTACATGAAGTAAAGTACTTGAACACCCACTTACACAAACTCTTAGCAAATTAGGAGAGACATGCTTCTGTTTTTCTGAGATAGGATCCTGCTATATAGACCTCAAATCCACTGCTCTCAGACTCCTCGTTGCTTGGATTATATGCATTTCTTGTGGTTTGGATATGAAATGTTGCCATTAGCTGTGTTTCAATACTTGGTTCCCAGCTGGGAAGGTTAAAGAAGCTTTAGGAGGTAGAGCCTGCTTGGAGGAAGTAAGTCCCTGGAGACCAGCCTTGAGGCATTCTAGCCTGGTCCCATTTCCTCTTTGCTTCTGTTTTCTGAGTGCAGGTGCCATATGATCATCCAGCTTCCTGCCCCTGCCTCTATGCCTTCCCTCCTGTTGCCATGTCTTCCCTGTCATGATGGACTGTATCCCTCTGGAACTGTGAGCCAAAATAAACCTTTCCTCCCTTAAGTGATTTTTGTCAGGATATTTTACCACTATACCAGAAAAGAAATGAATACAGCATGTATCACCATGGTCTCTCTCTCTCTCTCTCTCTCTCTCTCTCTCTCTCTCTCTCTCTCTCTCTCTCTCTCTCTCTCTGTGTGTGTGTGTGTGTGTGTGTGTGTGTGTGTGTGTGTGTGTGTGTGTGTGTGTGCTTATTCAAGTGCGTGGATGTACATGTGTGTGCAGGTATATGTAGAGGCCCAAAATTAATGTTGAATGTCTTCCTCAATCACTCTTCACTTTATTTGAGACAGGATCCCTAGCTGAACTCGGAGCTCACTGATTCCAGCTAGTCTACTTAGACAGCTTGCCCCATGGATCTCCGATCTCTATCTCCTGAGTGCCTAGCTTACAGGTGGCTGCCACATCTGCCCAGCTATAGGTTCTGGGAATCTGTGCTTTTGTCCTCACAATTGCAGAACAAGTACTTTATTCACTGAGCCATCACCCCAGCACAACCAAGGACTTCTTAAATGCAAAATTCTTCAGTCTGATCAAGGACATCTACTAAGAGAATGCAGCTATGGTGAAAGTCAATGGTTTTCCCTAGGACTATTAAAGGCAAGTCTCCCCACCCTCAATGAGCATATTTGGCATTATACAAGAGGGCTTATCTACCTCAGTAAGGCAAACTGAAAAGGAGTAAAAGGCAGAAAGAGTGAAAATAGATTGTCTGTTTTGCTGGTGACGTGATTATGTACAAAAGACACGAAACTCAACACCTAGAACAGATAGGAAAATTTAGTAAAGTCACTGAACACAAAGGTATATGAAAACTCAATTCAGATTACAAAGAATTGAAAGTGAAATTTAAAAAAAAACCTGATTTCCCCTTCACTGTAACATAAATTATGAAATAATTATAACATATTTTAAAGTATTATATGTAACATGGAACATATAAGCTACAATATATAGTCTACATAATATGTGATGTATGTTATATATCACATCTCTACCTTTAACATACCAAGATTTTATGGAAGCAGACTTCTAAAACTTCTACACTAAAAATATAAAGTACTAAAGAGAGAGATTAAGTCAGATCTAAATAACTATAGAGATATATCATTTTATAGATGAAAGACTCAGTTCCTAAAATCCCAATTCTCCTGAAACTGATCTATAGAAACAAATGCATTCCAATACACATCTGCATGGCTTTTTTGCAGAAACTGAAAGGCTAAGCCAGGGATGATGGTTCACATCTATAATCTCAATACTGGAAAGGTTGAGGCAAAAAGATTCCAGAAAGTTTAAGGTCAATTTGAATTACATAGTGAGATTCAGGGCAGCCTGGACTACAGTGTTAAACCCTGTCTCAAAACAACAACAAAGAAATTGACTATCTAAATCTAAACTGACATGAAAAACCAAGGGATATATAACAGTCAACAACTTTATAAACAATGAATGAAGTTAAGAACTTACATTGCCTAACGTTTTGATTTATTATCATGATAAAGCTATCATGTTGGCATAATGATTGGCAAATAAATTGAGGTTACAAGTGTATCTTAGAAATTGACCCCTCCAATTATACAGACATATGATATTTTAAATGACACCAAGTGAGTCCAACAGGAAAAGAACAGTCTGCTAAATAAATGGAATTGGAGTAACTGGACATCAATATTGAAAGGGGAAAAATACATGAGTCACAACCTCACATCATATGCAAAAGGTAACTCGAAATAGATTCTAGACCATAGTATAAATGTGAAAACCCTAAAGCTTCAGAAAACATATACCTGAGAGAAGACTAGTCTCAGATGGCTGGCTGGCTGGCTGGCTGGCTGGCTGGCTGGCTGGCTGGCTGGATGGATGGATGGATGGATGGATAGATAGATAGATAGATAGATAGATAGATAGATAGATAGATAGATAGATAGATAGATAGATAGATAGATAGATAGGTGATAGATAGAGGTAGGTAGATGGATAGATAGATAGATAGATAGATAGATAGATAGATAGATAGATAGATAGATAGATAGATAGATAGATAGATAGGTGATAGATAGAGGTAGGTAGATGGATAGATAGATAGATAGATAGATAGATAGATAGATAGATAGATAGATAGATAGATAGATAGATAGGCAGGTAGATAGGCAGGTAGATAGACAGAGAGACAGAAGATGTCCTAGTTGAGTATGGTGGCACATATCTGCAATTTCAGAATCTCAGCAGTGAGGAGAATAAAGCAGGAGGATCAGGAGCCCAAGGATAGTCTCAGCTACATAGTAAATTCAAGGCCAACCGGGGATACATGAGACCCTGACTCAAAAACAAACTAAAATTGTAATACTTAATAATGAGGCATATTTTTGTATATATTTGCATAGGTCCTTTACACAAGAACAAATGCCAATACCAAAAAACATGCACGAAAAATACACAGCATCATTAATTGTCAGGAAATCCCAATTTTAAAAAGAACTACAAAATATACACACCCACTAGAATGGCTTAAATTAAAACAGCTGACAACATTAGATGCTGACCAAGACACAATTGATGAAAATGCAGAGAACAACTGGCCATGGGGTGCCAAGCTCCAGTTGACCCATTTATAATGTAACCTCTACACCTAAGGCTCAGAAAATGTCATAGAAGAGGGAGTGGGAAAATTGTAAGAGCCAGAGGAAACATCCCTGGTGTTCAAAAATAAGAAACTGGATAAGCAAACTGAAATGTAAGTCGATACACAAATTAAAATATAAGTGGTAGGCCAATTAACATTCCAGCATGGAGCAGGCAAGGGATTCATGGGCCCCTGTCCTGGCTGGTTTTGTGTGTCAACTTGACATAAGCTAGAGTCATCAGAGGAAGTAGCCTCAGCTGAGGAAATGCCTCGATGAGATCCAGCTGTAAGGCATTTTCTCATTTAGTAGTCAATGAGGGAGGGTCCAGCTGATGGTGGGTGGTGTCATCCCTGGGCTGCTGGTCCTGGGTTCTATAAGAAAGCAGGCTGAGCAAGCCATGGGAAGCAAGCTGTAAGCAGCACCCCTCCATGGCTTCAGCATCAGCTCCTGCCTCCAGGATCCTGCTCTGTTGAGTTCCTGTCCTGACTATCAACAGCAATGCTGAAGTGTAAGCCAAATAACCCCTTTCCTCTCCAACTTGCTTTTTTGGTCATGGTGTTTTGTTACAGCAATAGAAACCCTAATGAAGACAGCCCCCAACCCTAGATGAGGGGTTTGATGGCTTTTGAGGAGGGGTGAGTTGGTTTTCTTTAAGGGTGTGGTCCCTGATAGAGCAGCCATATTCCAGTAGATGGCCCTACACCCTGGAGTATATGGGCAGCATAGACTGGAGTTCAGTGAGTTAGAGGGGGGGAAGGGGGACATGAGGTTGCAGGTGGAGTGCAGGGGTGAGGAGAAATGGCTCTTGAAGGAATTGTGGGAGGGGAGTGGAGATTAATATGATAAAATACATTGTATGCATGTATAATTAATATATATGTGTGTGTGTGTGGTAGAATCTAGGTGATGTTTTCAACTTTGCTGTATTTGCATTTTTCATAATAAAGCAATTGTTAAATTAAAACTATATATAGCCATGTTCTTATACCTCTAAGATACTTTAAACAGGTTTTGTTTTCTTCCAATGAGTACAAAGCTTGTATATTGACCTAGAGCACATTATGGAATAGGCAGGTCTGATTCACCAGGCACTCGTTAATTCATCTCAACATTGAACAGTTATTTGTTAAAGCATCAGCTGCTTGACAAGCACATTAAAGAAAGGGAAAATGCAGAACAATGCATTCAAATAATTATCCTCTATCACCCCTAGTAACTAACTTAGAAAGGAAGACGTTGGGAAAAGGACATACACAATGAGAAAGCACCTTTATTCACAGATTGCTTTTTATGTTCTATTTTACCAATTAAAGCCGCTATTTTCAACATGGAAAACTTAATACTGTTAACCCAGAAATAATTGGCCAAATGTTAGTGTCACTGTTAAATTGTTCTTTGAATGTATTTCCAGGCTGGGAAGCAAGAGGAAAAAATCAGACTTTAGGGAAGGAGAGAGCCTCACTAACATAACATGCGATTTTTCAAACGTTGGTATTATGCTGACAGATTGAGGGAACTCTGAATGTCACTTCTCGCAAAAGCTATTAAGCACAGTGCTTGAACAGAGCTGGAGGACCTAGCAACAGAAGAGAGGAAAAAAGGTTTCCAAGGCGAAAGGGTTGCTTGTTGCAGAGCTAAAACTTTAAATTGCCACGCCTCCAGGTCTTGACCAGGAAAATGAACAGCCTGCCAGTGCCTTAGCCTAATAACAGCTTTGTTTTCCTGAATGATGCTGGATTGATTAGATCCATATTTTTTCAGCACACGACTTTCCAGTGTAATTCACAACGCCTTTTAGGGTGAAGCACAAACACTGAATATTTGGGGATATAAATAGGTTCTGGTCTATGAATCTGCTGCTTCTCCCAGACACCTAGGCCAGGTTTCAGAATGGAAATCAGGCACAGACCCAGTTTTTCCTACTCCTTTCTCAGGACGCCACTGTATGTGCCTCTGAGGGGTTTAGATGTTAGGAAATGTGCTTGAATACCAACACGGAGGCTGAGAATTTGCCAAACAGCACATGTGATGCCCTGCCTGGTGCCCATTCTCAAACTGCACTGGAGGCTTTGATATACACTTGAATTTCATGACTCACCCCCCCCCCGGGGGGGGCATTTTATTTCCTGTTTTGTCCAAATTAGCTTTCAAATTTTCCATCATTTGAAAGCCTCACTAAAACATCTTTCCTTTCAAGGACCTGGAAGAGAAGTCTCTTACATTTTACCTCCATCTTTCTTTTCATTTCTTCTGTCTGCCTCGGGTGTTAAGAGTTGCTTTGAAGGAGGAACAGTCACAAAAGGACTATTTTATGGCTTGAAATGAAGTGAGGAGAGGGAGTGTTTTCTTCAGAGGTGAAGCAGGCACATGAGAAATGGTATTTTTGCACTCTCTAAATTGGAACTTTGGGCATTCGAATTTCATTGGGATGAAACTACCTGCTTGTCCACTGGTTCTGAAAGCACTGTTTTGTATGTAGAGCAGAATGCCAGAAAATCCCACCCCTCTCTCCCAACAGACAAAGGGACTAATGATCAAAAGCACATTTTAGGGGCTGGAGAGATGGATCAGCAGTTAAGAGCCCTTGTGGCCATCACAGAGGACCTTGCATCATCTATATCAGGAAGCTTCTAATCACCTCTAACTCTAGATCTGGGGATCTGGCACCCTTTTCTGGTCTCCTTGGTTACCTAAGCACATGTCTCACACACACATACATACACACACACACACACACACACACACACACACACACTAATTAAATCTTTTAAAAAGTGCATTTTAGTTCGTTCTTATACCCTCTAACACCATAGCATTTGCATATACATGCACCAGCTCACAGAGCTGGTGTCTTCTCCAAAGGCCCCACCATATCATTGACTCTACCATGTGGCTAGAGACTACAAACCAAATGATGTTGCCCTGTGACACAAAAGCAAACATCAGGATCAGAACCTAAAAATACCCATTTATTCAAATGTGGCTCATAAAATCTCTCCCTGGTCAGAGAGCTCACAATCCTCAGACTTTGTGTCTGAAGTCACAGGATAATAGGATATAGGACAAAGTCAGAGGCAAATGTGTGTAATGTGAATTGCTAAACGGTCTTATTAATAAAAAAAAAAAAACAGAGCCAGATATTGGGGTGAAAGCTGAAATATCAGCGAAACAGAACAAGCCAGTCACATTCTTACCTCTATGAAATCCTCAGCCTCAAGAGAGAGACTTCCTGTTTACTCACGCCTTATATACCTTTCGGTGCCCTGCCATCTTCCTTCCTTCCTAGTGCTGAGATTAAAGGCATGTGCCACCATGCCTGGCTCTGTTCCCAGTGTGGCCTTGAACTCACAGAGATCCAGATGGATCTCTGCCTCATGAATGCTAGGATTAAAGGTGTGTGCCACCACTGCCTGACCTCTATGTTTAATATAGTGACTGGCTTTGTCCTCTGATCCCCAGGCAAGCTTTATTGAGGTATACAATATATCACCACATTTCCTTTTTTTGTCTAAAATAATAAAAAGTTTATAACTAATATAAGAAAAACTATATATAATAAGTACAATAACTATATATCATTTATACCAGCAATAAATACATCAACAATGTCTAGTCAATTTGCATTTGACAAATTCATTGAAAATACTCTATTATCTACCCTGTTTTGGTAAGTCCAGAATGTACCTAATTCACTTTCTATCCTAACTTGTATTGCCAACCAAAAACTATCTTTTGATGTCTTTCAAACTTATACACTTTACACCTCTTCAGTGAGTTTCTGTCTGAATTTGCTAACAAGGAAAACTATCTAATCTTCAATTCCCTCAGAAACCCAAGAAGGAAATAATATTAACTGAGTAAGGAGAAAGTGCAAACAAGTGACTTTCAAAAAAATATGAGTTATGACAGAAACAACTAGCTTCCTGGACAGTCACCCGAGGATTCTCTGCAACATTGGGGCATCCATCTTCAGGCTACAGGCCTAGCATATCTGACAGACTCATCTGTGAAGCAGGATTTTCTAAAGAGCCTCCCTACCTTGTCTTGGCAAGGATTGGTAGTCCTTTCTTTTGTGTCCTGCTTGTCCATTTTGGATAGCATACTGTCAGCAGTTGAAGCAAGGGCACTTTCTTGCCCAGTGGCTAACTTTTGCCATAATGAAAGTAAACTCCATATGGAGTTTCTTTGATGCCCATCATGTTCTCTGAAGTAAATTGGTGCTGCCAGGAGCAGACATGTTTCATTGTCATAAAAAAACTATGTTATTAAAATATCTTAAATGCCATATTCTCTTGATTGCTGAAGAGTTTGAAGATGACCTGTATATCTAAGATATATCAATGTTTGATCTTGAAAACATACCTAACATAACAATAAGTTTGATTGTAATGACTAACTACTAACTTTCATTTCTTTATATCCTAATTAGTTGCTAATAATAACTTTCAAGGACTAGCAATTTGCATTACATTGTCAAATGAACTGTAAAGGTACAATGCCTTGAACAAGATTAGAAATATATGTACAGTATTTTCTAACAAAATCTATCTCAAATTTGTATAAATATACATAATTTGTATACAATATACAAAAATCCAATCCAATGTAAAATATTTAAAACTAGTAGTTGCTTTTTAAAAGTAGATTCAATAATCTACCTTTTTATCTTATATCTATATCCTCCCCTTTTTCTTTTCAGAGTAGATTCAATAATCTACCCTTTTATCCTATTATTTCTATATCTCTTTTTTAAGAGTAGATTCAATAATCTATACCTTATCTATATCCTCTTTTTTCTTTTTCTTTTTCTTTTCAAACAGGAACCCTGAATCTAATCTCCTTGTTTAGCTTGTTTTCTCTGACCATTATTAATTAGCAATTTGTAATCAACCATCCTAAACAATGACAATTGTCCATATCCCACTGAATGACCAAAAACCACCCACCCCACCTCTTAGGAATGTGGGCATCATTTTCTTAAAATTTACTTCCTGCTGTCTGGGAGCAAAGGCATCTTTAGGGAATCCTGAAAAAAAAAAAGTCTCAGGACCCACCAAATTCCACTCTGCAATTGCCATCTGAAAGTTGAGCCAGACAACTGGCCCTTATTTCATGACCACACTTAACTTCTCCTGACAGCAGACAACTTGCTTGGGATTCCCTTAACAAAGAAAAAGTGGTTCTTCCCATCAATAGTGCCCCAAAGCATTCATGCACTAAATTCATGGGCTTTCCCCTCAATCTTAATTCAGCTATTGAGTTAATCCAAACCCTTTTTAGGTCCCTGCTAGTTCTTTCTCACTTTACTGCTTTATCTCCCAAATCATTCTTAGTGTCTTTCCAATTTTTACATATGATCTTATTTCTATTTTTTATAGCACTTCAAAAAGCCCTACTTAAGAATGTACTTTGGGTCTGGTGTTGTGGTACATGTCTGTAATCCCAGTCCTTGGGTGGAAAAGGAAGGAGAACGACAAAAGTTAAAGGCCAGCCTGGGCTATATATCAAAAACCTCTTAAAATGCAATAATTACTATTGAGGAAGAGCACAAGAATTTGGGAAGGGGACATCGTAAGAGAGATACCAAAGGAGTTGTGTATGGAGGTGGATATGATAAAAACATATTGTACTCATGCATGAAATTCTTGAAAAAAAAGTCAATCAAAAAAAGAAAAAGAAACTTACTTTGGGGATCTATGGAGGTTGGATTTTGTTTGCTTTGTTTTCTTTTCTCAGCCACTGGGGAATGAAAACTGCCAATAAATTATTCCCCCACCATTGAGGGAACATTCAAGTAGTAACATTTATTAACAAATAACACTTTCATCTCATAACTACTGCTTTATTGAAGATTCTTTTTGGTCTCAAGTAGCCAAAATTCAACCCGAGCTTACTTTAGTGCAAGAAAGGACATGCATTTATTTTTATATATTTTATTGATAAATTCATGAAGTAACTAGCAAGAGTCCAGAAATGAATCTCTTACAATTTGCTACCTCTTTCTTTCATGTTGGTTTGGCTTCTTTGTTTGTCTAATTGTTTGGCCATGCTGGGGATTGGTCACAGAGTATTCTACCATATAACTACGTCTACTGCCTTTCTATATTAGCTTCATCCTCCAGCAGCTACCCCTAAATGATAAGTACAAAGATGGAGATACAGGTGAACAGTAAATAGTTCTGGGGTCAGGCGGTACCATCCAAAAGAAATAGTCCAACAATAGCCTCAAGAAGGTGATGGAGATGAGTAGACAGTGCTTGCTAGTGGTCCCCAGGACCTGGAAGAGGCCAAACTTCTGTATTTTTTCTTGCTGAGCACCAGCAGAGTAGCCAAGCTTTGGATCAGGCTGTGGGAAACACAAACTAAGAGGAAAGAAGAGTCAAAGGCAACAGCTCTGATTTCCTCTGAGACTCCTCTCATTCCAGCAGCTTACCTAGTAGAAGGTACAAGAAGATACTGCTGTCCCTCAAACCGGCAGGCTCCAAGCCAAGAGCCCATGGATGAGCCCTCACACTGCTGAGACCTAGATATATTTGATCAAAACAGCTGTGACCTTCTGAAAACAAAGCCCCAGATCTCAAACCCACAGGATTGGGTAGCCCTGAAGATTTCAGACTAAGTCAAAATGGTCCATTTTTGTACTTGATCTTTCGAGAACTCTTTGGTCATTTCATGTTCCCATTGATTGATTGGGTTGTTTGATTTCCTGGTAGTTTTTAAATTGTGCTGCTCATAGGAAAATGGATGGAACTGGAAATCACTCTATTAAACAAATCAAATCAAACTCAGAAAGACAAATATTTCTCATTTGTGTGTCCTAGATTTTATATAGCGATACACAAAATCATATCTGTACACAGGACATAGAAGGAGAAGTGACATTATACAGGGAACAAAGGAGGCCAGGAAGGAAAGGGGAGGGTGCTGGAGTATGAGAGGGAAACACGGTCGAAGTGTATCATATAAGTGTGTAAAGGTGCCTTATAAAACCCGTCACTGTGCTTAATGAATATACTTCTGGTTTTGTTGTTGTTTGTTTTTTGTTGTTGTTGTTGTTTTGAGAGGTTTTTTTGGTCCTATACCAGCTCCTGAAAAAGGGCAGTTGTTTCCAGTTACACCACTATGTAGTCAGAGGGACAAAGAATCCATACAAGGTTTTCTTGAATGAGGGTTGGTGGCAGTGGCAACCATTTATTTAATTTGAATCTCTTTAAATATATCAAGCTGATTCTGACAACTTTTAGATTTTACATTTTAGAGTTATTTGTCAGATTTTTATGATTTTCAATTACACACAGGATGATGGTTTTAAAACAATCATTCCTGAAGTTTCATTAAAACAATGCAATGATAAGTAAGAGCATTAATTTCAAGACGCCCTATTGAAATAAAATGCACACTTCTAGACTTTAATGCATCCGAAGCCAGCAATTTTACAAAATTGCATCCACTTTTCAAAGCTCATATTGCCCCATGGAAGCAGCCTTTTGAAAAGGAAAGGGGTGTTTGATTTTTTAATGTCTCCATTTAGCCAATTATAGACAGGTTTTCATACATCATCCCCTTAAAAACATTATAAAAGCACCTGCCAGTAGGGTTCTAATGTGGCTGGAAAATGTTAAAGGCATTAATCTCATTGAACTATAGGAAAATTTCAGATTAGAAGATGATAAAAAGATTACAAAAATAAGGCCATTTTCCTCAGGTTCAACACCAGCTCAATCACATTGAAACTGCTAAAATTTTGACAAGAGAAATAATGTCTGTCTTTAGGGAGACCAATATATAAAGTGATGGTAACCATTGTAGGCTCAGAAGACAGTTATATTTCATTTTTTAGACAGGGTTTCATGTAGCCCAAGCTAGCCTCGAACTCTCTGTATAGCCAAGGCAGGCCTTGAGCTTCATATCTTTTTGCCTCCACCTGCTAAGTGTTGGGATTACAGGTGTAAGACAACATGTAGGAATTGTGTGGTGCTGGGGATTGAATCCAAGGGCTTTGAGTAAGTGAGAGCAACTGCACTGCACTCTCACTTCCCTAAAACATCTTTTTCGAACCTAAAATTAATCATGTGCCACCACATCCTCAAAATGACAGTTATCTCTTCAAACAAAACATGCACAATTCTTATTAAGTTACATATATATTGATAAGAAAATCAGAGAGACCATTAAAAACTCAGTATTTCTAAATAGTGTGAACAAACCTCTAAATATCATCCATTTTCATAACTCTGAACAGCTTCAATCTTAATAAATCGAGAACAGGTGGAAACTGGGGAAATGTTAAAATGTTGGCTTAAATAGGATTACATTAAATAAGATACGAAAAATGAAAACTGGTGTAAGATTCTAATTTCCTTCATTTCCTGAAAATATTTCTCCATCCCTTCTAAACACTAGTTTGGTGTCCACATTTGAGAAGATGCCAGTCTCTTAAGTGATCCTTTTATAATTTGTCTCGTACTTCATGCCTTTGTATAATCCTCTTCCACTATCTAGAACTGACCTGTGTAACCGACCAGATAACACTGAAGCAGCTGGAGAGATGGCTCAGTGATTAACATCACTTTCTGCTCAATCATGAGGAGCGTAGTTCAAACCCCAGCACACAAACTGAGTGATTCACAAATGCCTAAAACTCCAGCTCTAAGAGCTCTGACGCCCTCCACAAGAACCCATATATACTCACAAAGACAGACAGACAGGCAGGCAGGCAGGCAGGCAGGCAGATAGACACACACACAAATAAAACAATCTAAGTATTTTTGCAATGATAATGCTGAAATGAAGGAAGGCGACATTGAAAACCTGAGTCACACAAACTGTGGCTTCTGTCTTGTTTCCTCTTGGATTACTGACTAAGGAGAAAAGGACACTGGAAAGACCCATGTGACAAGGAATTTACTAAGCCTCTAAAGTAAATATGACTCTACGGTAAATAAAAAAGTTAAATAAGCCTGGCATGGTGGTGTAAGCCTCTAATACCACCTATTTGAGAAGCTAAGGCCAGAGGATCCAAGGTTCAAGGCCTGCCTGGGTTACACAATGACTTCAAGGCCAGCCTGGGCAACTTAGTGACGCTATGTTTCAAAACTAAAATGTAAAACGATGACCAAGGTTCCATACACTCCATCAACAGCCCTGTAAAATGTAAATGTGTGTGTGGTATTTACATATATCGGGGGTTTTGTGAATAAGTAGGACATCACTATCTTTCTGTATATATTGTATATTCTGAATATACAATAGTATGAGTGTATTCATTATGGTCAAAAGACTGTCACATCGGTCAGAGGCATTGATGTGGGGAGGCAGTGAGAAGGGAGGAAAGGGTTTCATGGGAACTCCATGAATGTCCTGTCCAATTTTGCTGTGAGCCTAAAGCTGTTCTAATTAGTTGTTTAACAGATAGTCATTTGTTTTTCATTTTCTAATCTGTTTTTCTTGTTCCTCTGAAATATTATATGGATGGTTTGCAGGTTAATGTAAGAATACATATTTAATATATATTAATTAACAAATATATATTATTTATTATATATATGTATATTTCTGTAGCATGAATCTTAAAGGGTCTTATTAATAAGAATGAACCTGGGGTCAGTTATTGGGGTGAATGCTGGAAGGTCAGAGAGACAGAACAAGCCACAGCTAACCTCACCTGGCCAACTTCTCAGCTGGTCTTGTTTCCTCCGACTGGAAGCCTCTGTGTCCTCATATCCCAATGGCTCTCAGCTGAACTGTGCTGCTCGAAAGCCTAAAAGCTTAACCAGCCAAATGCTTCTAGTTTCTGGTCCTCACGCCTTATATACCTTTCTGCTTTCTACCACTACTCCCTGGGATTAAAGGCGTGTGTCACCATGCCTGGCTGTTTCCAATGTGGCCTTGAACTCACAGAGATCCAGAGGGATTTCTACCTCTGGAGTGCTAGGATTAAAGGTGTGAGTGCCACCATTTTCTAGCCTTTGTATCTAGTGGCTGTTCTGTCTCTGACCCCAGGTAAGTTTATTGGGGTGCACAATATTTTGGAGAACACAATACCTTTCCAGGTCTCTCTTCTTTCCAGGGTTTCACATAGTCTAGGCTGGCCTCTTTTCTCTGATGCCCAGGATAACTGTGAACTCTGATCCTCCTGAGGTTACAAGAATGCACCACCAAATACTGCTGGAGAATGCCTGTCTTTAATAGGAAATGTTGAATCGTTTCTGTCTTTAATAGGAAATGTTGAATCGTCTGTGTTTATTGTTACGACAGGTATATGTGGACTTCTCCTCATTGAGTGTTCTATCTCCCGCCTTTGGCTCTTTGATTTTCTGTTTTTCACTTACTTGGAAGATACATCTTATTTTCAATATTTTAGTAAAATATTATAATATACCTATTTGAATTCACCATTTTGAACATAACACACATTTAGACTCCTGAACAATTCAAGATGTTTTGAACTCTTTCACTCCATGAACAATGGTCCCTAATGTCCCACTGCAGGCCACATGATACTTGATTCCATTTCATTTTCAACCCTATCCTCCCTCATCATTGTCTTTCCTTCTGTAGATTTGTAAACAGTCTGTTTACTAAATTCTTTCACATGGCTCCTTAGATTCTGATCCTTCTTTTCAGATTGCACATCATTCTTGTGGCAACGCATCCTTTAGTGTTGGGTCAACTCCCTTAGATCTTATCAGGGAAAATCCTGAACTCAGGCTTCTCCTGTCTCAGCCTCCCTAGTATTAGGACTGCAGACATTCACTCCCATGGCCAGTTTATACTATACGTAATAGTATCATTAAAGAAAAAATGGGGTGAGGGAGTTCCCTTTATAATTTGGCTGGTCATTCTTAATCTACATGATTACTTTGAGACTTAATTCTCTCTCATTCTCTAGTTTCCTCCTTCCTGACCTCATACATATATTAAGATTTTCTTTTTTTAATCTTCATGCCTCTAACCTCTATTTTAGCATCTCTCTCTGCAAACTAAATTCTGGGTCGATATTTATACCTATATTCCAGTTCCCTGATTATTTCTTTAGTTACTGCTTATCAGTGACTCAATATCACTGAGGTATGACTAGAATTTATATAGCCATATTTTTGAGCTAACACCATAATGAAACTATAGTGAGAAAAACATGCATGTAGGGAGTGTTTGTGTCTGCTTCGGAATGAGATCTGAAAGAGACAAAAATCCTAATAGAGGTAGTAAGAAACAATTGATAGTGTCTGTAACTTCAAAATAGTAAGATAGTAATACAAGCATGTTATTTCAAGTGCTAGAAATAAATACCAAAAATAAAAAGAAGTTGGAAATGTTGTCTTAAAAGGTAAAGTAGGAAATAAGGAGAGAGACTGGGAACATAACAAATACATAACAAGTCTTGGAAAGTATTTGACTTTAAATTATGCAGAAAGGCAACTGATAGGAGAAAGAGGAAGAGGAGGAAAGGGAAAGGGAAGGGGCTGATGAGTTGGCTCAGTTTCATGCTCTGGTTGCACATAGTGGAAGAAGAGAACAAACCCAGGTTGCTCTCTGACCTCTACATGCTAATCATGGCATGGATGCACCCTCTCACACACACACATCATACACAAGTATACAATCAAAATATTTTTAAATGAAATTAGAAAAAATGATCTGAATGTAAATGAAGCTATTGAAGTAGCATGTTACCTTCCATCGTGATTTGAAACTCTAAGAAAAAGGTCAGATGATATGCTCTGGATGCTGGGAGTCAATTTCAAAAGTTTGCTGTGAACCTGGACAATTAGTTTGCTATGTCAAAGGCTGTGAAAAGAAACCCTGACTTATTTAGCTTCATATCCCATGGTGTAATTTATAAATTTTGCAAACTACAGAAGTATGAATAGGCAGCTAACACGAAAAAGTCATGTGTTAATCAAATGGCTTCAGTTTTTTAAAATTACTATAATTTGGAAAATGCTATTCAAAAAAAATAAAAAAACTCTCGTTGTAAAAAAAAAGTGTATCTATTTGCAACAGTAAATAATTAATTTTACTGGTAATTCAACAAATTTGGAAGTTTCTGGCCTCCATTAAAACATAGTCTACCTGCATGGCTGAGAAGCCAACTGTCTAAGTCTCTTTTCCTATTACTGTGTTAAAATACGGGGGCAGGGGAGGTCAATGTAGAAAGGAAGAAAGGGTATATTCTGGCTCATAGTTCAAGGGTACAGAGCATCTTTGTGGGACAGTCAAGGTGGCAGGCGCTGAAGCAGCTGTTCATACGGCATCCTTAGTAGAGAGGCAGGGAGGGATGAATGGGTGCTGCTGCCTGCTAGGCTCTCTTTCTCCACGTATACAGTCCAGGATCCATCCACAGTGGATGGCTCTTCTCATCTTGATGAATGTAATCAAGATGATACATACCCTACAGACCTGTCTCCCAGGTGATTCCCGAACCTGTCAAGTTAACAAGTAGCAATAAGCATCAATTAACTTTCTGCTCTTGCTGGGAGGAGTAGTTCAAGTCATATCAGAAAGGCAGTGAGCTCTAATAAAGTCCATGTTGTAGTTACTCTAGTTACCTACTGAAAAATTGTAACTGGGAAACCAAACAGGAAGTAAAAGAGAAACTGGGCCTAAAGGCATGAGGCTTTAATCTCTGCTACTAGAAAGGCTAAAGGATGAGGATTGTCCCAAATTCAAGGCCTGCTTAGTCTATAGAATGACTTCAAGAATAGACTGATGAATTTAGTGAGACCCTATTTCAAAATAAAAGTCTTAAAAAGGGCTAGGGTATAGCTCATTAGCGGCCTGTTTGACTAGCATGGGCAAAGTCTGGTTTCAATCCACAATTTATTTAAAATTCATATGATATATATATAATATCATAAACTATATAAAACTTCAATGTTTCTTGTAGCCATATTAAAAAATAAAAGGATGGGGCCAGGGAAATGGCTCAGCAGATGAAGTACTTATGCAAGTGTGGGGACCACACTTTTGGATTTAATTGCTGGATTGGTGTGGTAGCATGCCTATAAAACCAATGCTCAGAAGGCAGAGACAATGGATACCAGGAGCAAGCTAGCTGGCCAGACCAGCTGTATCAGTGAGGTCTGGGTTCAACTGAGAGACTCTGCCTCAATGAACAAGATGAAGGGAAATAAAGACTCCCAATGCCAAACTCAGGCATTTGTGCCCCAAACACATGTATGATCACATATGCAAATATACACATGTATGCCTACATATGCAAGCATATACACGGACACACCAAACACACACATACACACACACATACACACACACACACACACACACACACACACACACACACACACACACACACGGAAAAGAAAACAGTCAGGTGGCAGGCCATTCCTGAAATCCTAGCACTCAGAAGATTCAGCTACATGGTGTGTTAGATAACAGCCTGGGCAACATGGGACCCTATCACAAAACACAAAAACCAAAAATAACAAGAAACAGGTAAAATTTAACTTTAATAATAATATATTTCACTTAATTTATATTTATATATACTAAATATTATCATTTTAACACACAATAAAATACTGAGAGATTTTTGCATTCATTATTTTTCTATTAATTCTTCAAAATCTGATGTTTATTTTTTATACTTGAAGCACATCTCATTTCAAATGCCTAACAGGCATATATGCCTAGCATCTGCCACGTTCAGCAACACGGGTCCAAATGATCTCCTTTTATGCTCGGGCAAAACTCAAACAAAGGAAAGGAAATGTACTGTGAAGAATGACAGAAGCCAGGCAGTGGTGGTGGCACACACCTTTAATCCTAGCACTCGGGAGGCAGAGGCAGGTGGATCTTGGAGTTTGAGGCCAGCCTGGGCTACAGAGTGAGTTCCAGGAAAGGCTCCAAAGCTACACAGAGAAACCCTGTCTCGAAAAACAAAACAAAACAACAACAACAACAAAAAGAATGACAGAACACAGGAAAGACCTGTTAGACACACCTAAGTTTTCAGGAAGTCTCACCTCTTTTTGTCTAAAGGTCTTGGTGGTGAGGATTGACTTAGGAGAGGCTGCAAGTGCCTTCTATAAACTGCCGAAGAGTCTTTAGGGGTGAATGGTTATACACTGTATATAGTATACCGTCTGTAACAGGGTAGCCAGCTCTGCTGTTGAAGGATGAAAGCATCCACAGACAATACAATACATGGACAAGAGTGATTATATCTCAAACACACTTTACTCATGAACACAAATTTAAATTTTATGAAAATTTTAGAATGCAGTGATTTTTTTTCAAATATATAAAATTATTGAGGCTGGAGAGATGTGATTAAGAGCACATACTGCTCTCACAGAGGAGTTGAGTTCAGTTCTCAGCACCTATGTTGAGTGGCTCACAAGCACTTATAACCCCAGCTCCAGAAGATCTTGTAATGGGGGTGTTGGTAGTCATCTAAAGGATTGTCCTGGCACATACAAAGAATTGAACATCAGGGAACGATAGGAATCTGAGCATGGGAGAAAGAGAAAACAAGAGTTTTAGTCTTTCGAGATGGGAGGGGTTCTAAGGCTGGGAGTCTATTAAGTGAGCACTGGCTCGGGTATTTTATAGGGCTCCTGGGTCCTCTCCTTTCTCCTACTGGTCCTTTTTGGAAAACCCCTAACCTCCCATGCCTTCCAGACATTTCTCCTCAAAATGTCTTCTGGGATCAAGCAGCTGCTATCCCCATGAGCCCATTTTCCTTATCTACAAGACCAACTCTCCCTCAACCTGATTACCATTTCTGCCTTCCATGGGCATCTATACTCATATGCACATAGCCACACACAGCCATACACTTACACATAATAGAAAACGAAAATAAACCTTAAAGTATCTATGTATCTTTCTATCTATCATCTATCATCTATCTATCTATCTGTTTGTCTGTCTATCTATCTATCTACCTATCTGTCTATCTATCTATCTATCTATCTATCTATCTATTTATCTATCTATCTACATATCTATCTATCTATCTATCTATCTATCTATCTATCTATCTATCTATCTATCTATGAGCCATTCTTAGCTCACAAGGCACACCATAACAGAAGGAGGGGCCAGATTTGGGCTATTAGCTGTTATTCGCTAACTGCTGACCTAGAAGATAAGAATTTTAGTATTTTATTAATTTTTTTCTTGTGTCTGTGTTGTATCCACGTATGCATGTATGTTCACAGCTAGCTTTTGTGTAGGTTCTGGAGATCCAAACTCTGGTCTAGAATCAAAGCTGCCGTTATCATGCTTGCACAGCAAGCGTGTAATCCACCGAGCCACCTCCCAGTCCAAGAATTTTAACAAGGAGTGCTAAGAGGTTAATTTAATTACAGGATGTGGGGAACCAGAATATATCACTCCCAAGCATACAGGATTCTTGAGTTACAATCAATAAGCAGATACAAGAAAGTCCTTGTATCTACCTAAAAGCAGGACATAGATTTACAAAGATAAAAGCTATCCAGCTACTGCTCTGTTAGAAAGAACAAAAAATCAACCCCAGAGGGCCTGGAGAGATGGCTCAGAAGTTAAGAGGACTTGTTGCTCTTGCAGAGAATGCAAGTTCAGTTCCTAGCACCCACATGGCTGCTAACAACTATAACTCCAATCCCAGAGGATCAGACACCCTCTTCTTTTGTTTGTTTTTTTGTTTGCTTGTTTTGAGACAGGGTCTCACTATGTAGCTCTGGCTGTCCTGGAATTCCCTATGTAGACCAAGCTGGCCTCAAACTCACAGAGATCCACCTGCCTCCACCTCTTGAATGCGGGGATTAAAGTCATATGCCACTACACCCAGCTCAGACTCCCTCTTCTGAACTCTAAGGGTACTTCATACACATGTTGTACAGACACATGCAGGGAAACCATCCATATACATAAAATAAATATAATCTTTTTTAAATCAACCACCAAAGACCATTTGAAAATCCTACTGGCCTGAAGGCAATGGAGGAGGAATTTCTGTTAACCAGCTTCATAAACAGCCTTTATCTTCCAGTCACTTGCCTCCCCCAAAGTTGCTCAATCTCGACTCTGACTTTTTGGTCTTTGCCTTCTCACTTCCCTGAAGATTTCCTGTGCTTAGCTGAAGATTCTGTATCAGCTAAAACCAGAGCCACTTGTTTGTGTGGCTGTCTCCTAGTAGAAACAGAAGCGGACTTCAGCTTTTCTTTGTTAATCTCTTCCGTTGCAGGTATCTGTTATGAGTAAAACCCTGTGAGGGATGGAAAATATGTTTTTCTTCTCCCACAAGGACATGTGTTGAAAGGTAAAAACTAGAACTTTGGCCTGTCATGAGGACACATTCCAATAAACTCAGCACTTTGGAAATGGAGACCAAGGAACAAGTGTTCATAGCCAGCCTCAGCCTTACAGAAAATTTTGAGCAAGCCTTGGCTATGTAAGACCTTGTCTTAATAAGTAAAGTAGGACTATGGCCAAGCATAGTGGATTATTCCTGTAAATCAGAACTGGGTTACAGAATGACATATCCTGTCTCAAAAAGAAAATACAAAAATAAAACAAAACCCTTGGGAATCAGGAGAACACAGATTCTCCAGCCATCTCTGGTTTGACCCTCATTTTGATATAGGTAAATTCTTACACCCCTATCATAATGATCTTCTCTGGCCCTCAGCTTCTGCCTGCCAGCTAGATAATTACCATGGCAACTTTAGTGACGTCAACAATAGCTCACACGCTTACATTAAATGCATTAAAATCAAAATTAGTAACATTTGAACAGAGTCTGGGCAAATTTGCCATTTAAAATATAAGGAAAGTGGTTTTGTTGAGAAATAAATAGGATTGCAAAGACATAAATAACTTTAATATTGCTGGGGCTGATTTGGAAACAATTCTTACTATAAATAAGTCAATTATCATTATTATCTATGCATTACAATGAAAGGAAATTATGTGACAGCCTTGAAGCCCAATTCTAATTATTATTTATATGTAAAGAACTAATAGATACATACCAGAAAATATTCAAATTTCAGACTCTTTACCATAATTAGCCCAAATATGTGGTTTTGTGCAGTATTTCACATTGTTTCTTCTTTGGCTTTAGTTCACCTTATTTTTAAAATATTCCACTAAATTTCAATAAGGCAAACTCAGCCAAACACTTAACCTAATAATAGAACTAGTTAAACATAAAACCTGAGCTGTCTTGGCAAATTAAAGTAGAAATAGAACAAAAATTTGTTTGTCCTATTTCCTTATTAAACATTAAGATGATCTGATGTTCGCCAGATGATTTAGCCCGAGATTTTCAACCAAAACCCAAACAAAACAAAAACAGAACTGGCCGTGGAGCCTCACGCCTGTCATCTCAGCACTGGGAGGCCAAGGCAGGGGAATTCCAGTGAACTTGAGGACAGACTGGGCTACACACAGTGAGTTCCAGGCCACTGTAGGCTTCAGAAAAAGACTATGTCTCCAAAGAAAGCAAGGTGTGTTGGCACAGGCTTGTAAGGCCAGCACTTGAGTAATGGAGAGAGGCGGATGAAGAGTTGTTTGCTAGAGCTGGAGAGATGGCTCAGCCAGTAAAGGTAAGTTCACAACGAAAAGTTAAGAGCCTGAGACCATCTTTAGCTACACAAGGAGTAGGAGGCCAGCCTTGGCCACATGAGACCCATCTTAAAACAATAAAACAAAAAATTTAAAACTACCCCCCAAAAAGAGAAAGCTTACGAATTAAGTACAAATTACAAATTAGAGAAAATAAGAAGTATTGTCTTTCTCCAAGCTCCTCTTAGCTCCATCCCTTTTCTCTGGCCTTTCCCTGTCACAAAGACTGAAAATCTAAAGTTGATTTAGCTCCTACTGTTGTTACAGTTGGCCATATCATATGGTTCTGGCCATGAGATAAAGGCGGACATCTCTGGACAGCTACTTTATCTGAATGAAAAATGGACAAGCCTTTTGTCCTTCTGTCTCTTCTGTGCCTGAACATAGAAATAATGTCTGAAGGATAACAACCATCTTTCAAGTCTGGACACAGAAGCTCCTTTCTAAGACTGGGAGGGAGGATGGGGTCTGGCTCCCTAGAGGTCACAGAAGAGCTATAGACAACCTGCACCGCCTGCCTTGGGCTTTCTTGTTTGATGGGAGTGATAAAACTCTTTCTTACTTATACAGCCAGTGTTTGCTGGGTTTTCTGGTGGTTTGGTGGGGGGAGGGTTGTGGCTAACTGTTTTTATAACTGATAAGCAAGACAAGACAAGATTTGCTTGCCATTTATTACACCTGAAGCATGAATTAGAATTACCTCAAAGACTCATCAACATTCATATTGTTGGGCACTGGTTTCAGAGCTTCTGAGTCAAAAGGAGTTGGATGGTTCCCAAAAGACCCCAGGCTTACGTGTATGTACACACACACACACACACACACACACACACACACACACACACACACACACACTGTCTCTGTGTGTCTCTGTGTTAAATATTGAGCCCAGGGCTATGTCCAAATGCTCTACCAGTGAGCTACACTTCGACTCTCAAATTTCATTTCTAACTGATACATCTAGGCTGCTACAAACTAGCCCAGGATCCTCATTTTTAGAAACATTAAATTCCAGGCATAATGGTGAACACTTGTATCCCAACACATGAGAACTACAGGCAGGAGGGTAAAGAGTTCAAGGCCACTCTGTTCCACATAGCCAGTTTGGGGCCATTCTGGGACATATAAGAACCCATTGTTTTTTGCTTTTTACTCTTTTGAGGGCCTGCCACCCAGTTCCC
Source organism: Peromyscus californicus insignis (assembly GCF_007827085.1). Classification (NCBI taxonomy): domain Eukaryota; kingdom Metazoa; phylum Chordata; class Mammalia; order Rodentia; family Cricetidae; genus Peromyscus; species Peromyscus californicus. The sequence goes on along the minus strand of NW_026294391.1, from coordinate 26,403,852 downwards.
AAATAAATCACACATGGAGGCTTATTCTTAATTATAAATGCCCGGCCTTAACTTGATTCTTGCCAGCTTTTCTTAACTTAAAATTATCCTGTCTATCTTTTGCCTCTGGGCTTTTCCTGTTCAGTTCCTATATAACTTTCTTTCTCCGTGGCTGGCTGTGTAGCCAGGTGGCTGGTCCTTGGGTCCTCCTCCTTCTCTGGCTACTTATTCTTCTCCCATATTTCTCCTATATATCCTCTCTGCCTGCCAGCTCTACCTTTTTCTTTCTCCTGCCTCACTATTGGCCATTCAGCTCTTTATTAGACCATCGGGTGCTTTAGACAGGCACAGTAACACCGCTTCACAGAGTTAAACACATGCAACATAAACAAAAGCAACACACCTTAAAATAATATTCCACAACACCCCATGTCAAAAGATCTAAATAAATAAATATTAAATAAATAAAGCAATATGAAATATGGAGAAGAGTGGGCTTTAAAGACAGAAGAACCTCATCCAATCCCAGCTTTGGCTAAGTAATAGTTTTGTGAGCCCACACAAACTACATAGCCCTTCTTATCTTTGTTTCTTTTATGGTAGAATAGAGATCATAGGGACTAAGAGGTGAGTCTTTGTTCTCATAGCCGAACACCCCAGCCTCTAGACTTTGGGCTCAGGGGTATAACCCTGCACCCCCACACCACCACCCACTGCAGTCCCAGTTTCAGGCCAGCAGACCTCCTGCAGACAGGTTGGACCACCACCATCCCCCACCAGACCTTGTAACCCACAAGCCCCACCCCTCCCAACCCACACACCCTCCAAGACTGCAGCTGCTCCCTGAGACAGAGCCTGCCAGTGCTGATAAGAGGTGAGTCTTTGTCCTCATACCTGAACACCCCAGCCTCTAGCCTTTGGGCCCAGGGGAACAACCCTGTGACCCCACACCACCACCCATTGCAGTCCCAGTTTCAGGCCAGTCGGCACACTCCTGCAGACAGGCCTTACTACCACCACCCCCAACCAGACCCTGTAATCTGCAAGCCCCACCCCTCCCAAACCCACCCAGCTGCTCCCTGAGACAGAGCCCGCCAGCACCCAATGGACTAAGAGCTGCTCCCTGAGACACAGAGTCCATCAGCACTGATTGAACCAAGAGCCCCAATTAGACCAAGAGCTCCCATTGGACCAAGAGTATCAATCGGACCAGGAGAGGCTCCCTGAGACACAGCTTGCACCAAGTAGAGGAAGAGATGGGTAGACACCAATGGAAAAATAGTCAACAATATAAAGACCAATATGGCACCATCAGAACCTAGTGGTTCTACATCAGCAAGACCTGAACATCCCAACACAAAAGAAGCAGAAGAAATTGACCTTAAAAATGACTTTAAGAAGATGATAGAAGCCTTTAAAGAGGAAATGAAAAATTCCCTCAAAGAAATTGAGGAAAAGACAAACAAAAAAATTGGAAGAAATCAATAAATTCCTTAAAGAAAGCCAAGACAAAGCAATTAAACAGGTGAAGGAAACAGTTCAAGATTTGAAAACTGAAATAGAGAAAATAAAGAAGACACAAACTGAGGGAATGCTAAAAATGGAAAATCTGAGTAAATAAACAGGAACTACAGATGCAAGCATAACCAACAGAATGCAAGAGATAGAAGAGAGAATCTCTGGTGTTGAAAATATGACAGAGGAAATAGATTTGTCAGTCAAAGAAAACACTAAAGCCAACAAAGTCATAACACTAAACATCCAGGAAATTTGGAACACCAAGAAAAGACCAATCCTAAGAATAATAGGGATAGAAGAAGGAGAAGAATACCAACTCAAAGGCACAGAAGGAAGAAATAAAGAAAGAAATTAAAGATTTTCTAGAATAAAATGAAAATGAATGTACAACATAGCCAAACTTATGGGACACTATGAAAGCAGTGCTAAGAGGAAAGTTCATAGCACTAAATGCCCACATAAAGAAGATGGAGAAATCTCACACTAGTGACTTAACAGCACATCTGAAAGCTCTAGAACAAAAAGAAGCAAGCTCCTAGGAGGAATAAACGCCAGGAAATAATCAAATTGAGGGCTGAAATCAATGAAATAGAAACAAAGAGAACAATAAAAAAATTCAATGAAACAAAGAGTTGGTTCTTCGAGAAAATCAACAAGATAGACAAGCCCTTATCCAGACTAACCCAAAGGCAGAGAGAGAGAGAGAGAGAGAGAGAGAGAGAGAGAGAGAGAGAGAGAGAGAATCCAAATCAACAAAATCAGAAATTAAAAGGGAGACATAACAACAGACAATGAGGAAAACGAGAGAATCATCAGGTCATACCTCAAAAACCTGTACTCCACAAAACTGGAAAAATCTGAAAGAAATGGACAATTTTCTAGATAGGCATCACATACCAAAGTTAAATCAAGACCAGATAAACTATTTAAATATACCAATAACCCCTAAGGAAATAGAAACAGTCATTAAAAGTCTCCCAACCAAAAAAAGCTCAGGACCAGATGGTTTCAGCACAGAATTCTACCAGATTTTCAAAGAAGAGCTAGTACCAATACTCTTCAAATTGTTCCACACAATAGAAACAGAAGGAACATTACCAAACTCTTTTTATGAGGCTACAGTTACCCTGATACCCAAACCACACAAAGATGCAACAAAAAAGAGAATTACAGACCAATCTCCCTCATGAACATTGATGCAAAAATACTCAATAAAATACTGGCTAACTGAATCCAGGAACACATCAAAAAAAAAAAAAAAAAAAAAGATTCACCATGACCAAGTAGGCTTCATCCCAGGGGTTCAACATATGAAAATCTGTCAATGTAATACACCATATAAACAAACTGAAAGAAAAAAAAAACCACATTATCATCTCATTGGATGCTGAAAAAGCCTTTGACAAAATCCAACACCCTTTCATAATAAAGGTTCTAGAGAGATCAGGAATAGAAGGAAAATACCTAAACATAATAAAGGCAATTTACAGCAAGCCGACAGCCAACATCAAATTAAATGGAGAGAAACTCAAAGCGATTCCACTAAAATCAGGAACGAGGCAAGGCTGTCCACTCTCCCCATACTTATTCAATATAGTACTTGAAGTTCTAGCTAGAGCAATAAGACAACAAAAGGAGATCAAGGGGATACAAATTGGAAAGGAAGAAGTCAAACTTTCACTATTTGCAGATGATATGATAGTATACATAAGTGACCCCAAAAATTCTACCAGGAACTCCTATAGCTGATAAACTCCTTTAGTAATGTGGCAGGATACAAGATTAACTCAAAAAAATCAGTAGCCCTCCTATATACAAATGATAAATGGGCTGAGAAAGAAATCAGAGAAACATCACCCTTTACAATAGCCACAAATAATATAAAATACCTTGGGGTAACTCTAAGCAAGTGAAAGACCTGTATGATAAGAACTTTAAGTCTCTGAAGAAAGCCTTTATGCAGGGGGGAGGAGCTTGGACCTGCCTCAATTGAATGTACCAGGCTCTGCTGACTCCCCATGGGAGACCTTGCCTTGGAGGAGGTGGGAATGAGAGGTGGGTTGCGGGTGAAGGCTGGGGGGCAGGAGGAGGGAGGAGAGGGGAATCTGTGGTTGATTTGTAAAATGAATAGAAAATTTCTTAATAATAAAAATAAAAAAGAATAGAGATCATAATACACATGATAGTGGTAGAGGTTAAACTAGATACTGCTGTAAGCTGTCAGTTCTGTCCTTAAAACACAGCAAGTATATAATAATTAGAAACATTAAATATTAACATAATTATAGATGATCCTAAACTTATGACACGTTTATTTCCAGATAAGTCTATTGTAAGTTGAAAATATTGTAAGCTGAGTGTGTATCTCATGCACTCAGCTTACCAAGCATCAGAGTTCAACAGCACAGCTCATTGCAGAGTCCCAGTTGTTTACTCGCCTCAGGATTATGTGAACTCAAAAACCAAAGCAACACACACACACACACACAAAGAAAGACCACTGAATTACATACATTGCCGCCTAACACAAGAAGCAACCTACCATTACATAATTACATAATATAGTATATCACAGTAGCACGGCACAAAACAAACACAGCTCAGGATAACAAGAACATCTCTCCGTGTTCTTACTCCGTCATTGCTTTGCTACTGAGAAAATACATTTCCACTCTAGTCTGATCTTCAGGCCAAACATTCCTTGGTAATGTGCACTGCAAGTATAAAATAAGTGGCAGAAAGATCAGTCAACACTATGGCTCTGTTCCCGCCTGGAGCAAAAAAGATAGAGAAGGAGCCACAGCACACTGGCCAGGCTAGACCATTCACAGTGCTGTTTCCCTGCACATAATTGTGCTGCTTGATGACAACTATTCTTCCTCTCCTTCTCTAAATTGTGAATGACAGCTTGGAAGCCATTGGCTTCAATTTCTGAAAAAGAAACCTTGACAAAGAGAAGCAAGGATAAAATTGCAGTCAATTTAAAGTGGTTGCTGATAAGCTGGCCCTGAGAAGCATCCTCAAGCTGGCATGCTGTGAAGCAAATGGAATTTTCTGTCTCTTCCTCTTCCCCAATCCTTTTCCCTACCACCTAGAGTCTCAGAGCACGTGTTCCAGTCAGAACTCCAAATTCTAAAAATGAAAAGACAGGGGGAGAGAGAGATCCAGATTTCATGGGAATAAGCTGGAATGTGGAGAGCTTGGAAACCTTTCTTTCTTGGTAGAAAAAAGAAAGCATTGAATTTTACACCTCAAGAGGAAAGACAAGCTTCTACCATGGTCACATGACCTATACTGGCAGTCTACTTATCCTCTCAGAAATGCTTTGCTTCAAAAGGCCATCAGAAACACTTATTATTGGCCAGGTGGCATGTCGCACCTTTAATCCCAGGACTTGGGCAGTAGAGGCAGGTGGATTTCTATTAGTTCTATGCTAGCCATATGTAGTTAGAGCCTGTTTCAAAAAGGAAGTCATTCTTTGAAGAATATCTAAATCTGTCATTTTCCAGATAAATATTTGGTCTCCCATAAATCCTTTCTCAGGAAATAGTCGAGTCATGTTTCTTTAAAAATCACAGCTCTCACCTCAAAGGAGTAAGAGAGTTTATTCTAGAACCAAACATGAGTGACCATAACCCAGGGACATATACATTCAAGTTGTCCCAAATTCTTTGTCCCAATGTAATAATGGTTTTACAGTTAGAACAAAGGAAATTAATAAATCAAGACATTTCAAATATATTAGTGGCAACAGGTAGATAGTCACAGGGGACATTTCTACTATAAGCTTCATATGCTATCTGATGACATTTTTAGCCTTTGGGTTGCTTGATAACCTGTTAGTACATTCTGAGAGGGTTTCCCTAATTGTTAAGAGGATGTTAGGTCAAACACAGAAGTGGGCAATGAACTGCAATAAGGTGGGGGTCGGGAGGGTTTGCTAAAGATAGCCCAAGATGGACCTGAAAGGTGGCTCAGCAGGTAAAGGTGCTTGATGCCAAGCCTAATAATCTGAATTTGATCCCCAGAAACCACTTGGGGGAAGGAAAAAACTAACCCTGGAAAGCACCACCAACTAGGAACCATATGTTCAAATACCCAAGCCTGTGGGGCCCATTTCCCATTCAAAGTACCGCAGAGCCTACTGGGAGCCAAGGAAGCATTGAGGTCTGGTGAATGGGAGCTGGGCTTTGGAGTCAGGTAGATGTGGATTAGAAGCCATTGGTTAATGCAGGGGTTGAATGAGTTAATCTGATGCACTGCATGCTTGTACTTCCTTATTTGTGAGGAAGGAGGAATAGTAGTTTCCTTGAAAACAAACCAGAACAGGGAGGAAGAAAAGAAAGGAGCGTCAACACAGAGCTCAGTCAACGGAACTATCGCTGCTGAAAGCCTGGATGTGGCACTTATGAAAACAATGAGTAGACCTGCTTGTGCTGGAGGGAAGGCTTGTCACAATTAATTAAGAGAAATGACAAATGGAAGAAATGGAATCTGAAAATGAAGTCAAGGTTTCAGCAAGTTTTGAAGCCTGAGTTTTGACTTGGTTGGGGAGACAGTGTGAAGAAGAAATCTATTCAAGATTTTTCAAGAAAGGAAATGATACGTTCAAACCAGTTCCACTAAGTAATTAAGACTCTTCCTGTATTGGCTAGGGGTGACTATATTAGATGTTTATTCTCAGGTGAGTTAATTTCCTGTTCATACTTAAATTAACACTCCACACCAGTTGAGGATCTGATTTGTCATGGCTACAGCAGTCAGGCTAAACAAGTTACTAAATCCTAATTTTGGTGGCTTAACCACGTTTTTGTCTCAAACGTCAGATCTACCCATACATGGTAGTGGATATCTGCAATATTATCACTCAGAAAGCAAAGGCAGAAGGATCGGCAGTTCAAGGCTATCCTTGGCTACAGAGGCCAGCCTGAGTTACATGAGATCATACCTCAAACTGGGGAGACAGATTAGCGATAAGAGAACTTGCTACACAAGCAAGATCTGTATTGGAATTCCTATACCACATAAAAGCAGAGACTAGCCACATATGCATTTGAGGGTAGAGACAAAAGAATCCTAGCCTGGCTACAACAGTGAGCTTCTACCTAAATGAGAGATGCAGACAGATTTCTGTGAATTCAAGATCATCATGGTCTACACAGCAAGTTCCAGGCCAGTCAGAGCTACATCGAGAAATCCTGTCTCAAAAAAAAAACAAAATAAGGTGAAGAATAGAGGAAGATGACCAATGTCCCATTCTGGCCTCCATATGTGCTCCAGGGTGCATGTATATCACACACACATCACTCTATGACAGGAGAGCAGAGAAAGAGCGCAAGAGCAGAGCCTCCGACCAAGAGATGCAGCCTGACCCAAGAGGCCAAGAGACAGGTGTAGCCAAAATGGCTGAGTTATATAGGGATCAAGCTGAAAGAAGGGGACCAGAGGTCCAGCCCCTGGGTGGGAGAGATTTAGGGCAAGGTGTGGGGGGGAGCGAGTGAGAAGTGCTGGGAAGACTGGGAGAACTGGCCAGCATCCATTCTGATACTCTGATAGGCACCACAGTTAGCCATTTATCCCAGGTTTGAAACCTAACAGGGCCTACATTAGATGTTGCTAAGAGGCAGCTATAAAGAACCATGCAAGCACACTTCGTTACAGAGTTCAGTTTGATATGGAGTTTGAGTCACTGAGAAACCAAGCACAATACCTCTTTTCTTTTTCTCCTGCCTGGCCTGGAACTCACTATGTAGACTAGGCTGGCCTCACAGAGAGATTCATCTGCTCTGCCTCCAAGTACTGGGATGAAAGGCACATGCTGCATGGCTGGGCAACAATGTCACTTCGAGATGCATGCTCTGATTAACTTTTGCCCTGTTTCCAAGAGCTCTGTATGTGCCATTCAGTCTCAGCGGAACTGCAATGATGGTACGAAATGAACTAAAGTCCACCCGGTAGAAGGCCAGCTTCACTACTACCAAGAAGTCTTCCTTCATCTTTCCCCCTTGTGCAGCTGCAGCCCCGCCAGCCTGGACCATCACAGAAGCTATGCTAGTCAGGCCTTCCTCCACATCCTTTCAGTAGGTTTACTTCCACTCCACGGTATGTAATTAAAGACGGAATATGCCCTTTTATCCTCTGAGGATACAAAACAGTAAGAACTCTGTCTTTGCAGAGACAAAGACGTACAACACCATTGCTCTCATAGGTTGGGCATGTACTTTTGACATAAAAATACAACTTTTGTTTATGGGATCACTTATTTTTATTGATTCTTCACTTAAGAATAGGCCTTCCTTGGTTCCCCCAAAGAATAAACTAGTCCTAGAAAGCTCCAAAAGTAAATATTTGGGGCTTTTCATAGACTATAGAAATAAATGGATGTAACTGTGTTCCAAATGAATTGAAGAGCATAATGTAACTTAAATAACTCAGATGCAGAAGACAAATGTTATATGCTTTCCCTTGTGTGTAGAATCCAGATTGAATATTCTATCTCTGTCTCTCTGTCTCTGTCTCTCACACATGACAATGAAACAGAAAAGAGATTATTTTTAAACTTTTGTATTTTTTTTTATGTGTATGAATGTTTTGCCTGCATGTATGTCTGTTGTGCCACATGTGTGTCTGATGCCTGAAGAGGTCAGAAAAGGGCATTGAAGCCCCTGGAGTTAGAGTTACAGGCAATTATGAGCCTCCATGTGTCTGCCGGGAATGAATTTCAGGTCCTCTGCAAGAGCAGCCAGTGCTCTGACCCCTGAGCCATCTCTCTAGATAGTCCTGGGGATTATTTAAGAAGAAGAAAGGAACCAAAAGGAGCAGTAACAAGAGACAGGATTGTGGATGAATATGATCAAAGTACATAATACATATGTATGTAAACATATAAAACCTGTTTTTTAAAAATGAATTTAAACACACACATATATATATATATGTATATATATATGTATATATACATATATATATATATGTATGTATTATTTTCAAGTACTGGACACTATTTGGCTTGTAGACCATAGTTTGCTAAGCCTTTCTCTGTCAGATAACATGTGCTCAAATGCTGGTTAAATACTTGGATATTTTTTAAAGAATTTCTTTTTCATTCTTATGTTTATCTATGTAAGTATATGCCATGTGTTCATGAGTACCTATGGTGGCTAGAATAGGGAATTAGATCCCTTGGAGCTGGAGTTGTAGGTGGTAGTGAGCTGCTTGATGTGGGTACTAAGAACTGAGCTTGGGTCCTCTGAAAGAGCAGCAACTGTTTTGTGGGTTTTTTTTCCAATTCTTTTTTTTTTTTTGGTTTTTCAATTCTTTTATGTATATGAGTGTTTTCCCTGCATGTATGTCTGTATACCTCAGAGGTCAGAAGAAGGCGTCAGATCCCTTGTAACTGGAATTACAGACATGTCCTAGGAATCAAACTCAGCTCCTCTGGAAGAGTGGTCAGTGCTCTTAACTAGTATACCATCCATCTCTCTAGCCCCATGTAGATATTTTTAAGGGCTGGAATTGGAAGACTAAGTTATAAAAAAAAATTAATGCGTGAACTTTCCTCAAGTGCTCATCTCTTCCCTTCCACACAGGTTTAGAGCAGGCCAAAGCAACTTTCTTGTCAGCCTCACAAGACCTCCTGAAAGTCAAGGTCTACACACAAAGGGATAAGAGCACGTGACTCGCAGTCTTTGAGAACCAGCTCAGATTTTTTAAAAGCAGCAAAAATGTTTCAAGTGAACAGATCAGGATTTGTGGGAAATCTGGAACTGGGATAAAGAATTCAGGAATGAAAGTATAGTGTGTCCATTTTTAACAATAGAGTTGTTTCATCAACTGCAAGGCACTACTTGTGGGGGAAAAATCCTGCAAGATGTACCCCAAGTTCAGAGGTATCATAATGAGAAAAAATGCCAGAGAACTGAGGAAGATGCCAGTATGTTCATTCATCAGGAAAATAAACCAAGGTGAAGGACTAGCTAGAGATTACCTGTAAGTCCCAAGCACTTCAATACTTATGCACAACCTAAGTATTTGTGTGCAGTGTCCACGTGCACTTTATTGGCTCATTGTCCTATCGGCGTTCTACTGTCCTGCCCTACACACCATTGACCAGGCCATTCTCTTCCCTAACACCTTACACATAGTACTGTAATACCTGTCCCGTCCACCAGTCCCTTCCCTATAATTGATTTCCCCGCACAGTCTTCAGACAACCGCCCTTTGAATTTGCCCCCCAAAAGAATTTTCTGACCACAGTGTTCACATTACTACAGTCCAGAAAATCTAATCTACATTAAACGTAAGACAAACAATTATTTCACACATCCCTAGGGAAGGTTCACTGACAGCTAACGCTTGATCCTCTGTCAGCTATCAGATCCATCACAAGCCAGGCAGTAGGGCTTACACCAGTCATCCCAGCACTCCAGAGACTGAAGCGAGAGGATTGTCAGGAGTTCAGGGCCATCCTGGGCTATATAATAAAGTCCAGGCCAGCCAAAGGCCCTATCTCTAAAGAATAAAATAAAGCTGGGGGCAGTGGCACACACCTTTAATCACACCACTGAGACAGGTGGATCTCTGAGTTTGAGGCCAGCCTAGTCTACCTAGTGTGCTCCAGGATAGCCGGGCCTGCATAGTGAGTGAAACCTTGTCTCAAGAAAACTAAGATACCAATTTTACATTGTCAAATATAGGTCACATTTGTTACAGTGGTGTATGTGCTTTGAAACTGATAAAATCCATACTTTGATACACAGCAGTGATTTTCAGTAAGACTTGATATCTGTGCTGAAAGGGTACACCTACAATGATGTTTCTCTCTTTCATTCTGTGGTATGAGATAGGAGAAAGTTTACACAAAAGAATATTCTTGGTGAAACCACAGGTCATGACATCAGCAGCGGCAGCCTGAGGAAATGCTTGGTTAGGGACCTCCATTCAGGTAAAGCTAGGTCCTTGACTAGTCTATAGGAAAGAATTTCAAGGTGAGTCAGAGTGAGACAAGAGATAGTTTGGAGTTGAAATCTAAGCTAAGAAATATTAAGCTATGGAGAGGAAGAGAAACAGATGCTTAGACGTCTTCACGGTGGCAAAATAGAATTTCTGTGGCTTCCTAAAGTGACATTGTTCAAAGGATGTAATTTACAAGGATCAAAGTTGAAGCAAAAATTAAGTGCAAAAATGCAAGTTGGTCAGCTGGAGAGATGGTTGAGCAGTTGGGAGAGCTTGCTGCTCTTCCAGAGGACCTGAGTTCAGTTCCCAGCACTCATATCATAGCACTCAGCTCACAACTGTCTGTAACTCTGGCCTCCAAAGGGCACCTGTATATGGAAATAAATATAAGATAATTTTTTAATGAAAAATAGTTTCCTTACTCCCTGCCCCTTCTTAGTGAGGGCTCACTATATAGTCCAAGCAGGCTTGAAACATCTTCTATAGACCAGGCTGGTCTACAGGTGGACAAAGACGGGTATATGCCACCACCCTGACCCTCTTTTCCTTTATCTTAAAGAACTTTCTGTGTGGTACGTGCCTATAATCCTGGCACTTGGTAGACAAATGCAAAAGGATCACACCCAAGTTCAAGACCAAGCTGATCTGTGTAGTGAATACCAAGCAACTGAAAGCTACATAATGACACTCTACCTGAACTAGCACCACAAACAAAAATATATTTTTTCTTCTGTAAATGAAATTGTAGGGTACATTGTTTAGATGGGGGGGGGGGGGGAAGGAGTTCTAATGTGTTTAAACTCAAGGCCACAAACACTGTAGCCTTAGATAGTGTAGTTTATTTGTTGCTTCGGCGTTCTTGTTGGAGATAGCTTAGAAAATGAGTGCTCACCCTACAGACAATGTTGATTTTTATCCGCACTGTTGAGGTTTCTGACTCCCAGCCAGGTTCTGGAGTAAGAGATGTTCCCTTAATTTTCCCTGCCTCCGTGGGAAAACTCCTTATCAGAGAATGTGAATGATGATCAAATCTGGAGAGAGGGTGGGGGAGTGGGGAGATCAGCTAAGAGCTAACAGGACACAGGAAGTCATGCAGCAGGCAGTTGCAAAGCTCTCCTTTGTGAGCCCCAAAGTTGAGTTAAATACTAAGCCAAGCAGCTTAACAGACCCTGGCCAGAGCTACAGTTCAGTGAGATGCGAAGGCCACAGAGAAAGGAGAGTGCCTGCTATAATACAAGTAAGAGGCTCCTTTTCTTCCTCCTGGGACCCTCTCCTCTCTCAACACGTGTCACAGTTGGCAGCCGCAGTTCATCCAGGCTCAATTCATACACTGTGAGAATTCCCTCTTCCTTCTCTTCATACCCAGCATTTGACACTCTGGCCCTCCGGCGGCGCAGGAGGGGCAGACTGTGTTTCTGGCCGTGTTCGAACCTGCTGTTTTCCCTCTTAGCTCAACTCCTGACCTGACACAATTATAGATAGCCGAGTTTCCGCTTTCTCTGGGACTATGAGTTGTGCTTCCTCTCACAACTGATTTGTGGCCACTTCCAGTTTGTAAGTATCCCCTTAAAGTCTGTCTGACCCGGCTAACCAGATAGCTTTGGCTCCCACAGGAAACTGAGCTTTACCTCCACCAGTCAAGAGACTCTTTATTCTCAGGGAATGTCCCAGTCTAAGGAATGCCTCGTTTGAATCAGTGCAATGACCCTCGGTCTCACATCTGACAACACTGAAGAGCTGTCCTCTAGGGACACATCTTAGGTGAACATTGTACCTCTAGTAGTTCTAGACTCTTGCCCCCTCACCTACCTGTTTCATCCCTGGGATGTATGCTCAAGCCTGAATCTAAATTTGATCTTCAGACCCTTAGCTGTGAGAGAAACGATTACACATGGCCATGCTATGCCATCTTCCCTATACTCAGAGTCCCAATGACATCCTTGATGAACCCTCCTTTGTGGCCATTTGAACCTGTGCTTAACCTCCAAGCTCCTCTACCATCCATCCTTCGACCTGACATCTCTGCTCCTACCTCCCTGTCTTGGCTAGTTCCCCCTCCTCCTTCCTCTCCATCTTCAGATCTCTACCCAACAGCTCCTACAACCTACCCAGATACACTCTTTTCCTAATGCGCTAGCTCAAGACCTTTGCGTAGTGGATTACTTAAAACTCACCTCTTCTCTCCTAGAGGACATCCTTCCCCTTTGTGGTGTCACTAATGGGGACTTTGGCGTTATCCAGCTGTATATCCATGTGTCTGACCTGAAAGCAAATGCCTCGGGTCCAGCCCACCATTCATACTCCCTGCCGTCTCCTGTCCAGCCTACACTTCTGGACTTCCTTCCTCTTCCCTGGTCCTCAGTCCTTCAGAAAAAAAGATTCCTTTGCTGTGAATTGTTTTCCAGGCCAGCAGATGCCTTGGCACCCCAAACTGCAATTACATACAGGATTTGGAAGCAGAGATTTTTGACTCTCTGTGTATTATTTTCTGTCCTGCTTTTTCTTGCTTATACAAGATAGTTTGCTGCCCAAGGTCATTGGGAACTTTGTTGTCTTGGCCAGTTCTTGCTGGAATGTGAGATTCTGTAACTCTGGGGTTCATCTGAAACCAAGACAAAAGGGTATAAAAGAGCCCTTTAAAAAATCCAAGCAATAGTAAAGTCTGCCTAGGATATGCAACAGACAAGAGCTTTATAGTTTAATAGTGTGCTGTGGACAGGTTATCTCAGACTGTTACTTTACCTCATTAGTACAAATTGCACTCCCTTTCCATAAGTTACTAAATGTGTTTGTTCTGTTGCTCGGTCTCATGACATTATAGAAGGAAATAAAGTTAAAAACCAGTAAATGGGAGAGAGAACAATGTACAGAAGCCTATAAGCATGAGCTATATTTTTGGTAAGGGAAGTATTGTACGAACATTTTTGCTATGGAGATAAGCACGGGTCTGTTCACTCTAGCTAGGGTACTCATGACAAGGTGAAGCAAGCGTCCTCCTCAAGTCTAGCTTGGGAAGCCAATGATTCCAGTTAGAAGAGTTGCTTATAAGAGCAAGGGTGAGGGGTCATTTACAGGGGCCTGGGCAGCACACGGGTGACTGCACTAGTGAAGAAAAATGGCAGTGTCTTTCCCAACAACCATTAACTGCTAATAGAGCCTCAGGGAAAGGTGGTGCCTCCTGAGCCCCTCCCTCCCAGCAAACACTAACTGCCTACTCATCCTTGAGGATGAGCAAGGTCACATGAGCCTCTCCCCTCTCCATAGTGGGTCATTAATGGCTCAGCATTGCACAGTTTTCCTGTGGGTAACTACAAATGGTAAGAGTTCAAGCAGGCAATGGCCATTGCATGCTCAGAGGACAGCATTCCACCCCTTCCTCCATCCCTTACACGCACTGTTGTTTCCTGAGCCTTGGAAGAGGTGACATAGATGTCTCTCTGCTCTGGACCAAGCTAGGGCTGAGGGGGCCCCACTGTCACCTGCTGTGCCTGCACAGGATCTCTGGGCCAAAGCTGCAGCTAGCTGCTGCCTCTCCATTGAGGATTGTGGCTACTGGGAGCACCTCAGGTTAGTTTCTTGCAGGAGAGACACATACACGGCTAAGTCTGGGGGAATAACTGCCTACCTTTGGAACAAACGTAGTCTTTTCACCTGCCCTGCTCTATGGTTTATAACTTCACAAACATTCTTGTGGGGTTTAAAGCCTTCTAGACACTCACAAGCACTGAATTTGGCTATCAATCGTTTTCCTTATAATACTCCAGCTCTACACAAATCTTGCCGTATTTGCTTTGGAGTGACCTACGCAGGCCCCTCTGTGTCCCTTTTCTTTGTCTCATCCCTTCTTGGTTCCTTTTGCACTTTCTGATACCAATTTACATGCCAGTCTGTATCATTCAGACCTGCCAGGGTCTCTCCTATCTTGAAGAGATCATGACCCTCCTGTGCTGGTTAGGTTGTATTGTTTGGTTTTGATTTGGTTTGTTTGCCAAGTTGATAGAAACTACAGTTACCTAAGAGAGAACCTCAATTAAGAAAGTGCCTCAGCTGAGTGATGGTGGTGCACACCTTTAATCCCAGCACTTGGGAGGCAGAGGCAGGCAGATCTCTGAGTCTGATGCCAAACTGATCTACAGAGTGAGTTCCAGGACAGCCAGAGCTACACAGAGAAATCCTGTCTCAAGAAACCAAAGAGAAAAAAGAAAAGAATGCCTCCATCACATTGGCCTGTAGGCAAGCCTGTGGTTTTCTTGACTGTTGGTAGATGTAGAGGCCCCAGCTCACTGTGGATTGATCCTGGCACGGGGCAGGAGTATAAGAAAGTTACCTGAGCATGAGCCTGGAGAGCAAGCCAGTAAGCTACATTTCTTCATGGTTTCTGCCTCTGCTCCTCCTTGAGATCCAGCCCTGGCTCTTCCCCCATAATAAAATGAGATCAGCACACATAAGCCAAAAGAACCCATTCTTTCCTCAAGCTGCTTTTAGTCCTAGTGTTTATCCTAGTAACAGAAAACTAACTGGGACAGCACCATTGGTCTCCACAAAGCCACTAAAAGCCCCAAACAGTCTCAGGATCTCTGCTGAATTAACTTTGTCCCTAACTGTCCTGTGGAAACGGTGCTACCAGGTCTGGAGAACTGGACATCCAGCACCACCTCTCTCGTGACAAGTTTCTTCAGTAACGCCTGTCTGCCAGTCCCTGATATGTATGGGGCCCTCTGCCAGGGACAAGCAAGCGTTCCAAATGGCTCCTATGAGCTAGTGTATCATGTTTAATTTTCCTCATATTGTCTCAGGCTATACAGCTTTTGTCTTAAGGAGGGATGGGTGCTTACATTGCTCAGTTTCTCCACTTCCAGGGCACTCAGACTGATCCCGTCTGCCACCATGCCCCATCATGAGCCATGCTGTGAAAGGCTTACTCATTTCTCATTTAAAGGCCTTTCCCAGTTCCTGCACTGAGACATTACTAAGATCTCCGTTTGTTTGCCATAACATGGACTGTCCCTTCCTTAGTGTTAAAGGTCGGTCGGTCGGGAAGGTTGCTTCTACCGCTTCCAGTTCTCTTCCTCCTCAAATCTCTTCCTCCTCAAAACCCAGTTCTTTCCATAGGTTCCATGGGGGGTGGGAGGGGAGGATCCAAGGAAAGATTATTTAGCACAGATCTAATTTGAAACTTTTTCCTTCATCCCCTCTATTACCCTGCCAGCTATAAGAAAAGACAATCTGATACGTCCGCCTCATCTCCTTATTTTTTATTCATTTTTTCCTGCCAGTTCAGAGGTTATTGCAGAGGCTAGCACCTGGACCTTCCCCCTTGTGTAAACAAATTCTCTGCAGGCAAACAGCTTGACCTGGTTGCATTCTTGTTGCATTGAGCAAGGACCATGTGACTAACACCACAGACTGCTTAAGATCCCACTCTATCGTGCTATTTGCACAGGCTGGAAAACATTCTCCAATTCATCAACCATTTTAAAGGTGACTCCCCTCCCTGTGCTCCCTGGTGGACCACACACAAGGAGGCTTATCATTCCATACCACTTAGAGGAAGATGGCCTTCTTGGAGTTCCCACCTTCAGAAGGAGCAGGCTGAGTTGCATGTCTTTTTCCCACAGCAAGGACAATACAACTGCCACTGTAACAAGAGGACATGGCATTCCATGCACCATGGAAGGGGCAGCACTGTGGGACTGACCCTGAAGACACTCCACCCTCACACAGCTTAGCTTCAATTGCATGTCTCGTCACTCACAGCAGAGACAGTACAGGTGTCCCTCCTCAACTCATCTTTGCGTCTGCCATGCCCCACTCTGGGTGCTAAGTGTCACATGGACCTTTTCTTGTGCCAAAATGTCCATTCACCCCAGGAATGTCACTAGTGACAGGCCAATGAAACAGCTCCACCTAACTTTATTTTGGTGAAACAATGAGTTTAATTGGGGTTTCTTATAGGAGCAGGAGTGAGGGGCTATTACAGGAAGAACACGGGCAACTTACAAGTGGCCACTCCAGTGGGGTAAAAACAGGCTCTTTCTTCTTCAACAATTGTTAATTGCCTCTACATCCTCAGAGAGAGATGGGGACTAGTAAGTGCTTCCCCCTAGCAACTGTCAGCTGCCTGAAATTCTTTGGGAAGGGAATGAGGCCTTTTCATCCCCCCATGATTGAATGTTAATGGGCTCAACCTTGCCCAGCTCCTATGCAGGTGATGACTGCTTCCTGGATTTCAAGGGAGCAATAGCCATTTTATGACTGGAGAACAGTGTTCTATAACAGATAATCAAAAGGAAGACAGATTTTTTTGGGGGGGGGGGATAAAGACTTTTGTATGGTAAAATAAGATTTTGTCCTAGGGTAAAATGGATGATCAAAATGGAAAAGGAAATATGAAAACGAAGCCAGAAAACTTAAGCACATTTCAGAAAGTCTGAGTAAATCATCCAAGGTTCGTGAAGGCTAAAACTTAAAGGTGGTATATGTATGATAATTGAAGGTAAATAAATTCTCTAAAGTCAAAGTCAGGTACATTGATATAAAACTACAATCTAGTCCTCTGGTTAGCAGTGATGCTCTCTTAAAGAACAAAGAGATGGAGGGTGTCGAGGCTTAGGACCCCAACACAGGTGTTCTCTGAGACTAGTGCTGCTCTCAGTCTTCACCAGAGAAGCTTCTTTTTGCAGGGGGCAGTGGCCAATGCAGAGATTCACAACTGGTGAATGTGGAAAGCAAGTGCAGAGTGCTCAGCCCTAAGCTAGCATCTATGTCTCCTCCTCTGAGATTCGGGGAGCATCCAGAAGAGAGAACAGCAAGAATGTAAGAGCCAGAGGTTGGGAAGGGTGCTGCACATTGTCTTCTGGACACTGTACTCAGGAACTCACTGCAGCTGGGGTTACCTATACAAGATTGGGCTCGTTGCCATTTTGTTATCCATGGGGAAGGGCTAATGAGGTCATGGGGAAGGGAGTTATCCATGTTTCAATAAATAAGCCCAAGTCCCTAAGAGTAACCCCTAGGTAGTTTTGACTGACTTTAACAATAAAGAAAAGTGGTTAGTTTTTAGTCACCTACCTGGTCTTGAACACCCAACTGAAATGTATAACTCAAAATAAAGTGATTAATAAGGTCACAAAACAAAAGTCTACCAAGAACTGCCTGGGTCTCTCATTCTGATCCGGTTCAGCCAGGGGATCTGCAGCTCATAAAGCCCTGCAGTCCTTCAGTGACTGGCCTCAGGCAATTTTTTTTTTTTTTTTGGTTTTTCGAGACAGGGTTTCTCTGTGTAGCTTTGCGCCTTTCCTGGAACTCGCTTTGGAGACCAGGCTGGCCTCGAACTCACAGAGATCCGCCTGGCTCTGCCTCCCGAGTGCTGGGATTAAAGGCGTGCGCCACCACCGCCCGGCGGCCTCAGGCAATTTTAAAGGGGCAATATTCCAATGGTGATCAAACTCCACAGAATTACTGGCTAGGTTTACCTCTCTCTGATATCGCTCTATTTTCCAGAAAGCACTCAAATATGAGACAAGAGAGCCCCCATTGAAACAGTAAACCAATTAAGAACTTATTCTTTCTCTTCAAAAAATACCCTAAGGGTCAACTTCAGGTAAGTCTGTGGATCCATGGTCCATAGCTCCTCCTTTTAAGATTATGTTTCTTTTTTTGTTTGTTTGGTTGGTTGGTTTTGTCAAGACAGAGTTTCTTTGTGTAACAGCTCTGGCTGTCCTGGATCTCACTCTATAGACCAGGTTGGCCTCGAACTCACAGAGATCCACCTGCCTCTGCCTCCCAAGTGCTGGGATTAAAGGCGTGAGCCACCACCACCTGGCTTAGGAGATGTTCTGACAGCACTTCATCTCACCCTTATCTGTGCCCCACCAGGCAAATCATTACTTTACTGCCATAAAAAGCCTTTCAAGAGGCTGGAGAGCTAGCTTGGTGCTGAAGAGCATCTGTGCTCTTTCAGAGCACCTGAGTTTCACTATGAGCATCCAGACAGGCAGCTCAAAACTGCCTGTAACTCCACCTCTAGGGAATCCGAAGCTCTCTTAGCCTCTCCAGGCTCCTTCACACATCACACACACACACACACACACACACACACACACACACACACACACACACACACACACACATTAAAATTTTAGGTTGAAAAAAAATAAGCTCTGAAACTTCCTTTCAGCAGTTCTGATCTTTTGTCAAAACAAATCTGTGCGGATCTGATCAATGAAACTACAACCCTCTGTTGGTATCTCCTCTGTAGCTGAAATCCTCATCACAACTGTTTTTCTCAGGCTTATCCTCGGCTTTGCCCACTATTGCCTGTCATTCAGTCTTCAGTACATAACCCCTAACTCCTCCTATGAACCTATAGCCTGGCCAGCATAGGGGAACTATGATGGAGAAAGGTTGACAGATAGATTTCACTCATGTGCATCCATGAGAGGAACTCAAATATCTACTAGCTCTGGTGAATACTTTCATAGGGTGGATATAGGTGTTCCTCACTGAAACAGAAGGGGCCTCAGAGGTAACACTGTCTTTATAGAGCATGTTATTCCTCCCTCTGGACTCCCGTAGTCCCTAATGTCTGAAAACAGCCTGATTTTTATTTCCAATATCACCTGGGGAGTAAGTAATGCTCTAAAAATTAAGTTCTTGGCACCATCAATCTTCTAAAAGGATCAAGGTAATATAACTTACCACATCGTAGAATAAGCTCCTTCCAGACTCAAGATTTCTTGGCCCAGTTGTCTCCCAATTACACTTTAAGATTATGCATTAACCCCACATCCACAATCCACCTCAACCCTTTGAAGCACTTTACAGTAGGCCCTTCCTCCAAATGGACTTCCTTTCAATCCAGAGACTCATTAACTGTCACAGTGTGTTGGTAGACCGCATTGGGACAAAGTGCCAAAGCCATCACTGAGTACCAAGATCAGTAGAGCCCCGGGCCTGACTACCTCTTTGTGATGTCCTCCTGACATTAATCTGGAAGAGTAAGTCTATCTCACTGTCCCACAGCATAAAAGGAAGCTGTCTGGACTGAACACTATCAAGTCCCATTCACATCTTCAACTGCAGTCAATTTAAAAGGCTGTCACCATGAGTTGTTAATTTGCTGTTTCACCCCCAGAAGTTCAAACAGCCGATTCTTGTGGACCCCTTGGAGAGCTCCATCTCTTTTTTTAATAGTTGTTCTCTAACATTTATTCACTTGTGCGTGCGTGCGTGTGTGTGTGTGTGTGTGTGCGTGCGTGCGTGCGTGCGTGCGTGTGTGTGTGTGTGTGTGTGTGTGTGTGTGTGTGTGTGTGTGACCTGAGGAAGTTTGTTCTCTCCTGATCCTCAAGAACCTCCAGACCCTAATGAGTAATCACAGTTCTTTCTCTCACCTTTCGGAGTTTTGTGATAAAATTTTATAAAGCATTTTCTTCCTATCCTGTGGATGTCCCACAGGACCCAACCCTTTTCATGGAATTTTAGCCCAGAACTGTTCCTCTAGGAAAACTTCCTACATTATTATTTCCCCACAGCCATCACTTACCTCAAGTCATGAGCCCTGGCTTTACTTCTATTGCCCAATATATCTGGGCTCCTAGATTGGATCTAGGGTTTCTTTGCATCCTGATAATCACTGTTTTTATGCTTTCCACCTGCCATCCTAAAATCACTCTGCAATGACATCTCTAATATATTTTCTGCTCTTCTCTGTCTTAGCATCCTCTGACTTCCCCTAAAGGATAACTAATATGGTGGTGGTACTGTAATCAGAGGCTTACTAACTGTTGTGGTGCTCATGTCCCTCTCTTATGGAACTAACCCCTCTCCCAGGGTTGGTCCTAGGTCC
The DNA here is from genome assembly GCF_007827085.1 of Peromyscus californicus insignis. NCBI lineage: Eukaryota > Metazoa > Chordata > Mammalia > Rodentia > Cricetidae > Peromyscus > Peromyscus californicus. Next base: position 26,383,553 of record NW_026294391.1, on the reverse strand, counting down.
TCGCTTGGATCGGAGACAAAGTATCCAAAAAGAGAAATTTGCTGCAGTTACCTATCCTGAGTAACCGACAAACTATTTCAAGTCTCAAAACAACCACGAGCCTCCTCCTGGCAATCCTGGCTTATGTTGCTGGTGTTTCTTGCCTCCTGTTCCTGCTACAGCATAAAGACAATAGCAACTCTAACTCAAGAGTTTAAGTCAAAATGCACTGCAGAATCCCTGGTTCATAAATTCTAGGAAGTTCTTCTAGACAGATATGGAGTTTCTTGGGTCCTATGTTCACCTTCTTGATGACTTTCCGCTCTGTGTCTGAGTCCCTGTTTATTTAGCCTTCAGATAGATAGAACTGCTGTGTTCTTAATAACAAGACTGTAAGTCCCAGGTGGTGAGTCTTGAGGATGTCAACATTACCATTGATATCTATAACTGCCTCCCACCACCAGGGATCTCCTGATCCCGTGTCATCATCTGAACTCTGATCTCCTGCAATAGCTAGTCTTGCCTTCTCTAAAGTGCCTCTAGAGCAGTGGTTCTCAATCTGAGTTGTGATCCCTTTCTGGTCAAACAACCCTTTTGACCTCTGCCTGAATGACCACATATACCCTACACACATGTACAACGTCCCCTTAGAATGCCTCCGTGCTTAGAATTTCTCTTTACTGTCTTGTCTGATGCACTATACTGACATCTACTTCTCTACCTTCATCTGTACTTGGTGAATTTATTCCCACTTGTGGGTCCCTGACCTGTCAATACTGACTCTGCACATAAGAAAAAGAGAAGAGAAGGAAGGAAGGAAGGAAGGAAGGAAGGAAGGAAGGAAGGAAGGAAGGAAGGAAGGAAGGAAGGAAAGAAGAGGTGGGGAGGGAAAGAAAAGGGAAGGGGAAAGGAAGTAAGGAAAAAAAGGGGAAAGAGAGAGAAGAAGAAGAAAAAGAGAAGAGAGGGTGGCAGGGGAGAGAAAAGGAAAAGCAATAAAATCTGGAACCCAGTGAAGCTAAGGAGGTTTTGGCTGTGGAATAGGATTTAGGGATAATAAATGGCTGGTGGTGCTCACGATTGCTGGGAATCTTGGTGCTGTGGTATGCAGGCATCACAAACTGTTGTCACGTTATCCAGACAGTTTTAAGAGCATTGTTCAGGCTGCACTGTACAAGTGTGTGTGTCTGAGCTGAGATGGCAAAAGAAATGTCTTTTCTAGTCATGTCTCCTACTTTCTTTAAGTAGATGTGAAGTCCCAGAGTGTCTTCATATTAGGGCCCAAGAAATTAACCCAAGCCACTTCCAAAGAGAAGACATGAAGCCAGACTCTAGTCTATTCATGCTCTCTGTAGGGGTTGGTCACAAGAGCTCACTGACATGGCTAGAAGCCATGTAGAAACAAGGTTCTCTAGCAATGGAGTTTATAGGCAAGACTAGTCTAAGTTTAAGGACAGGATGGCAAATTAAGGGTAGGCGAGTAGTGCCTGCATGGAGTAAAAGCAGGTGGGGCTATGGAAGCTTGATCTAAAAGGGAGTCAGGATCACCATGCCCCTCCCCGTTTTTTGTGGTGCTGGAGATTGAAGCCAGTTACCACTGAGCCACTGAGCTATATCCCCAGATGAACAGGTTTTGATGTCCATGGACACTTTCTGGATCTCTAAATATGGGCAACTAACTTAAAATGGGTTCTTTTCATAGTACTCAGAAACCACTCTGAAGAATTGACTCTTTGGTTTCCTATCTCCAGGCCAAGGCTGCTGTGAAGTCCATCCCTCTGCCTCACTCTCCCAACTGCTGGGGGATCCTTATAATGGCAAAAGAAGCTAGTGTAGATCGAAGGGCACAGAAGATAAGGGCCTCTTAGATGCATGGCATGGCATTGAGGAGCCAATAACGACCTCGTAGTGGACTGGTCACCATCTGGTAGCAAGTACACCTGATTATTCCATGTCAAGGCTCATTCTTAGGACAGTCAGAAAAGGATAAGATGGGAACAAGTTATCTAAGCAGAACTGAGCAGACAGTAACCGAGACAGCCAGAGGAGAAAGTAACTTGTGTGGACGGACTTCAGTAAATGCAGGTGAGAAGTTGAAGAGATGAGGCCAGAGCCAGAGTGTGAGGAGGGTAGACGCTAAAACTATGAGCTTTAAGAACTATAAGAAAATACTTCATGGGAGTAAGGAAGAAAATGCCCTAACTTTATCTATCTGTCTATCTATCTATCTATCTATCTATCTATCTATCTATCTATCTATCTGTTGCTACCACAAACATTTATTTAGCAAAAAGTTCGATATGAAAATGCACATGACTTGCTTTTTTCTATTATGGTAAAATAGGCCTTCTGGAGGGGGAACAAGAATTGCTATCTTCTCACGTGACCACTATTGCAATACTATTCTGCTATGCACTGATTGTCATCTCCACACATCCCATCACAAGGTCCAGAAGAAGAGCAAAGCCCCACTGTATTCCTTGGATGTCCATCCCAACTTCACACCATGGCTCCCCTATCTCCCATGTGTGCACACACGCTGGCAGCTCCAACTCTATCATCACCCCTCAAATGATGACTGACATCAACTGACTCGATTTTTGTTTCACAAAAAAAATATGTTAAAGTGGGATTTCTCCATCAGATGCTCTTAATGGTATAGGATAAGCTGGTTCTTTGTTGGGAGGTGTTTTTGCCCTCTAGGCTAGTTAGCAGCATCCCTAGCCTCTACCCAGATGCCAGTGGTAGCCCCCTCCCCAATTGTAACCAACAGTCTAACTGTCCTTTGGGAAGTCCTTGGCACCTTTCTAAAAAGTTCTTGTGCTTTGTTGAAGATGTTGTACCAGCTGAAATCAAAGGTACATCTTAGCTAACTACTGACTCTGGGGAAGGGAATTCTTTTGTACACGTAAAATCAACAAGTCAATAAACTTCTGTTGGGTTTTTTCTTTTTCTTTTTTAATGTCAACATCCATTTTGTTGTTCAAAGAAACTTTCCAATTTGAAACCTATGGAAATGATTCTTGTACAGTCGAATTTGAGATGCCTGTATGACTATAAAACTGGGTGGAGGGATCAAACAAACACTTGGAGAAGCTCGAGATAATTATTCTGGATAAAAGTTCTGGAGTTATCAGTCAATATTCTGGCAGGCAGTACTAAACTGGGCTCAGTGGGAGGAAGAAAGAAAAAGAAAGAGAGAGAGAGAGAGAGAGAGAGAGAGAGAGAGAGAGAGAGAGAGAGAGAGAGAGGAAGGAAGGAAGGAGAGACAGACAGACAGACATGAAGGTAGGAGGTAAATGTGATGGGGGTGTCCAGGGAGAGTGGGAGGAGGCAGTTGGTTGGAGAGACTCTAGATACATTTTATACATGTATAAATTTTCCAAAGAATAAATGAAAGTTTTTGTTTTTTTTTAAAATCAGGAGCTCAAAAAGTCTTCAGTGGTGTTACCCTACACAGGACCTTTTACAACCTGCCAGGCAGGATGGCCAGATGGTGAAATGGTGGGCATGACTGTTATGGGGGTAACTAACTGCTTTCTGATTGAATTTTAGGCCCACTTTACAGGAGGGGAAATCCATGCCTGATAACATAAACCTGGTAAAAGCCCATAGCTGGGACAGTCCTGGGCCCTAGAGGGGAACCTGCTACTACTGTTTTGCTGTATGCACGTGATGTCAAACCTGAATCTGAATATTTGTAGTTATACCCATAGATTGGTGCTGCTCTCAGCCTCGATCCGAGGCGCTTCCGTTTGAAGAGGGCAGTGATTCATGCAGAGACTCATAACTGGTGAAAGGGCTGCGAAAACTGACTACTGACTGCTCGCTCATCCCTAAATGAGACATCTGTATCACCTCCTCCCAGGCTCAGAGAACACCTAGAAGAGAGAACGGCAAGACAGTAAAGAGCCAGAGGATGAGGAGGAGAGCTGTGAATTGCTGGCTTCTGGGCATGACGTGGCTCTTGCACCCATGAACTCACAGCCTCAGTGGCTACCTTCATAAGACCTGCACAAGCCTGGGCCCATCACCGTTTAGTTAGCCCTGGGGGAAGGGGCTCTTAAACCCTCTCCCCCCCCCCCCCCCCGGAGTTTCAGGCAGTTAATGGTGGCTGTTGGGAGAGGAGTCAGTCCTCAGCGGTAGCCACTGCTGAAGTAAAAATCCCCCACTCATTCTCACGCAGGCAACCTTAATTAAATGCAGTGGACCAAATGAAAGAGATATGAAAACAGTAAGAGGACTTGCAGGGAAGAAGATGTTGAGTGGGAGGTGGAAGAGGATGAAAGGATAATAGGGGCGAATAGGATCAAAATACATTGTATCCATGTAATGAAATTGTGAAAAAAGAACTCTTCAGGCAAGAAAAATGCTCGGGAGTTCAGGGCTGGGTTGGAAGGTTCTTGTCTAGCCTGCACAAAGCCCTAGCTTCGTTCCCAACACTGCATAAACTGGCAATGGCCATGCATACCTGTAATCCCAGCACTTGGGAAGTAGAGGCAGAAGGATGAATTGAAGAGCAGCCCCCAGTACAGGACCCACACTGAGTTTACTAAATGGCTTATGTTCCACCATCCCTGTGCCTCGGACAGTGGAAGAGAGACAAGGGTTAACCTTCTGAGTCTCTCACAGAGCAGTTCTGGATAGTTTTGTGTTGTTTCACCAAAGACCTTTCTTTTTAAAATCAGCCTTATTAGACGATAGATTGAAGAGGCAATTATTTGTAAGGACACGTGTTACAGGGGTCCATCAGCTATAGTTAGCCCTCGGGTTTGTGAGGTTCATTGCTTGTTGCCATTTTTTCTTGGTATTTCTTTAAAGTTAACTTGGTAAATTAACAAACAAAATAATGCTCCTCGTCATAACATTTTCATTATTAGGTATTGTGGTACTCTTCACCCCCATACACACACTGCCTTCCCCTTCTTTCCAAGTCTCCCCCATCCCTCCTCCCTCCCAAACCCCTCATCCTTTCTGCCCATTCCTTCTCACTCCCATTCCCCCTCCCCTTTCGCACTCCTCTCCCCCCTCCCTGCCCCTCCCCCTCCTCCCATCCCCGTTCTTTCCAATCCCTCCCCCTCCCCTTTCCCATTCATCTCCCTCCCTCCTCCCTGTCCCACCCCTCCTGCCATCTCTCTTCTCTCCCACCCCTCCCCCTCCCTTTTCCCACTCCTCTCCCTCCTCCCTGCCCCTCCCCCTCCTCCCATCCCTGTTCTTTCCAATTCCTCCCCCTCCCCTTTCCCATTCATCTCCCTCCCTCCTCCCTGTCCCTCCCCCTCCTCCTATGTTCTTCTCTCCCACCCTCCTCCTCTATCCCTCCTCCCCTCACCCTTCCCATCTCCTCTCCTGTTCCTCCCCCTTCCTGAGCCCCACCCTCCTTTCTTCTCCCCCATCCCTCCTCCTCCTCCTTCCCTCCACCCTCCCCGGTCTTCTTGTCCAAAGGACTTAAGTTTTAAGGTAACGCGCCTTTGATTTTTAATAAAGGAAATACTAAAATAGATCAGACTGATTACTTTTATTTAAAACACGTCAAGTTATTGAAAGGATGATTTCATGTAAATTGTCCCTTAGGACAATTGTAGAGCTAAAGAGAGTCTCTCTAGATGTTGATATGGAAAGACTCTTCAATAGCAATTTGGTACTGAGTTTCCTCATCCAGCTGAAGATTCACGAAATCTTCGTAGTCAAATTGATGCCTCTGGTTCAGATGACTAACGAAATTTCTCGTCAGCTGAGTAGGGTCGCCCCATGGAAGAGAGAGGCAAATTGGGCAAATGACTGGAACAACATGAGCTCTGTGGTTGCTGTTGCAGTGATCCAGCAAATGCTGCCTGGTCATGTTTACTTCCTCACACAGAGGGCAATCAAAGGTGGGCTGATCAGGTGGGCTTGCGTTGCCTTCTTCTTGGTAAGCCTGAGGTGGATGCCTCGCTTCGTTTCCTGAGGTGGATGCCTCGCTGTTGCTGTTGCTGTTGCTGTTGCCCACGGAGTCTGGAGACAGTTGGAATGTTGGAACAGTTGAAGAAACTCCAAACTCATCTTGGTACTTCTCGCAAGTTTTGTAGTGTTGTCTCATGCGGTAGAGTTCGATACGTTGGGAACAGCAACGGCAATTACCAGGAAAACTTCTCATGATGGTTTCAAGGTCAAGGGCCCTCTCTGGGCACGCTCTCTCTCTTCTAGTCACATTGCCACGGCACAGGGGGCAATGGATCCGGCTCTCCTTCATTGCAGTCAGGAAACATTTTCTGCAGAAAACGTGCTGACAGGCCGCGACCCGAACCGGCGTCTTGAAGACTTCTTGACAGATCGGACAGTAGAAATCGTCTTCGGTGTAAGGCGTGGAGGCAGACTCGTCCTCGGCCACGGTGGTGACGAGTGGAGGCCCAAGGCGATGGCGGCTGTCGGCTCGCGGCTGCTGAGGTGGCGGTGGCGGCCCGGAGCTCGACTCCATCGGATCCTCCAAGCGGCGCTTTAGGTCAAGCTGCCTCTCTCCGCGGCCGGATCGGTAGACAGGTGGCCCTGTGCTGCGGTCCTATTTCACTCCGTTTCTGCCCGGCAGTTGACTGCGCTTCGGAGCAGGGGATCCCCAGCAAATGAACGGTGGCGCTCTGTTCTCATGGGCCTCAGAACCCACCAGATCTGAAGCTCATGGTAGTGGGGATCCTTCCCACTCCGCCAGCAGCTCCCTACGGTTGAGCTCTGGTTGCTGCTGCCTGCCTGGTGGTCACTGCGGAGTGGATAGCCACATGAGAGCCGGAGGCGGGGTCACAAGGACGGCCTCCATAGCAACCAGCGCGTCGCGCCTTCAGCTGGTTGTGACGTAAGCTGCCAGGTCCGTTTACTTTACCAAGATTTTTTTTTTAAGTCCAGCTGGGCCTGGTGGCGCAGGCATGTAATCCCAGCCAATAAGGGAGGCTGAGGCAGGACGATCGCGAGTTCAAGGCCAGACTGGGCAACTTAGGGAGCAACTTAGGGGAGCCCTTGTCTGGAAAAAGTAAGAGGTCTGCGGATACAGTTCAAAGACTCCGTTGCATGTGCAAAATGCTAGGTTTAATCACTAGTATTGCATAAAGTCCCCCCAAGCACCTACACACACACACACACACACACACACACACACACACACACACACACACACACACACACACTGGCTATGCCACTTTTAAAAGGCCAACAGAAAAAGAACTAAGTGCATCATTTAAAATTCCTAGTGAGGCTATTATCTTCATTAATTCAGCTTTTCAGTCCTCTCCTTTCGTTAATGTGAGCTGAAAAATCTATCAGTCCTTAAACTTGACAGGTGAGACCTATACATCCAAGGCGGAAATGTACAATCTAAATAGCTGGCCTCTTATCAGACCCCTGCTTTAGAATTTTCCTATCTGTGCTGCAAACCCAAGCAAGGAATTGTGAGATGTTAACTATATACGAGCTCGAGAAATCATCCATTCTCAGGTCCAGGCAGGTGAAGTGCTTTCTTTCACGTCACCCAACAAATCAACGATGTCCTAGATGCTTTTACAACATTGACAGCCTGACTCTTTGCCATCAACTTGCATTTCTGAATGGACTCAATGTCCCTAGTCACCTGGAGCCACTGACAGTGATAGCAGATGTCTTAAGGAGAGTTTATTTTTGTTCACTTAAAAAAATTCCCGCCGGGCGGTGGTGGCGCACGCCTTTAATCCCAGCACTCGGGAGGCAGAGCCAGGCGGATCTCTGTGAGTTCGAGGCCAGCCTGGGCTACCAAGTGAGTCCCAGGAAAGGTGCAAAGCTACACAGAGAAACCCTGTCTCGAAAAACCAAAAAAAAAAAAAAAATTTCCCACCCAAGTATTGGCTAAAAATGCACCTTTCACCTTCAGCATTACTGCCCTGGCAGTCCCTTAGCTTGGCGGGACCCGGAGAAAAAACTCTCCAGCTACTGCCTGTCTTTCTACATGGCACCACCTATGCTCCTGGCCACTCCTCTGTGAGGGTGCTCGGGTATGCTAAATCCCAAAAAGGGAACAGTGAGACAGGCTTGGAGTACAAAAGACACAAAAAAGGACAAGTGATTCTAGTCTAAGTTTGCCTCCTGCCTGACTTTATGCAAACCATGAAATACCAAAAGCCTCTGATCGCTCATCTGTAAAGTGGCACCATGAGCCAGGATTGAAATAGTTCACAGACTTCTGGAAATATCAAATGAGATCGTGCTTATGCAGCTATCCCAAACCTCTCCTCACATTCATGATGCTTGTTTCCTGTTTGGACCAGTTACTAGATGTGCCTGTGAAGTCAAGGGAAAAGAACAAAGCCAGAGATACACCAATGGATTGATTTCCTAGAAAACAATATCTTGTTAATCAGCTGCCCAATATGCTGGAACATATATTCCACAATTTAGCCACTTCCTGTAGGATGTCTGAAATAATTGGCCTATAATATTTCTAAAATGTCATTCAGGCATCTCTGGATTTATAACATGCATATGTATTTCTAAAATGGAGACTGAATTCTCACAGCATCATGCATCCTTCCACATTCCGGCTTCCATTACTCTTTCTTTCAAAATCACCAGTCTTGTTAGGAAATGCAAGTCTCTAAGCACAAGTGATGGGAGCAATACTCTACTGTTAACCTGGAGGTGACAGCTTAGTAACCATTGATAATAAACTTGAGACTTCTCTCTGGCTCAGATTTGCTGTTCAACTTCTATAAGGTGGCATTGCTGCCACCACTATTCTAAATGGCAGTGGGGAAAAAAAAACACTTCTCTACCCCAATCCAAAGGGAGCAGGAAGAAAAGAGAGATGGTTCTAGTAGAGGCTGGAGCTGCAATTGTCCTAATCCTTTGCTGCCTGACATCACAGAGCACAGAAAGCAAATGCTTTTCCATATCTCCTTGATGCTAAGGGTTACTAGATGACCCAGCTCTGGCCCATGAGACAGAGATGAAATTTTTGATTTCTTTTCCCTTCCATATGGTGTATGGCAGTAAGAATCCATAGTCAGACTACCCTGCAAAAAGTTATTTGAATAATTTCTTCTGTCTGTGATTTCACCACTAACTTACTACAACTGAATTTATTTTATTTTATGTTTGGGGCTTTTGATGTTAGGAAACAGTTTGTATATTTTTTAGAGGTATGAAAATAATTACATGACTCCCAAGCTAAATATACAGAACAGGCTATATGAGAAAGGTCAGTTCCAGGCTTCATTTTTTCCTACTCAATTTTCTCTGCCCTCCTATGTATGAGCATTTAAAACATTTCTGCCTTGGCTGGAGAAACGGTTCAGTGGTTAAGAATGCATACTACTCTACCAGAATCCAAGCTGGGTTCCCAGAATCCATGTCAGGCAGCTCATAACCAACTGTAACTCCAGTTCTAGGGAATCCAACCCTATCTATCCTCTGGCCTCCTTGGGCATCTGAACACACGTGCCATACATTCACACAAACAAATATACATAAACATAAAAATAAAATCTTAAAAAAATTATAAAAAATGTTTTTGGTATGGGTCTTAAAATGTAGCCCTGGATTGCCTAGTTCTCACTATCTGAACAAGGCTGGCCTCAAATTTGTGAAAATCCTCTTGTCCCTACTCCTCGACGGCTGGGATTATAAGCATGCATCATCATACTCCAGCCCCTTCTATATTTATCAATGGAAATTTTATGAAAAAATTTTCTTTTTCCATTAATTATTTTATCAAATATTTATATCAGTATGGACTTGTGGAAAATTATTCTGTTCATTGTATTTTATTCTGTGATTATTTGTTTAGTATTTCATATTGTCCCAGATTAGTGTATTGAAAGCTTCACCCCAAATTCAGGAACCTCAATGCAGTAGACATGGCCACTTGTCCCAACATGCCAAAGAGGTGTGCAGCGGTGAGGAGCAGAGAAAGTAACAAGCATGGCCCCATTGAGAAGAACAGATTAAAAGGTTCAGTGGCCCCCAAGTCTATCTTCAAAGGACTGACAGGAAATGTAAGATTTTATAGGAGAGGAAATGGAGAGGATTGGTCAGGCTGGTGGTCTGACTGATCATTATCTCATTCTGCAAGGGGTTCAGGACAAACTGTTATCACTGTCATCACTTTATGGGAGCAATCTGACTCCCCTGAGATGGTTACTCCTGTTGGAGGGTACAGCTTCTGTTCCCATTACGAGTAATTGTGTGCGTGTCTGTGTTTGACTTTATAAGAAACTACCAGAGTGTTTCCCATGACATTTCAGAGCTCAAAGCTGAGGGGGACAGTTCTAGCTCCTCCTCATATTGTCTCTAGCGCTTGATAGGATCAGATTTTGTTTCATAAAGTTGGAACTTTCTTTAAAAAATATTGATTTTATGTGTATGGATCCTGTAGTATGTCTGTGCATCACGTGTGTATAGGAGCCCATGGATGTCAGAAGACACAACCTTGGAACTAGAGTTACTGTGGTTCTGAGTGTCCTTGTTGAGAACTAAACCAGGGTCTTCTACAAGATCAGTTAAGTACTTTTAACTGTCAAGGTACCTCTCTAGCCCCAACTTTGGTCATTCTGATAGGCATAGAGTAGTATCCTATTATGGTCTGAATTTGCATATTCAAAGGACTAACAATGTTGACTATGTTTTTAATGTGCTTATTTACCACCTATAAATCTTCTTTGGTGGATTTGTTCAAATATTTTGTCTATTTGTCTTCTTTGTTTCTTTTTCTTCAGACAGGGTCTGGCTACATACAGGCCAGGCTGGTCTACATACAACTCATGCTGATCGTCCTGTCTTAGCCTCCTGAGTGCTAGGACTATAGGACTGTGTCTATGCTCATTTTCATTGAGTTATTTGTTTTCTTACTTTACAGTTTTCAAACACACAATCAATCTGACTTCTAGGGATTTGCCCAAAGTAATACAAACTTAAATGCGCACAAAAATCTGCCGTGGATATTTTTTATTGACCTTATTCATAACTGGCAAAAGCTAGTATCCTCCACTAGAGAATATATAAGCAAATTGTGGTATAGCCATATAATAAATGCTACTTGGCAATAACATAAGACAAACAACTGAGAAATGCCACTATGTGAATGAATCCTGAATGGTGGATGAAAGAGGCCAAGACAAAAGGGCTACATCCTGCCCAATGCTACCTACATGACATTCTGAAGAATGAAAAACTGCAAAAACAGAAACCAGATCCTGTTGCCAGGAGCTGGGGTTAAGGAAGAGGATAATTAGAACCAGGTGGCGGGACTCAGGGCTTACAGCTATAGTACTGACATTTTGGAGGCAGAGGGAAGATCACCATGAGTTCAAGGCCAGCCTGGGCAACATAATGACTGTGAGACTGAGATCCATCTCAAAAATAATAATAGTAATTAAATAAACACAAGACACAAAAGTAAAAAAAGAGAATGTCCAGTGGGGAAAAAGGGAACAGTGGAGGGGAGGGATCGGAAAAGTCAAAAGTACATGACATACTTATATGCAAACATCTTTATGAAACCTATTACTATATAAAATTAGTATACATTTTTAAAAACCTATGGAATCAAAGCCAGGGGCCTGGGGATGCAGCTTGGTGATAGAGTGCTTGCTTAGCTTGCCAGAAGCTCTGGGGCTCCATCTCCAATACTGAAATAGTAAAGCAAAACAAGCAAAAAGCTGGGCATGGTAGCACTCTGGTAATTTCAGCACTTGGGGGGCTGAAATAGGAAGTAAAACATGAGGAAGGGAAGGAGGCAGAGAAAGAGAAAAGGAAGGGGCAGGAGACAGGGAAAGGGACGGGAGAGAAAGGAGCCTTTTGTGGTGATAGGAATATGGATCTTGTTAGTCACAGTAGTTACAGGACTGGTAGACATACTATGTCATGGTAGTTACTTGTGTTTGTCCAATCATGTAGTCCAAGACACCAAAAAGATTGAATTTCCCTACATATAATTTATTGTTCAGGGAAAAGAAAGGAGAAAAGAAAAACAAAGAAGAAGGCGGATAAGAAATAAAATCAACATCTAAAACTGCAAACCAGGTTCTGTCTTGTCAAATGTTGCCCACAACGCTGGAATTATCCAATTTATTTATCTATAAGGACAAGTATGCCATTTCCGGTGCTGTGATTGCGGGCTCTGAAATAGCCTTAAAACATCATGTGGACAGAATCCCTTGTGTGTTTGGGACAGGGTTTTTGTCAAGAGAGGATGAGAAAAGCAGCTGCTTTCCTACACTGGTGAAAGGTATAGGATGGGAGGCTTAAGGCCAGGACTCTGGAAATCTTAATTTAAGAGACACAGGTGGGCTGATGACACCCTCTGAATAGAAGGCAGGAAATCTTGCTCAGCTTTGTTCAAGCCGGTGAGTCATTTTGAATGAGTCTGTTCAGAACAGCAATTCCTTAGGGCAACGGGCATCACTCATTACCAAGGCTGGGAAGAGATGCCAACCCACTCAGAGGCACAGCTTTCTCCTCTGTCCCCTTCTAAACCTGAAAGCAGGCATGTTCTCATCCTTCTGTCCTTCATCCTGCCCCAGTCAGGCTTCTCTGTCAAGCATAGATCCCTCAGTGCCCTTTTTTACTGCTGAAGCTGGAGGCTGGTCAACTACAGCCTGTACAGACAAAAAAAGCCAAAGGTCAAAGCAAAACCCCCACTCTAGGAATGGAACCATAACTGCTTGGAGCCTGACTCAGTGACCTGTGATGCCTTATACAAACAGTAAGAGCTTAACTCCTAATGAGCCCTGTTGCCTAATCCCAAATGGCCAGTCTCAAGGAGAGGGGGTATTATGAAACCTGCTTCCTGATACCTGCAGGATGGCTCGGCTGATAAAGATGTTTGTAGGCAAACCTGCCTTGCTAAATTAGATCCGTGGGTCTCACGTGGTGGGAGAAAGAGCAAATTTCGAAAGTTGTCCCCTGACCTCCACTTACATACAGGCAAGAAATAGAGATATTTAATTTAAAAAAACCCCTTACTTCCTAACAAGATAGTGAACTACCCTCGCTTACTTCTTACCTATCCAAATAAGACCCCACACAAATGATCCATGAAAGTAAGGCCAAGTAGTTTTATTGTAAAAGAACCCATCACCCCACTGAGAGGAGACACTCACTCTCTCTGTCTCTTTGTCTCTGTCTGTCTCTGTCTCTCTATGTGTGCGTGCGTGTGTTTCTGTACACAGTAACCATTCTTTAAGCTTTTATTTCAGTCCTGGTCTAGTAAACATTCCTCCCATGCCTCCTCTTAGGCTCCCCTTTCCCAACCCAACATTTGGTGGCCTGGCTAGGAAGCTGTCCCCTTGCTCTTTAGATATATGTTATACGGTATGTTAATATGATAAAGTTCCCCGAAAGGGTTTAATTCAAATAAGTCTATATGTTTAAAAAAACTTGCAAATTTAGTCTAAATGACTTAAACAAATCTAACAAACTAGTTATTTTAAATGTGTAAAAAAAAAAAAGATGCCTTGGCTTCATACAATGTCACTAGAAAAGTTAAATGTTAAAAAGTCATGAGCAGTAACTGACAATGTAAGCTTTAATACCCTTCTCCAACTCTATCTGTTATGTGAAAGACAAAAAGTGATCAGTTTTGCCCTGCGCCCAAGCTTTTACTCATTGGAAGGTTTGGGTTGGTTTTGTTTTGTTTTATATTTGTTTGTCTGTTTGTCTGTTTCTTTGTTTGTTTGAGACAAGGTCACATATGTAGCCCTGGTGGTCTGGATCTTGCTATGTAGACCAGGCTGGCCCTGAACTCAGAGATCTGCCTACCTCTGCCTCCCCAGTGCTGGGATTAAAGGTATGTAACATCATGCCAGGCAATGGTTTTGTTGTTTGTTAATGTTGTTATTTTAAGCTTCAAATTATATCAGGTATTTTTAAAAGAAAAATAAGAGAAAGAAACTTACAAGTGTGTAAGAAAGAGATATAGAAATTTCAAGAATAGAAAGACAGTTCTGGTAATAAAAAAAATGCTTTGAGCCGGGCGGTGGTGGCTCACACCTTTAATCCCAGCACTCAGGAGGCAGAGCCAGGCGGATCTCTGTGAGTTCGAGGCCAGCCTGGGCTACCAAGTGAGTTCCAGGAGAGGCGCAAAGCTACCCAGAGAAACCCTGTCTCGAAAAACCAAAAAAAAAAATGCTTTGAGATGAGAAAGGATTTTACACGTTATCAAGATTATTGCTTATAGTTTCTACTGAATTTGCCAGGCTCCATACAAGTTGAGGACATGGAGTCTTAACAAAGTCAGGATTCATTTTAAAACCTCCTCAGTTTGGGTCAAGCTGTATCTATTGTACAGCAGCTAAATTTTAAAGCACAATCAAGTTTTCCAGACTTGTGTAACTGGCCCTGAGAGTGTTCAACAGTCATGTTTAGAGGCCAAAAGCAATTCCGATAAAAGGGCTTAGAGAACAGTCAATACTTTGGCCCTTGCCTTCCAAGGTCAGCTAGCTCCCAGGCAACCAGGCTGACAACAGCATACTTCTAAGAGGGTCCTGCAGCTTCAGTAAGTCACCTATCCTCTTGATCAGCCATGGAAACGACCGGAGATAGCCTCTAACCTGTGTACATTCTGCAAAGAGAAGAATCATTACAGAGAAAATCTCTGCGGTGCTTCCAAGGGAAGCCACATGGTTCGAAAAGCCATGACTCACTCCAAGAAACGACATGATGGAAAGTAACCCCCAAGGAGTCTTAAATGACTAACAAAAAGAAGTTAATTTTTGGCCGCCTACAACCAATAATAATAATATTATAAAATAAAATTCTACCAGCCCCCAACATGAACTTTCAGACTGGGATAGTTAAGCTGGGGACTCAGTGCTCTTAAAAAACCCACAAAACAGTCATTCAAGCAACCAGATTTGGCCAGTTGAAAAATCCTACAGGGAGTTACTAATTATGCTGATCTGTCTAGGATAAAAACTTAACATTTATTTTTTAAAGCACTCAAAATGAGGTATGAGGAAGACTTATCAGAGCACTGAACCAACCAAGGACTTCCATTCTCTCTTTCAAATGGACTTGAGGGCCAAAGTCAGAGAAGTAAATCTATGATCCCTTGATACATTTTCAAATTATCCAAATCAGAGGTGTGTAGATAAAACTTAAGGTCATCTTTACATAAACCCCACCAGAAAAATCCTTTCTTCACTACCACTGAAAACATGATTTTGGCTGGTGAGATGGCTCAGTGGGTAAAGGTACCTGCCACCAAACCTAAGAACCCAACTTCAATCCCTGGGTCCCGTTTGGTGGAAGAAGAGAACTGGCCTCTGCCCTCCACCCGGGCGCATACACACACACACACACAAATTAAATAAATAAAATGTAATTGAAAATCTTTTATGTATTTCAAGATGGCCTAGTGGGATTACTAATATAGGTGGGCTCTGTGTACAGAACATTACAACTCTAATGTTTCATCTTCCCACCCACCCACCCACCCCCAAATGCCCAGCACAGCTCTTAACTTCTCCTAGGTGGCTCAGAGCTTAGAGGACTCCAGAGGACCCCCAGAGGACCACTGAGAGACTCTTTTCTAAACCTTTCTCCTAAGTTGGTTGTCTCTTGCCTCATACAGACTCCCCAAAATAATACAACCCAAGCCCTCTGGCCCATGACACAGCAGACCCTTGCCTTCCTGTTCACTTCCTTCATGGGTTAAACTTTTCTTTCCTGTCAGGTCTATTGCTCTATCTCTGTGTTGCCAGTGTTTCAATCATAGTTTAGACAAATGTAGCCACGGCTTGTCTCTCCCACAGTGCATATTCATTATTAAAACTTTTATGTCAACTCTAGTCTGATAGATACTTTTATCCCACACACTGTGTAACTTGTTCTGGGCAGAGCACAGCCCAAGGCCACAACCTGCCTGTTCCCTGCATTTCTGTGCCCTCTGAGGGAAGTGAAGGGTTTTTCTTTTTTTTTTTTAAATTTTTTTAATAACTGGAAAAACATCAAAGAACAATAATACTTCATGAGACATGAAAATTATGTGAAATTTCAGTTTTGTTTTCTGTAAATAGAGTTTTCCTGGAACGCATGCATATCTATTCATTTCGGCACCGTGTGTGACTGCTTCAGTAGCAGTTAAGGGTCAATGGCAAAGTTGAGAAGCTTCTGGAATCTAGAATCTAGACAAACCACATGGCTTACAAAACCTAAAATATTTGTCTGACCTTCTTTAGTTTAAAAAAAAAGATTGCCAACTTCTGATCTACTGATTTGGGCATTCTCATTCTGTTGTCTCTGTGTTGATGTCCATACATTTTTTTTAAAAAAAACAGAGGCTCAGTGGCATCCCCTCCATGTTCTGTCATAATATCTGTCTACTCCAGCACAATATTTTATGCTGTGGATAAGCAGGATAAAGACACATAGCACCACAAGAGAGAAAGAAAGAATTTTAGGAAAGCAGCAGATTCCTTGGTTTTGAAACTATCCACTTAAGTACAGTTAGAACCATTTGTATTCATGGGCTGTGTACAGATTCAAGAAACTATTGGCCAAAAATATTTGGAAGAAATTGTCTCTGTACTAAATATATACAATGCCAGGATTCCCTAAATGTGAGAACGATATACATAGCATTTACTTCGTAGTATTATAATTCATCTAGATATGAATTAAATTATAGAATATGCGCGTATGTTATATACAAATACTACAGTATTTTACATGAGAGACTGAAACACCCATAATTTGAGTGTGCACAAGAATCCTGGGACCAGTCTTCCGTAGATCCTGAGAGATGACAGTACTGCATGGGAGTACATACCTCTTTTTTGGCAGTACTTGGCATTGATCCTAGAGCATCATGCGTGTGAGGCAAGCATCCACCATTGCGCTACTCCCCCAACACTAGTGTACATTCTTATGAGACTTTGTAGTGCCCTAAACTACATATTCACTAAATATTATTTGAGTCACTCAACTCAAAAACAGTCCATCAACTCCAGAAATTTCATGTGCTTCCAATTTAAATAAAAGTGTAACAACCATTTCCAAACCTCTGAGGATGAATTCTACTCATTCCAGGCATTTGTCCACTCACCTACTTACACTCAAGCATCACTCTCATTTTCTTCTGATACTAATCACATTACGAGGCCAGACAGTACAGCAAAGAATGCTGCATCTAGAACAGTATTCAGAACCAAATATCGACATTTAAATCTTGGTCCTACCACTAACAATGGATGAATTTTCTAACATCTTAAAGCACTGATGTCTATGTCTTGGGAATAGGAATGAAAATTACATCTTATGGAACTTCTGTAAGGTTGTAATAATTATATAAATGCATCATGCTTAGATGATGATGATGATGATGATGATGATGGTGATATTACTTTTCATCTTATCTTCTGGCCGCTTTCCCTTCCTCAGCTTCACTAAAATAGTTTAGCTGCTATTGGGAAAGTCAATCTGTTAAGGAGTTTTTCTCAATCAGTGTGGACAGCAGATCATTAAAAATATCAATTGGTTGAACTTTATGATTAATTATTCCTATACGCTCACTTGACTAATATTTGGTCCCCAAGCAAAGACTAAGCAGATTAGATTGCTTTCATTCTGTGTTAACAAAAATAGTCTCATTTTCAATTAGTAGGGTCAAAGATATCTCACTAACCAGAGATGATGATCAATTAATTATGAGCTACATTGCTATAAGGAAAAAAATCTTTGCTTCCTTTCCACAGTCTTATTATCATTGAAAAACATTATTGGTCAGGCGTGGGAGTTCCTGCCTGTAAGCTCAGCATTTGGAAAACTGATATAAAATGATCAGAATGAGTTTAAGGTGAATGTGAGCTGCATAGTGAGGTCCTGTCTCAAACAAAACAAACAAAAACCAAACAAGGATTGTTGGATTTTATGAGTTTGAAACAATTTAAAATTTGATTAATGGGGGCTGGAGAGCTGGCTCAGAGGTTAAGAGCACTGACTGCTCTTCCAGAGGTCCTGAGTTCAATTCCCAGCAACCACATGGTGTCTCACAGCCATCTGTAATGAGATCTGGTGCCCTCTTCTGGCCTGCAGACATACATGCTGTATACATAATAAATAAATAAATCTTTAAAAAGAATAAAATAAAATTTGATTAACAAGTTCCATGAAAGGGATGGCAGGATGGCTCAGCATAAGCCCGGCAAGCTGAGTGCCATCACTGGGAGCCGCCCAGGAATGAGGAAATTGACTACCCAAAGTTGTCCTCTGACTGACTCTACATGCAGGCAGTTGGCACACATGCGCACACACAAACATCATTCACACACAAGCAAATAATTAATAAAATCATTTTTTTAAAAAAAATAGCCAGTGAGATGACTCAGCAGGCAAAAGGATTCACCAGTAAGTCTGTCAATACCTGAGACCCACATGGTGGAAGGAGAGAACCATCACCTTCCAAAAACAGCCTCTGACATCCACACGTGCATTGGAATGCGTACATGCTCACAAATATATGCAGACACAATAAATAGATAAGTGAAATGAAAGAATTAAAACTGAGAAAAAATAATTTCCTTAAGAAAATACTCGCTTGGGATCATAAAGGGTCAAATACAAAGAGATAATGGCATATCATGTCATCCCAGCTGCTGAGAAGGCTGAGACAGGAGGGTTGTAAGTTTGAAGCTATGCTGGTAAGTTTTTGGTCAACTTGACCCAAGCCAGGGTCATCTGGGAAAAGGAGACTTCAACTGAGAACACATCTCCATAAAATTGGCCTATAGGCAACTCCGTGTGGACATTTTCCTGATTGAGGTGAGAAGGCCCAGTTCAATGTAGGTGATGCCAACCCTAGGCTGGTGGTCCTGGGTGCTACAAGAAAACAGGCTGAGCAAACCAGTAAGCAGTGTTCTTCCACAGCCTCTGCTTCAGTTCTTGCCTCCAGGTTCCTGCCCTGCTTGAGCACCTTCTCTGAGTTCCCTCAGTGATGGACTGTGATCAAAATATGTAAGCTAAATAAACCCTTTCCTCCCCAAGCTGTTTTTGGTCATGGTCTTTATCACAGCCATAGAAACCTCACTAGCATAGAGATCACCCTGAGCAACCAAGTAAGACCTTGTCTCAAAATAAAATTAAATAAATTAGTGAGTGAATGAATGAATGAACAGAAGAGAATAGTATGTAACACAGTGACAGAGAATTGATCTAGTATATCCCAGGTCTTGCATTGAAGCCACAAAACCAAAACAAATAATAAATAACAATAACAGAAAAAAGACAAATACAACTTGATCTAGTTGCTGTGCACATAAGTGTTGATTTGATTATTATTGGAAAGTAAATGTAACCTTTTTATATTCAGAACATTTACCTTTCTAAGCACTCTTCAAAGCATTTTCTTTGATTACTGATTTTCTGTTTGTTGATCTAGAGTTGTTTGTTTGTTTTTAGAGACAAGGACTCACTCTCTAGCCCAAACTCATAGCAATCCTCCTGCTTCAGCCTCCTAAAATGCTGGGATTACAGGCATGATCCAAACTACCACAGTGGCTTGATTACTGATTTACTGCTGGAGTACTAATACAATGGAACATTGGTTTGCCCTTGACAGAGGTTCAAGACTATAGAAAAAATGGTGATTACCCATTATGCCCAGGCTTCCTTTCAAAGACTGTGGCTATGGATAGAAGTGGTATGTTAATAATGACAGGCAGCGCCAATTGGGAAGCTAGTTATAGGTAGCAAGTTCAGAGGACCAATTACACTGTCACCTTCAGCCAATATATTTGTTCAAATGTCTCTTGTGGCTTTTTAAAATCCATTCAATAACCATTACCTGAATAGCTACTGAATTTTAGGCCATGAGACAGCACTAGGGATGGGCTGGCACTAAGCTGGGAGCCAGCAGCATGGGTTCTAGTCCTTGATCCCGCACTAAGCAGCTGTGGAAAAAGGCCACAAGTTGTTTTGAGTTCACTAACATGCACTCATTTCAATGCAACTCTTTACAGATGTCTCTTGACTGTTCTTAACCCAAGTTAGGAGACCATTTTCTTCTGATAAGGTAGTGACTGAAAGTGTTGTTGAATGATGTCCTCTGGGCATAAAATGGCCATTGCCCTCTTGAACTCTCAATAGCTGTGATTCCACGTACAAGAAATGTACAAAATTGGGTCCATTTGTGTTCCATCATGCAGGGGGAGGCATGTGAAACCTCCTCAAGGATAGGCAGTTAACAGTTGAGAAGGAGGCTCACAAGACCCTGCCCCTCCCAGAGGATATAGAGGCAGTTAACTGTTGTTAGAAGGGAGGGGCTCAAGAGTCTCCACTCCTTCCTGAGAATGTATAAAGAGCTAACTATTGCTAGAGTGGAGGCTCACAAGCACCTCCCCCACGATATATAATCAGTTAACTCTTGGAAAGAAGGGGCTCACGAGGCCCTGCCCCTTTTCGAGGATATATAAGAAATTAATGGTTGCTGAGAAAGAGACATTTTCTTCTCCCATGAGCCACTTCTAAGATGCCCATCCTGGTACAGATAAGCCTTCATTCATGCTTCTGTAAATCGCTCTAACTAAACTCATTGATTCACCAATATAGACCCAGGTGGAATCAGTTCTTTGGTTTGTCACTGGTACCATTCCCGGCACGATGAGACCCTTGTTCATCTCCTCAGTAGAAGTTCACACAAGAGTTGGCTGTCAATGTGCGGTATGACAGAACCAAAGATGAGTTGGGGATGAACGCTTATTGAATTGGCTCTGCTGTGAGTGAAAAGATATGCAGATGTAGCCAAGCTATGTGCAGGCAGAAAATTTTCAAGGGCAGTCCCTAGGGATGCACTTTCCCATGTTGCATGGAATGGCATGTCCTCTTGTTGCAGTGACAGTTGTATTGTCATTGTTGTGGGAAAAAGACATCCAACTAAGGCTGCTCCTTCTGAAGGTGGGAACTCCAAGAAGGCCATCTTCCTCTAAGTCAGTGGTTCTCAACCTTTCTAGCGCTGCAACCCTTTAACACAGTTCCTCATTTTGTGGTATTTCAAAACTGTAGTTTTGCTACTGTTATGAATCATAATGTAAATATCTGATATGCGACCCCAGAGGGGTCGTAACCCACACGTTGGGAATCCCTGCTCTAAGTTGGATGGCATGATAAGCTTCTCTGACAAAAACAAGTGAACACGCTGACTTGCCTGACATGGCTGTTGAACTGAAAAGGTGTCACAGTCTGTGAAAATGGCACACGTGGGGTGTAACCTTAAGCAGGCTGTGATATCAGTCACAGGGCCCTTGCTCTGGGCAGTAAGAATGTAACCGAGGCTGAGCTGTCTACCCAGAAAGAGGTTGCCTGCATGAGGGCAAAAAGGCACGATGAGAAAAACGACAAGTGGGTGCTGTCCTCTGCACTAGCTTCTGAGATGCAGGAAAAGCAATGGGAACGAGAGAAAGAGAATGACATGGAGAGGATGGCTTACCATTTCTAAGCTGGGGGAAGGAGTAACAGAATGAGTCAAATTATGTTGGGGCTAAACAGCCCTTCCTGGGACTCCTGAATGTGGAAGCCACTGGGGAGAATGGAACAGAAAAGACAGGGAAAGTCAGGTCAAGCTAGAAAGCTTTGGAATTCTAATGGATGTTGGTCAGAAGCACTTACGGCTTTTTTAAAAACCAACTCTCTCACTACACTGAAGATTTCATATAATGCAAATCTGATAGTACTCATAAAATCTCTCAGCCATCTGCTTGTTGAGTTTCTTTGCTCTAATTGACTCCTATGAACCAGTACACCACCCTACCCCCAGTGAAGACCGCGCTCCCTAGTTGAGCCTTAGCCCCAGACAGAGATCCGCTTTTTCGTTTCTTTTTTTTAATTTTTCTCTCATACATTACAATCCTACTGCAGTTTCTGCTCTCTCCCCTCCTCCTAGTTCCTCTCCCTCTCACCTCCCCTCTCCTCCTCCTTGTTCTTTAGTGCCTGAGATGATTCAAAGTAATGACCTCAGAGAACACAAAAAAATGGAGGAGGGAAAATTAATAGGATAAAATTCTGAAGGAAGCAGATGTGACCAAATGCTCAGGTGGAGAGTCACTTCATACAAAAATATGTTTTTTGCAAAAAAAAAAGACAGTAAGAGAATAAAAGAAATAGAACAGAATTCATAGACAAAGAAGGCATTTTGAAATGGACAGAGAGGAAATGGCTGATTTCAAGCTACTAGATTATCTTTTCCTGGGAGAGGCAAGAAAAATCTACTGAAGTTAAGATGAAATGTCTTAAGGTCCGTTAGTAAGAGAACAGACTACACAGTAAATTGTATAGAGAACCTACACACTGTGTCAGAAGTATTTCTCTGCCTTCCTTCCTCCTTCCCTCCCTCATTCTTTCCTTTAAAAAGACTGAAGCTTTTACTGTGGGGGGGGAGGGGAGTGGGGGGAGGGAGAGAGAGAAACAAAATAAAATAAAGGGTACCTATCTCACGGTTACTGCCACCTTAAACAAAATTTTAGTCAATCCAAATGTACCTGTAGAGCTCTTTGTGTAAGGCTTTGTTAACAGGTCTGTCACATGACTTAGTCAAGTTCTGAAGTAATTTTGCTGAATTTCCCTAATAGCACATTGTGGCTTCTTAGAGTAGACAGTATCTTTTATGTCCTTTTCTACACCTTACTTTATCCAACTAATAGTCTCATCATATTTGGCTCAAGAACATCTAAATCATAAATCTAATGTGATCCAAGGCTAAAAATTGGTCTGGACATTATAGCCAATGATCTACCTTTGCCTGCCTGGGCTCTCTCCAATGCATAAAATTATATCCAAACCTGGTATGGTAACATATGCCTATAATCCTCTCACTTAGGAGGTAGAGGCAGGAGGTGCAGGGGTTTAACACTGGCCTTTGCCACATAAGCAAGTTCAAACCAGCCTGGGCTACATGAGTCCCTGGCTCAAAATAAATAAAATAACATAGAGCCAAATAAAATAAAGTATAAAATCCCATGCATATTTCGATGGCCACCATACCATTCAACATTGTTTCTTTAACTGTGAGCTGTTTGTAACTACCGGTTTGAACCCTACAGATTATTTCTGAAGTCTCTGAGTAGCTTTAGGATTTCAGCAAGGGCTGGAGAAACCAGCTCAACCTTGGTGTGGTGCCAAACGAAATCAGTTGAGGCTTCAGTAAGTCACAGCAGCGTTCACCAACACCAGGGCCTTCTCAGCAGGGTTCCTCATGAACTGTCTAAATTTCTAGAGAAGGATATCTTTCTTCCTTTCTTCCTTTCTTCCTTTCTTCCTTTCTTCCTTTCTTCCTTTCTTCCTTTCTTCCTTTCTTCCTTCCTTCCTTCCTTCCTTCCTTCCTTCCTTCCTTCCTTCCTTCCTCCCTTCCTTCCTTCCTTCCTCCCTTCCTGTTTAGACAGTGTCTTACACTACTGCTCAGGTTGACTTAGAGCTTGCTATGTAGCCTACCTAGGCTGACCTAAAACTCCACAGAATCCTCCTGCCTCAGCCTCCCAAGTGCTGGAATTACAGACATGGGCCACTATACTCTGGTTACATTTCCCCTTAAAACTTATTATAACTTAAGAAAAATTGGTTTCAGACTCGATTTCTCTTCAGTCCTTTGCACAATGATGCCCAAGTGAAGAACAAAACAGGGTTTCCAATCTTATTAAATTTCTTCCTGGCAGTGGGAAAGCATTGAGCTGGCGGAATAAATAGCTCAAATCTCAGAAACCTATTAGACTGACACGCACTCCTGTATGCTCCACAGCCTTAATCATCAACTCATTTATATTCTCAAGGATTGAAGGAAGCATATTAAGAAAGGACATTCTTGCCCTGAACAAAACTGTTCCATTTCAATAGCAAGAAAGATTGAAGACCCAAGAAATATCTTGGAAACAGCTACTTGATTTCCTGAAGCACATCAGTGATGCCCAGAATTTATCAAGGTCACAGTTCCACATCTCAGATTGGGAAATCGACTAAGCAGTGTGCATGGTTTTGAACTTTAATCAATACATTTTTCTGTCTTATATTAGGAATAATGAATTGTCATCAACAACATATAGCTCAACCCAAAGCCATGCTGAGAAAATAGCTAGTAAGTTTATGAGAAATGAGATAATGATCAATACAAAACCTTCAGAAGCTTTTTTTTAATTTTATAAACCTTATTATTTAAAACAGCTTGAAAACAAATAAAAGCATCACTCTCTAAAATTACCCAAACCCAAAGTCTACACAACTCAATGACCTTCCATGCAGTTAGAACTGGCATTTGGAACAGAAGCTGCAAAGCTTCACAGAAGGCTTTCTAAGACATTGAAAGGATCAGGAAAGTAATGCAGTCTACCTTTCTAGCTTTAGCTCTTCCCAAACCACCCATGTGATGGCTCAGCTGCTATTCCTGCAAGGGCAAGAAGCGCCAGCCAGAACAAAATGGCTAATGGATTTGAACAGGTGGAGAGGGAGGGAGTGGGGGAGATTGATGAGAGGGAGAATAAAAGCACGAACTTAGGGTATCAGGGGCAGAAGACACTCTACAGCCCTTGCTGAAAGCTCAAATTATTTCTTTCATATCAGAACACCAATGCATAGACAGAAAACAGGACATTTTTCAACCAGATAAACCTTACTGGACAAAATAATGCTGAGCTAAATTCACTCTCAATGACCTTTGACAGTGATTGGAGGAATGCAAAAGAAAAATTACTCTATCAAATGACAGTGCTCCTTGACACCAGTTCCTCCCGTGGCTGACATTAATCATGAACTACTATCCATAAAGGATTTTTAGTTAACAGCAAAAGAAAGCAAAGCCATCTTACCTTAGTGCTTCGCCAGACAGTAGTTTCAGGATTCATTTGCATGGACTACACGCTGAGTCAGGCACCCTGAACTTGATTTTGATGTCGAAAGGATTGTGAAGGGTGTCATGACAAATCAGAGAAGAGAGAGACTTTGAAATAGAGGCTGAAGTACGATTGAAGGTGATTTTGTTCCCCTGACTCCCCCTTTTCATCAGTGACTATAAATTATTAGTCCAGGGTACATAAACTCTCTTAGTGACCAGAGAAGAGTTATTTCATCCTAGTCTCTGTGAATTTGATGAGTTCTCAAAAGATCTAACCGAGGGCTAGGTAGTAAGGGACTAGCAAGATGGCTCAGCAGGTAGAGGCACTCGCTGCCAAGTTGGGTGGCTTGAGTTCTATTCCCAGAGCACACATTGTGGAAAGAAAGGAGTGACTCCTGAAAACTGTCTTCTGAATGCCACATGGGTGCCATGGTATGCTTGCAAACACACACCCTATACAAAGATAGGTAGGTAGGTGGGTAGGTAGGTAGGTAGATAGATAGACAGACAGACAGACAGACAGACAGACAGTACAAAAAAGTATTTTCTAAAACAAAACAGTCAGTGGCACTCATAGTTCAAATCATTCCCAGAGAAAGATTTGTTCATGAACTGGCATAATCATATCTCACAGCCCTGGTACCCTCTGGGTCCATGTAGTGCAGACTCATAGCCTCAGTAGTAAGGGGGTAGGCCTACCATTATCTAGCTTTAATTCCTGACAGAGACCAATTCATGTTAAAAGAGTAAGGAGAAGACAGACATGGTAGCTCATGCCATGTGCTGTTAGTTTCTGTCAACTTGACACCAACTAGAGTCACCTAGAAAGAGGGAACTTCTTCTGAGGAATTGCCTGCATTAGATTGGCCTAGGAGTGTATCTATAGGGCCCTTTTTAAAAAAAATATGATTGGTGTCGGGGGAACCTAGCTTCTGGGTTGTATAAGAAAGCAGGCTGAGTGAGTCATGGAATCAAACCAGTAAGCAGCATTATTCCATAATTTCTGCTTCAGATCTTACCCCCAGGCTTATAGGCTTCCTGCCTATAAGTTTTAGCCTTGGCTTCCCTTGATGGTGGACTGTGACCTATTAAGGTGAAATAAGCTCTTTCATCCCCAAGTTGATTTTGATCAGTATTTTATCACGACACCGGAAACCAAACTCAGACACACATATAGTCCCAGAACTTGAGCTCAAGAAGGATCAGGAATTCAAGTACAGCCTCAGCTACATGGTGAGTTTGAGGCCATCTCTGGCTACATGAGACATGACTTCAAAACAAACAAACAAACAAAAAGTACCAAGGATATAGCCTGAGGAGTACTGCTTGTCTAGCCTTCACAAGGCTCTAGGCTCGACCTGCACCAGCACATGAAGCTGTGCATAGTGGCACACACATATAATCTCAGAATTTGGGAAGGGGAGACAGGAGGTTCAGATGCTCAAGGTTATCCTTGGCTATATAGCAAGTTCAAGGCCAACCTGTAGTATATGAGACCATGTCTCAAAAAAGAAAAGAAGAAATGTGAAAAGAAAGGATTCATGAACCAAGCCATAAAGGCAGTCTGTGGAAAGAAAAGGCCAAAAGTGGGCCCTTAAAGCATCCAGAAGGAGTACAAAACCATTGTGGACCCTGACCTCCAGACTTGCAAGGTAGTAATTTGTGGTAAGATGTTACTGCAGCAATTTGAAACTAATACACCAACAGCCTAGGCAGAAACGATGAGGCCAATTTACTCCTCATCCCCAGATGACAAAGACTCAAATCCCATCTCACTTGTCAGCAGAAGTCTACTCCAGGATTTGCTTTGACTCATCTTCACAAGTAAACGCCCAGGTCTTTCTAAAACCTGCCTTGTCTACTGCCAATTCACTCCTCTCATGGTTTCAGGCCATGGAATAAGATAATAATAATCATCAAGAAAACAATAAGTAAAAAGGGGAAGAGTAACCAGTGATGATGAAACTGTACATTGAAGAAGGTATGACATCTTGAGGATTCTCACATGTGATTTAGGGGAGGTCAAACCCTGCGGAGAGTGGTGTGTGTTCTTTGAGTGCAATGGAGCCTTTTCTCAGCTCTTAGTGGGCTTGACTCCAAGAGCTTAGCGTGACAGAGACTCAACAGCCACCAAAGGCACCATAACCAGTGGCCTTTGAGTTCAATTTCTCATGCCCAAGAAGAATAAGAAAACCCAGACCATGAGTAAGCAGAGCAAACGGATTTACTTTTAAATATTTATTTATTTAAATGTATGTGTATGTATATGTGCACCATATGCATGTGGAAGTCCTTGGAGGTCAGAAGAGGCATTGATCTAAGCCCCTGGAATTGGAGTTAGAGGCAGTTGTGAACCCAATTGTGAGTGCTGGGGACCAAACCCATGCTCTGCAAGAGCAGCAAGCACTCTTAACCACTAAGCCATCTCTATTGCCCTAAACATAGATTTATTAAGAAAAAATTGAAACAATACTCTTAATAGTAGAAGCGGCTTCAAAGGAGGAATGCAGTCACCTTGACCCACTAAGTGGTCTTTTATGGGCTTTATAGTAGGAATTGGATTGATAAGTAACTCCCTGTTTTGGATGAAGGAGCATGCATGGGACATGTGCACCTCTTACTGGCTTGCCATGATGAGCTCAGAAATGATTAACCCCAATAAAAATGAGTGGGACCTCAATTTTGATGTGACCCCACTGAAAAATATAAAGTGCAAATTTCCCTAGAAGATAGACCTATGTGGAAAACAGAGGGCCACTGTTATCAGTCCTTCATTGACCCCAGTCATTGAGAAATAGGGTAGCGTTAACTCATAGAACAGGAGACTCCTAATGTGGTGAAAGCACCTTTCCAGAGATAGCTATGAGCTGAGGACAGACAAAGTCCATGAAACTGATGGGTTCACAGACTTTT
Source organism: Peromyscus californicus insignis (assembly GCF_007827085.1). NCBI lineage: Eukaryota > Metazoa > Chordata > Mammalia > Rodentia > Cricetidae > Peromyscus > Peromyscus californicus. The sequence goes on along the minus strand of NW_026294391.1, from coordinate 26,355,865 downwards.
CAAGGGAATCTGACACAGCACCAACAATATCTGTTACAATGGCATATAACAGAGCTCAAAAGTGGTCCTTGAAGAAGTACTATGGCCACTGCCAGAAGGAGCCAACATTGTATTCCTTCTCTTCCCATATACTAACAAAGATACCTCTGAATTGTCTGTTTTCCCTGAAGTCAAAGGGCCCACAGGCATTTCTTTCTCCATTAGAGACATCACCTTTGAGTGGACAGATGGCTCAGCACATGCTCCTCTTGCAAAAGACCCAGGTTAGGTTCCCAACACCCACTTCTAGTGGCTCATAACCACTTATAACTCCAGTTTCAGGGAATCCAATGCCCTGTTCTAACCTCTGCAGGTACCTGCACACTTGTGCATATACCACTCACCCTCTATACACACATGTTTATACATAATTCAAACATCGAAAAATAAATACATCGCTCTCACTCTCCTATTATCCCAAGAAGCACACTGGACCACAACAACCCAATATTAGTATGTATTTATAAGTCTGACTCATATAGAAATGAATAATATGCATGTATAATGCCAATGGTCCAATTCATATTGAACCAAGTTCATGGGCTGGGTTCGATTCAGGGAAGAATTCTTCCTGAACATTTTCAGAGGTGACACAGCTCTGTGAATACCTTGATTTGGGACTTTTACAAGTAGAAGAAATAAACTTCTGTTGTGTTATGTCACACAGTTTGTGGCAATTTATTACAACAGCTGAAGAAAATTAATGCATAGGTTTTCTTGCTTTTTCTCTAGTCATTGAATTTTCAAAGTCTTAAGAAATATTTATATGCATCTGCTTGAATATTCATAAAACACCTCTGCAAACCTAATCAAGAAACTGACAACACTAGCCGCCTTTCGGAAAGGGAACACGGTACACGCAGGATAAGGAACACTTTGCCTCAAAAAGAAAAAGATTCCAACATGTGATGTTATCTGCTTTAAAAATAAATGAAATACACATTTTGAAAGTCTTGCATTCAAACTCAACCTACCTAGCAACCTTCCTCTTCTCCCCAAAGACCACCACCTGCATTATTTTGTTTGTTGTTAGTATGATGAACTACTTGAAGCAGGCTATATTTGGGAAAAAAATTTATTCTGGCCTATGGTTCTGATTGGAAGGCTAAGAGGCTACACTAACCATGATTTTCTTCTGACAGAGTCTCAGAATGGCATCGAACTTTGTATGGCAAAAGTCCGAGTGCAAGTGTGTCTTTCTGATCTCTTCTTGCAATGAAGCCACCAGGATTCAGTCATAGTGGGGGATGGCAGAGGGTGATTAACAACTACTTAACCCTAACTGCTTTGCAAAGGCCCCCACCTCCAGACACCGTAGTCATTGTTTTTAACTGCTTACCACCTCAAAATGGGGATGGCGCCGGGCGGTGGTGGCGCACGCCTTTAATCCCAGCACTCGGGAGGCAGAGCCAGGCGGATCTCTGTGAGTTCGAGGCCAGCCTGGGCTACCAAGTGAGTCCCAGGAAAGGCGCAAAGCTACACAGAGAAACCCTGTCTCGAAAAACCAAAAAAAAAAAAAAAATTGGGGATGGCATTTCACCACATGAAACCTTGGAGGAGACTCTAAAGCATTTCAAACCATAGCAGTACATTTTATTTTGGTTTGGCTTGAAACAGGGTCTAAACACTGTAGCCTAAGTTGGTTTTTGGGACTCACTATGTAACCTAGGCTCGACGACTTACCAGTGGCTACACCACTTTAAAAAAAATGCCTCCCTCTCCCAGCTCCTCTGGTTTCATCCCCATGAGTGCTGGCATTAGAAGTATGAGCCACCACATCCAACCCATTCTGTTTGTTTGTTTGTTTGTTTGTTTGTTTGTTTGTTTGTTTGTTTGTTTTCCAAGACAGGGTTTCACTGTGTAGCTCTCTGGATGTCCTTGAACTAGCTCTGTAGACCAGGCTGACCTCTACTTCCCAATTGCTGGGATTAAAGATGTGTGCCGCCACCACCCAGACCCTTTCATTTTGTTAACAAGAGGTAAAAGATGCAGCTCCTTCTTTCACAGAGGTCCCATGGTTCATAGCCATTTTTCCTTTTTTTTTTCTGCTAAAAACATGGGAAGACAACCGTCTAGTATTATCAGAAAATATCTTTACTTGTCTTCTTTCAAGTTATTACTTGAGGATAAAAATGCTCATGAGAGGAAAAAAACGTACTGAAAGCTGAGATAATGTTGTTATCCACAATGTCACTTAATTACTGACTTAATAAAAATCCATTGTCACGTATCCACACCAAAAGACAAATTTTATGGGTAAAGAATTTTTACAGATGATTTAAAAACAAACTAATCAAACAGTTTGAAACTGAATCTAAAAAGTTATGCATTGCTAATTATATCTCCAGAAGTGTTAGACAAAATGGGCTCAAGGGTCTTTCAATGTCAAAGCCTCCAGTGGAGGACATAATGTAACTTGTGTACTTCAGTGAAATGCTCCATAAGGCAACTCTATGTAATATCAATGATCAGTACATGTTTCATGACTTAGATTAAATTAAAAGTATAAAATATAGAGCTAGAAGTTACTGGAGGTAGCAGGTCCCTGTAAAGTTCTAAAAGTGGGACAAGCCAGGACTGGTGGCACACTCCTGTAACCCCAGAACTCAGGAGGCCCTGGCAAAAGAATCAAGAGTTCTAAAACAGCTTGGACTACTATTATGGAACACTGTCTTTGGGGCATAACATGGTCATTATCCATCTTAATCAATACAGTGGTGATACAGTTGTTCAGGGATCACCAACGCTCTTATAAGTAACCTGGTCATATCTTTAGCTGTAACTTACCCTAGTGACTTCACTTTATACAGCAGCATTTGGCTCATTCTAAATGCAAACATAGAGGCAGGCTGGATCAATGAGTAGAGTGGTTACTGTGATAACATGAGGACCTGAGTTTGGATCCCTAACATCCATGTAAAATTTGGCTGTGGCAATATATGTCTTAACTCCAGTACAAAGAAGGTTAATAAAAACAGGTGGGCCCTGGACACTTACTGGACAAACACTCTAGCTCAGTGGTTCTTTATTATTATTATTTTTTTTTATTTTTATTTTGCAATACAATTCAGTTCTACATATCAGCCACGGATTCCCTCGTTCTCCCCCATCTCGCCCCCCTCACCTTTCCCCCAGCCCACCTCCCAGTCCCACCTCCTCCAGGGCAAAGCCTCCCCCGAGGACTGAGATCAACCTGGTAGACTCAGTCTATGTAGGTTCAGTCCCCTCCTCCCAGGCCGAGCCAAGTAATCCTGCATAGGCCCCAGGTTTCAAACAGCCAACTCATGCAATGAGCACAGGACCCGGTCCCACTGCCTGGATGCCTCCCAAACAGATCAAGCCAATCAACTGTCTCCCCCATTCAGAGGGCCTGATCCAGTGGGGACCCCTCAGCCATTGGTTCATAGTTCATGTGTTTCCATTCATTTGGCTATTTGTCCCTGTGCTTTATCCAACCTTGGTCTCAACAATTCTCGCTCATATAAACCCTCCTCATTCTCGCTAATTGGACTCCCAGAGATCCACCCGGGGCCTAGCCATGGATCTCTGCATCCAGATCCCTCAGTAGTTGGATGAGGTTTCTAGCACGACAATTAGGGTGTTTGGCCATCCCATCACCAGAGTAGGTCAGTTCGGGCTGTATCTCAACCATTGCCAGCAGTCTGTTGTGGGGGTATCTTTGTGGATTTCTGTGGGCCTCTCTAGCACTTTGCTTCTTCCTATTCTCATGTGGTTCTTAACTTGTGGATCGTGATCCCTTTGGTGGTTGAACGACCCTTTTGCTGGGCTTGAATATCAAGTATCCTGCATATCAGATATTTACATTATGATTCATAACATTATCAAAATGATAGTTAGGAAATAGCAATGAAAATAATTTTATGGTTGGGGTCACCATGATGTAAGGAACTGGATTAAAGGGTCACAGCATTAGGAAGGTTGAAAACCACTGCTCTAGCTGAAACAGCAAACTCCAGGTTCAATAAGAGACTCTAAAAGTGAGGGGTTGATGGGTCCAATCTTGTGTGGATAACTATGGCTGCTGAGTATGCGCTCATGTTTTCAATGACCATGTCATATCAAGAAGGCAGCACCCTTCAGCTCTTAAAATCCTCCCATCTTCTCTTCTGCAATGTTGCGAAGGCCTTGAACTATGTCATGTAGATATCCCATTTAGGACTGATCATGCAACAGGCACTTAGTCCCAGCACTTTGATCAGTGAAATGTCTCTGCAGTGACTGCTGCAGAGTGCACAAGGAAGCTTCTCTGACTAAAGCTGAGAGTAGCTTTAATCTGTGGCTATAAACGTAATTATTTAGAAGGCAGTTTGGTGGGCACAGCATGTCCATTTAGCAAAATAACAGTAAAAGCTTCCCCAGTGGGGCTTATGACCTCCCAAACCACAGGCTTGTAGCCAGGTTTATAGTACCAGGAGCAAATTCCTTCTCTTTCATAAACTGAAGACCTGAGACTGCTTCTGGGGTCCAGAGCAGAGGAAACAGGGGGTCTCCCTATAACACATAGTGCTGGGGCTTGGCTCTTTCATAGAGGCTGGAAATCATACCTCCCATGCTCTTCTGTCCCCGTGGTGGGGGCTCAGCTACACCCTCATCCCTCTGATCCACCTCTCAAGTGCTAAGACATGTTCTATTGCCAGAGTTGCGTTCCTCACCCTCACTAGCTACCACTGCATGCCTCATGCCCGTCCAGCCTGCAGCCCCGCTTCTTCTAGGTGTCATTTCCATGGCCCCTTACTGCAAACCTACCTCAAGAGACCTCATCTTCTTCCTTTCCTTACATCTTTCCCTAGATGAAACCCTTCTGTTTCCTTGCTCATGTCCTGCAAAACCATCAGGAACCCCTTGAGCCATTCCACTCTATTGGTAGCTTTGGCTGTCAGGAGGGGACCCAAGGCTTTATAAGATGAAATCCTGGTGACCTTTATTCTCAAGTCTTCAGAATGTGTCCTCTGCTTTTTTACCCAGGAACCCTCTCTTCTATTATGAAACTCCAGTGTGGCCCCTGGAAAAACTATAGGCCTTTGTCAGGAGACACATCTTATTATCTCTCCTCCCTTATAAGGGGACAGGGTATATGGGTCTTTGTCCCTATTGTCTAGACATTTTAAGATACCATACTGGTGGCATGCTTCTGAGCAGAGGGAGGAACTTCACTACTCTATGGTGGCTTTCTCTTGTCCCCAGCACCTCACCTATTATCAGATGACTAGCAGAGGCCTAAACCACAAGGATCTCAGCATTCTCCAACACCAGGACTATATCACTTGGGAAAAGGGAGCACAGATTTTGGGGAGAAACTCTCTATGTCTAAAACTTACCAGGAACTGGACTACCAGATGCTCTGGAGGAAAGCACAGGCGAGCAGAGGAGGGAATCAGGGGTCTGGCAGGAGTGGTCCAAAGAGACAGACCAGTTGCCTATGGTTCACAAAGGAGGATCATTCTTCCCAAAGGATGCTGGGAGGGCTCCTGATGACGCCCTTAGGAGGCCCAACCATATATAAGAGGAGTGTGCCCAACCACAATCTAATGGAGTAGAAAGAAACACATTCATCAGGCATTGTTGATTCCTTCTCCCCATGCTCCCGGCCCCCACCCATCCACTTTCAGATAAGAAATTAGGCCTCCATCATGCCAAGACACCCCTTTGGGCATTCCTGAAGAACTGAGCTAAACTTGGCCCCGGCTTTCTCAAAAAAAACTGGTGAGTTCTTTTCTTCTGAAATACAGGTTAACCGCAGTATAAGCTGGGGGATAGAGAGACATGGCCACTAAGTGGCAGTTTCAACTCTAACACCATGTGACAGCAGATTTTGTTTTGCAGGCGGGAGGGGAAGTGGAGTGAGGTCCCACATGTTCAGGTTTTTTATGCTTTGAGCAACCAGTCTGTTCTGTCTCTCAGATATAGGGTTGACCCCTTATCTATGACCAAAATGGAGAGCTCTATACCATCACCTTTGCCCTCCACGTGCCTGGGAAAGGAGGCCTAACCCACTGAGGAGCCCTTGGAACCTTCTAACCCGTCATTTTCACCACCCCTGCTATTCTTATCCCAGGGCTCCACTAAACTTCTGTCTCTGGGAATAAGAAACTAATTCGGGCCCAATCCAAGATGATATATCCCTATTTCCTTACAAGATCTAAAATGGATAAAGCAGGACCTAAACAGATTTTCAGACAACCCTGACAAGTACATAGAGGTCTTCCCACATTTAACTCGGGATTTTGAGTTGACTTGAAGGACACACCATTATTTTAAGATAGATCCCAACCAGATCTGCAAGGCTAAGGATCTTGGAGGCTGCCCAAAGGTTTCAGGATAACTTAGATACTTATTATGGATCTCAGGACCTACCCAGTTGAGGACACAGAAGTTCCTTCCAAGGACCCTGATTAGGGCTATAACAAGCAAAGAGACTTCAGAGAGCTTGCCTAGCAGAAAGACTAACAAATAGCCAGGCCAAGCCCCTTAGTTACATTAAATTATCTACCATAGATCATGGGGCATAAAAGAATCTCACTGCCTTCCTGGGAAGGCTAAATGAAGCATATACCACTAAGTCCTGGCAGTGTAGGACAGATAATTCTTATATATAAATTTATCACCCAGTCAGCTCTGGACATCCACCAAGAGCTCCAAAAGTCAGCCTTGGGTCTGGAGGCTCCTCTTAATGACCACTCTGTTTATTCCAATTGGGGTCATGAAGAGGAGGAAATAAAGGCCCAAAGTGAGAGTGTGAGAAGAAAAGGCAAACACAACTCCTGGCCACTCTGCAGACAGGAAAGGTACTGCTCCTACCCTCCAGGCAACTCCCATACACACACCACAGGCCAGTCCGTTAGAAACAGTGCCCAATTAAGGGCTGTGGAGGCCATGCCTACAATGTAGCCAAATGAGACATTGGCAGTGGGACTGTCCTGAGAACTGAACAATGCCCAGGATGGACCTGATGGCTGAGTTCCTTGCGACCATCCAATAAGGCCTATGACCTCTGCTGGCACCACGTACTTCTATTTCTATCAACAGGGAAGAGCCAAAGTTGACCCTTGGTATTATAGGTAGGGTCATTATATTCTTGTGTATGGGTGCCTCCTACCCTGCTTTTACTTTGCTCCTGGGAAATTGACCAAAGCTTCTTATTGGAGTTGAAGGAAAGTCCTAGATCCAAAGCTTTGTGGTCCCTATCTTCTGTCTCAGAGAGCTTAGAGTTTTACTCCTTTGGGATAATGGCACAATGTTGTCCCACTCATTGGATAGGGTATCCTAACAAAGCCGGGGGGGGGGGGGGACTTTTGTTTTCCCAGGTGTTATAGAGGCATCTCTCATTTTTTCAGACTTTGGCTCAGATGGCATCGCCCCTTCTCTCCACAGTGGAGAAGAATTCATCAGAGGTTGATACAACTGTCTAGGACACAGGGATCCCTGGCAGCTTAAAAACTGTGCCTGTAGTAAAAATTCAACTTAAGAACTCTTCCATGTTCCCCCACAAGAAATAGTGCCCTTTAGGCCGGAAACCATAGCAGGCATCCAACCCATGCAGCCTCTTGTCAATCAGCCTCTTCAACATGCGCTTTTGGTACCCTATACCTCTCATGCAACATCCTCATCTTGGCAATAAAGATCACAGCTACTAGTTGGTACAGGACCTCAAGATTTTCAGTGAGGCTGTTATTCTCCTATACCTAGTGGTATCAACCCTTAGTAGGAAATCAACAGTCTTCAATATTATTACACCCAAAGGATGCCTTTTTCTATATACCATTATGCCCAGATTATCAATATATATTTTCCTGTGAGTACTTCTTGCTCACTGGGCAACACCAACAGGTGACTTGGGTTGTCCTGCTTCATAGGTTCCTAAATAGCCTTCACCTGTTTAGACAGACTTTCATTCAAGATCTGAGGGATATGTCCCGACTGGGTGAGGATATTTTACAATACACAGCTAATCTTCTGATTTATTCACCACCATGAGATCTGGCCAAATGCCATGCAGGATCACCCTCAATTTCCTGGCTGATTGAGAGTACTGGGTCTTGAGGGAAACTAACCAATTATTATCTCAAAGTGTAGCATACATGGGTCTTGTCCTCACTCTAAGAGAGCTAACGATCTCTCCCAATTACATCAGGCAATTCTCCAACTTGGGGCCTTCCAAAAGCTGACTGGCTACTGTCACTTGTGGATCCTGGAATACATAGAGCTGACAAAGCCACGGTAAAGGGTCCTAAAAGAAGAAGGAAAAGACTCTCTAATCTGAACCTCAGAACAAAGTTCCTCATTCAACCAACTGAAAAATGGCTTTTACCTGGCCTGGCCCTTTTATGTCCCTGAATGAAGAGGAGTGGTCCTAGGTGTTCTCACTCAGAAAGCAGAGTCCACTTCATACCCTGAAGGACACCTATCAAAGAAACTAGACTGGTAGCCATGATTAGCTTCAATTGTATCAAGACTTTGACTATAGTATCTCTCCTAGTTGAGGAAAGAACCCAAATCTCCTTGGAGGATTCCTCGACTATATACACACACCATCATGTCTCTGACCTATTAAAAGCTAAGAGAATATTCTAGCTTGCTGATAGCCATAATATAAAAGTAGAAAACCCAAAATTAATAGTCCAAAGGTATAATGGCATTGGTCCATTCATACAGCCTGTTTCCATTCGAAGAGGATATAGTGTCACCTCTCTATGATGGCCTGAGGTCTTCAAGACTGCCTATGTCAACAGACTGGACCTTATGGAAAGACCTCTTCTCAATGTATACTAGGCCTGGTTTATAGTCAGCAGCCATTTTCTTCACTATGGTGTCTGCAGAACCAGCTATGCTGAGGTCATTGAAGCCAGGCCTCTGCCGGGGAAACCTCTGCACAGCGGCCTGAGTGGATTGCTTTGACTATGACATTTCTCTTCAGTAAAAACAAAAGAGTCACCATACCCACTGATTCTAAGTATGCCTTCCTGGTCTTCCATGCCCATGTTGCCATTTGGGTGGAAAGGGGGCTACTAAGAACCCTGTAAACCCAGCTAAAAGAACCTCTGTAAAATCTGCGCCTCACAGGCAAGGGACTTATTACCAATGTTTAACTAAACTGATAGATCAGCAAACTGTCTTCTAAATATCTGTGCTTCTATATATACAAAAGCAGTCCCAGCCTTAATCAGAGAAGCTTCTCCTTACATTTAACTTCAGTCAATGTAGAGGCTCATGGACTCCCAAGATGTAAAGAATATGCCATGGTTGTAGGTCCAGCCTTAAATAAGACATTATTCCACCCTCTCCAAGGCCCAAGGAATATTGTAGAGCAGGGGCCAAGAAGTATGTAAGAGTGGAAGACAGAGCCAGGCAGTGGTGGTGCACACCTTTAATCCCAGCACTCTGGAGGCAGAGGCAGGGAGAGCTCTGTGAGTTCGAGGCCAGCCTAGTCTACAAAGTGATTTCCAGGACAGTCAAGGCTACACAGGGAAACTCTGTCTCAAAATACAAAACAAAAGAGTGGAAGACAGAATGAGGGGCTTCAACATGCCATTCTGTAGACTCCATATAACCATCACAATAATCATTAACTCACAACAGCTGTGGTCCCCTACACTGGGTCCATATGTGATTAGTCCTATCAACCATCAGTCTTGAAAGAGAGAGGGGCTCACAGGGTCCTATTCTTTACCTATGAACTATTATTGTCTACTGACGGATTCTGGATGAAGTGGAGTCATTGTGTGCCGACTACTGCACTCACCAGGGTCCAACAGATCATTTCAAAGCCATGGTTTCATGAAGATGACCCTGGTTAAACTCAGTGGGTCACAAAACAAAACAAATCATGAACTTAAATGAACTTAAGAGAGCTTTATGGAAAAAGAAGGTGGGCATGGGGTGGTAAGGAGGGTCAGGGTGAATGCGGTCAGTATGTACTTCATACATGTGTGAAGAACAAATGTATTTAGGACACATTTAATTAATAAAAATATTTTAAGTGGGTCTCAGATTGTGGAACCTCTCTGGACAGTAGCCATTTTTATTGAAGCATTCACTGCTGGAACCACTGAAATGAGGACTCTAAAGTAATTTAAGGTAACCATAAGGCCAAGCAAACAACCAAAAATGCAGCAATGGTCCCTAAGGAGCTAGAAATGTCCCTTATCACCACCAGTCCCATGTAGTCATACACGACAGCTTATACACCAGAGGAAGACTGGGCCACAGTGAAGGAATATGCCCATTCTCTGACAGGGTAGTACCAACAGGGGCAGATTCTCCCTCAGAACTCACAGTGGAAGATTCTTAAGGAAATCCATTATGGCTGACATTTCAGCAGGGACAAAATGCAGTCTTTGTAAGGGTCAGTTGTCACTGAAGAGCTCTTATAAAGTTATCAATCAAGTCTCTGAAGCCTTTGAAGTTTGTGCCTAAAATAATCACAGCACAGGAAGTCACCTCTCCCTGCCCAGAGACATGGCCAACACCCAGGGGATTTTGTCCAAGTGTCAACTTGCCATGGATCTGAATACTTGTTGGTGATGATTGATTCCTTTACTCAAGGCTAGATTGAAGCTTTTCTCATCGACAAGAAAGGCTTCAGAAGTCCAAAAGGCCATTTTTCAGGAATTTATACTTCTTTAGCCTGCTTCCGCCTACTTCAGCTTGACAATGGGCTTGCCTTTGTCTCTAAGGTCACACAAATATATGCAACTTCCACCATCATGCCTACTTTCTACCAAGGACACCTGACTCCCATTATAATGACATCTTCACTCAGCAGAACGTAGTCAGATGAGTCATCACCTCTATTCACTGAAGGATTCAGAACCCAAATCCTAATGGGTGGGGATATTGGCGGCTAGTGCTAGGACTCAACAAAATAAGACATGAACAATGATAGTTGCTGATGATCAGCCCTGACTGAGCCAGCTCAGGACATAAAGAACAATAGCTGATGGTGATAAAAAAAATTTAGCTGGATTAGTTCACACTGGCTTAAGATTTCCCTTTCAGGGAAGGATGTACAGAATACTGTTACCTTTCCCTAGCGAACTTTCCAACTTCAGAAGTTCTTAGATCTATATACACATTCTTACATTCTGTTCATTTATCTATAACAGACTGAATACTAAGTAAAGTGGGCTTAAAAAATCAAACTCCTTTCCTGGAAGTACCCACCCTGAGGGAGACACAGATTTACCCAGGAAATTAGGGTTCCGTTTTTGAGTTCTTAGTCTAGTTGATAGAGTAATTTTAAAATGGACTCAGAAGGGAGCTTGGGCATTTTTTTAGAGCTTGAGAGAACCGTTACAACAGAGCAGACAAACTAAATATTGACAAGTTCCAGAGGAGGGAGAAGGAAAAAGGAAGACAGAAAGCCGTACCCTTGAGTTCAGGCCTACAGTGATGGTCTCAAGGCAGATGTAGAAAGGTTTGTGGATAGTCTTCAGAAATATATTTGAAAATGTCCAAAGTGTCAAAGCATGCATGCTTAGGATTTGGGCTGGTATCCAAAGAAGAGGGGAAAGTTTCACTTTTTTGAGAACACAGAAAACTGGACAGGCTTAGCAGCAAAGCTTGGCAAGCAACTGCGTTGAGGGAGGGATTTCTGGGTAAAGAGGATAATTATTTGCCCCATCTCCTTAGCATGTCTTCTAGTGAATCGGCTTTCCTAAGGGGCCATCTCTCAGGTCGGTGATTGTTAGGACCAGTTGGATTAATGTCCAAGGCAAATCAGAACACCTTGTCTCTGCCTGGGGCCAGAAATAGGACTCAGATTCTATTCTTTTGATCAGGTGGAAGTAGTTTTTTCATAATGGGCCTCAACAAAGCCCCTATACTTATACCTTTTTACATTTTTTTAAATCTTAAGTTGGAAAAATTGTGATACTTTCTTTTCTAGTGTTACCAAGGAAACAGAAGGTGGCATCCAATGATGACTATGAAGGAGGGGGTTCATCCTTATGATCTCCAAGTCTCCTAATGCCTGCCTAATTATCTAACAACAGGGAAGGGATAACAGTGAAAAGAGAAATATTGTGCCATTGCTCTTTTTCTAAAAAGCATATTTTTGCTTCCTTGTTTGCTGTGTTTAAGCTGGCTGTTTGCTCTACTATTGTGGTCTATATGAATTCTTCTCTCTGGGGAGTACAAGAACCAAAACTGATGCTGTTTTAAAGAGAGAGGAAACTGGAGACCTCCCCATAACATTACCAAACCCCCATCTGAAGGTGAAGAGATATTTGCCCATGTCACCCCAGGAAAATGCATGTACTTTTTCTTCAGGGACCTTTTTCTGTTTGGATGACTGGCAGGTATATTTGCATTAATTCTTAAGGGCTAGGACAATAATATGACATGCTCTTTACCAGAAAGCCTCCTGAGGCTTGATAGTAATTCTATAATCTTCCAGAGAGTTCAGAAAGTCATGTTCCCACCAGAACCAGAGATACAACTCAGATCCCGTTATTTTTATCAAAATTTATGAAACAGAGCAGATTAAAAAGAAAAACGAATATCTGGGCATAGTGCCTCCCACCTTTAATCTAAACCCTGGGAAGACAGAGGCAAACAGATCTCTTAAATTCCAGGCCAACCAAGGATACATGGAGAGACCTTGTCTCAAAAAAAGAAAAGTAGTCTCAATCATATGAGATCTGAAAAGAAATGGAACTAGAGAGATGGCTTAGCATTTAAGAGCCTATACTGCTCTTGCAGAGGACCTGAGTTCAGTTCTCAGCACTCACATAGGAAGGCTCACAATTGCCTGTAACTAGATTTCCAGGGTATCTGGCACTTATGGCCTCCTCAAGCACCTGAATTCAAGAGTGTGAATTCACACACACACACACACACACACACACACACACACACACACACATAAGTTAAAATAATTAAACTTTAAATTAACAAAGAAAAAGAAACCTAAGACCCATAAGGTGGCTCAGTGGGTAAAGGCTCTTGCCATGAAGCCTCACAAGCTGAGTTCAATCCCCAAAATCCACATGATAGAAGAAGTGAACAGACTACCATTAGTTGTCCTTTGACCTCCACATAAGCTCCATGGCACACACATGCACACACATACACATGTGCACACATACACATGCATACACATACACACATAGCCCCACAGCAATAACAACACAAAGATTATTCTCAGCACAACTACACAGGACCACACCATAGCTTGCTCCCATACCCTTTTGGGATGCACACTGCCTTCAAGACTGGAGGGCATACCTCTGGTACTCTGCTGTCTATTGTATACTTTCCTGAATTCTAGAGGGACCCCATTCTCATGAGAACTACAGGCAAAGTAGGCCCCTCATGTTCCAGCATATTAAGTCCTGTGGCAAAACCCACTAAACATAGATCCCAAACAAAAAAAACAACAGCAAAATCGAAACAAACAGAGAAGCTGTACTTCGAAGTCCAGTGAGACCCAACTGAACACCACACAAAAAACCCATACCCCAAGAGACACTGTCCAGAGAAGGCTCCAAGTGGAGCTAATCATGTTAAGCAATCAAGTCAGCCTCAGAAAGTCAAGTAGCCCATGATTTTTCTCATTTGTAAGTCCTAGTTGTCTAAAGATACATTAAAATTCTGTGTGAACTGATGCCATGGAAGGAGATGACAAACTGTGTAGTGGAAAGAAATGTAAGCAGAGCTCACGGGAGCGGGGAGGGGAAAGAAAGAAGAAGACCAGGTTTACTGGGGGAGAAATATAACTAAGGAACGTTATATAGTTGCATGAAAACAGCACCAATGACCTGATCAACAAGTCAGTAGAGAAGGCTATTCCCAAAGAAATCCCTCACATGAAAGGACAGCTATCTGTCCAAACAAATGTAATAGAAATCTCACCAGAATAGGAAGAACTCATCCTTCCAACGAATGAGGTTAAAAATAGTGGAAGCATTAAAAAAGGATATAAGTAAACAGCTGAGTGGATTAGAGAAGAATTCAATACAGGGTCTGGAGAGAGAGTGGAGATCGAGATTCTGAAAAGGACCAACAGAAATGTTAGAAATGAAAGCCTCAAAGGAAAGAGATTAGATGAAACAAAGAAAATATATGAAGGCTTGAAGTCAAGGTTTCTAGAGAAGGATATGGCTGGCTGCTTTGAAGAGTTCTGCAGGTAACACATAATAGTAGTTTTACACCTTGATAACAAAGGTCTATATTCCTCTATTAGAAATTTAAGCCAACCCCATGCCTGTAATCTCTATGCTTGAGAAACTGAGGCAAAAAAATCCAAAGTTCAAGGCAAGCTGGTCTACATGACCCTATATCAAAACAAAACATAATAAAATAAAATCTAACAAAGAATAATAGGAGCTCTACTGGTGTTGATGAACACCTCTGTCTTGGACTATGCACCTCCTGGAAAAGGCATAGACTGGGGGTAACAACCCTTCCTTCTCACTGTCAAGTTGCTCAGAAACTCAGTGGCAGTGTTTTGGGACCAGAGACAGAATAGCGCTCATCAGCCCTACTCACTAGTACAGGTTAAGCATGCCTATGAGAGTGTGCCTCTGTGTGCCTCTGTGTGTGTGTGCCTCTGTGTGTGTGTGTGTGTGTGTGTGTGTGTGTGTGTGTGTGTGTGCCTATGTGTGTGCCTGTGTGTGTGTGTGTGTGTGTGTGTGTGTGTGTGTGTGTGTGTTTGTATGTGTAACAAGATGGGGGGGGCAGGAGTCCAGCTTAGTGCACAGCACAAGTCCCTCTCTGATTCTGAGGAACGGGAGAAGAGGAAGAGGTTATAAACAAAGGAGTCAAACAAGGTTAGTGAGGAGGCTGAGCCTGATGGTGCAGGCCTGCAATCTCAGTTACTCAGAAGGCCGAAATAGGAGGACTGCATGTCCAAGGCTAGCCTGGACAGCTTATCTAGACCTTGCTTCAACCTGGAAAAAAGAAACAAAAGGAAAGAGATGTTGCTGCCTGGTCAAGCAGCAACATCTAGGATGTTGCGAGGCCTCTAGAATCAATGTCCCGTACTGCCCCAGATAAAACAAAACAGGAAAAGATTAGGAAGGGTTTCTTCTCTGTAGCAGATACAAAAGACAGATGATGGGGTTGGAGAAGGCAGGGCTCCACTCAGGCAGAGGGGCAATAGGAAGGAATGTGTATCATAATCCCAAGAAAGGGCTTCATCACTAGGAGAAGGGCCACTGTGGACTTCAGAGCAGGATGCTTCCCCCTGGAACAAAACTTTCAAGTCGAAGGCAACAGACTGGAAGTCCAACAGGACAGAGATGAGGGCATTTGAGCAGAGATGAAAAGGATACAGGCAGCAGGCAGAGCAGCCATTATTTGTCCAGAAATCCCAACCTGAGATTCTTGTTTATGAAGAATTTAAGCTACAATGTTTGGGTTTCCCACCTGTTTTAGCTATGGTCACCCACAATCCCATCTGCCTTTATGGGAGCGCATCTCAGCTAGGTACTCAGCAAAGTTGTCATATCACTGGGGACATGTTCAGTGATGTACCTGGTGGGTTTCTTTGGGAGAAAGGTTGTTTTGTTTTGCTTTGCTTTGTTTTGTTTGAGGCAGGGTCTCTCTATGTACATCTGACTGTCCTGGAGCTCTCTACTATGTAGACCAGGCTGGCCTGGAACTCTCAGAGATCAGCCAGCCTCTGCCTCCCGAGTGTTGGGATTAAAGACCTGAGCGGCCGACACCCATCTTTTTTTAAAAATGAATTTGGGAATATGTAAAGGGTTGGGAAATGTATTTATCTGTGGATCAGGGATTGAAACTTAGGCTTCACACACTCCAGGGAGTCACAGCACATGTGTGGCCATGCTGGGCATTTTACATGGATATTGGGGTTTTAAACTCAGGTCCTTATGGTTGCACAGCAAGAGGTCTTACACACTAAGAGGTACCCATTTTGACAGCCTTTTAGGAGAAATCTTTCTTTGAGGATTTGTTTTGGTTTGGTTTTTTGTTTTTGTTTGTTTGGTTTTTGTTGTTTTTGTTTTGGTTTGCTTTTGTTGTTGTTGTTGTTTTGTGGTTTATTGTTGGTTTTGTTAGATCCAATGGATAATCTCGGTGTCCCACAAAGGAGCAGATGAAGAAAATGAAAATAGCTTGGCAAGGCAATTTCTTTTTGTAAAACGTTTGGCTAGAACTCAAGCCCAGACAGCAGGCCCATTTGGACAAGATGGCTTCTGTCTTTCATCCCTGATGTAGGTGGTGACTGCTTCTGGTGCCATTGTTGGGAACTCAACTTCACAATCTGACATGGTTGGCTAACTGGCCCAGAAGGGAAGAGGAAGGTTCAGGAAGTAAGAGCCCCCCTCCCCCAGGCACCTTCCTTTGACAGAAAAAAACGTTTCTGCCAGTTTGGAGACAGGGTCTGCAGTAGCTCAAGCTGATCTCCAACTAGTGGTATTGCTGAAGATGACCCTGAACTCTTGATCTTCCTGCCTTTGTCTCCTAGGTTCTGGTTTCACTGGCAAGTGCCAACTTGGCTGGCAGGAGAAGCCTTTCTAATGATCTCAAAGTCTCTTCTGGATTTTTCTTTCAATCCAGCTTACAGCATAAACACTGAGTACTGATATTAAGTAGTAAATTCTATGAGATCTTTCCTCTAATGTGCACTTGCTGTTTCTGGGCCAGTGTGCGTCTTTAAACCAGCCCACGGTTGCTTCACTCCTATCTCAAAGTTTGAGAAACGAAGAGATACAAGGGAGAAAAAGACACAAATGAAGCACTAGCATTAAAATACAAGATCAAATCAATTGTATCAGCATGAATAGAAGAGCCATTTTTTAAAAAAGGATGCTGATCGTGGCACAGTGGTGCAGACCTGTAATCCCTACCTTTGAGAGGTGGAAGCAGAAGCATCAGAAAGTCAAAGTCATCCTTGGCTGCACAGTGAGTTAGCACTCAGCCTGGGCTACAGGAGTAGACCTTGCCTCAAAACAAACAAGCAGCAATCAAGCAGACAGACAAGATGATAATCCTAAGAGTTAAGGATGTTACCACACTTTATAGATAAATACAATTGAAAGAACTAATAGCGTGGAGAGAACAGTATTTTCTGGAGTGAATTCCTGGTGCTTACATACACCAGACCTGCAGAACCAGAAGAGCCATGGTGGATTACAGGAGTCTGAGGAAACTACCTGGAAAAGACTTAATAATTTCCTCCTCTTCCCCTGACACATGCCAGAACCCTAAGGAAATTGGCTGCAGAAGCCAATATCTCCCCTTCTCCTCTCCCTCAAAGAGTTCCAGGTGGCACCTGCTAGAGCTAGTGGAATCTGACAAAGTTCCCTTTCAACTCATGAAAGCTGTGCTAGCAGTTCACTGTATAAATCTGTGCTGCTCTTGGCCTTGGTCAGAGAAGCATCTTTTAGCAATGACCAGCAGTTAATGCAGAGACTCAAAGGGGTCACAGTGCTGAGAATAAGTAATTGTGGGTGCTCAGTGATAGGTAGGATGTCTATATCAACCCTCTTTCACCAATGCTCAGGGAACAGGGTGGAAGAGGGGGGAGAAAGAATGTTTAAGAGCCAGAGGACAGGGAAGGTGTCACATGACCATTGCACTCATGAACCCACCCTAGCTCCACAAGATCTGCAGGAGATCAAGCTGGTCCACATTCCAGTCTAGAGTGGGGGGAGGGGTTGGCTAAGCCCCACCATAGCTGAGGAGCTATTGGATGTTGATGGCTGCTAGGGAAAGAAGGGGTTTGTTAGGGGATGTAGCCACTGACAGGTTGCCCATGCTCCACTGGAGGGTCCCACATCCATGTGCATATGGACAGCACTCATTAGTCTTGGTGAGTTATAAAAAGAAAAAAAAAGAGGACATGAAGTTGGGAGGGGATGTGTGTTGTATGGGTATCTGGAAGGAGTCAGAGAGCATAGTGGGAGATGTATGTGGTCAAAATTGTATAAATATATGAAATTGTCAATGAATAATAAAAATATTATTTTCTAAATATGAGACACATAATAGATACCAAAGGCTCTCCACATATCCACTCAGAGACAAAAGTGAGGGTTTCATTCACCAAATATTCATAAATTCCTAAGCAAATGGCAAACATCACATTTAAGAATACAATGCATGTAATATTTGTAAGAAATATATGCATGTAAACTTTAAAAGACTACCCATTTTTAAAAAATGTCATCTTTAATCCGATTCTGACTGTGTGGTCTCGTGCAACAGTTGGTAAACTAGAGTAACTGGGCTGCTACAAGCATCTGAAGTTGCCAAATAGCCAACATGAGTTAGAAAAAGTACATGCTGATAGTCTGGGAACATATTAAATGAAGTGTTTAAAAAATGTAGCGCATGTGCCCATCACCTCCATACATACCCCCATCACAATTTGCAAAGTAGAGGCTTGATTGGATTTAATGCACTGCTAAAAATAAATTTTATATCATTGGGTGATGTCTACTGTAGAACATTATAATTATATCAAAACTGTTTACTCGGAATTGACAAAAGAGCCTCATTTGGGCTGGGGAGATGACTCAGTGGATGAAGCGCTTGCCACACAAACACGAGGACTTGAATTTGGATCGCTAATGCCCACATAAAAGCCAGGCATGGCCGTGCCCATCTGTAGCCTTGCTGAAATGGTGAAGTTCAGGTTCAGTCAGAGGCCTTGTCTCAAAAAGTATCATGGAAAGCACTAAAGGAAGACACCCAACACTGGCCTCTGATCTACTAAAGCACAAGCACATGCGTGTGTGCGCACACACACACACACACACACACACACACACACACACACACACACATCTTGTTGCATGCCAATTCACTAAAATTTAGCTAAATCTTAAATTTATTTTTATTCATAGTCCATCCAATTCATAGCCAAGGCTTGTCATCTATTTATGCATTTAAAACGAAAATAGAATTCATCTTATCACTCAACATGCCCATGAAACCCAAGATTAAAATTCCCTACCTGTTCTCCCATTCAACATCTGGATCTGAACTATAATCTGCCTATAAATAAGAAATGAGAATTTTGATCAGGCAGCTTTGCAATCTGTTCAAAGTAGTCTGGGAATGCTTGATGGCATCACAAATCTCTGGGTAAATTAACTGATGTTAAGACAGTTTAACTATTATAAAATATTTTATTATATTCTATATCCCTTTAAAATGGGTACTTTCTAATGAAGTAATACAGCCAGAGTACGAACTTTAAAAGCACTGTATGAAATTGTTCTTGTAAAAAGAAACTACTCCTACTGTGGAGAGCAGATACCCATTCATTCCTTACAGTTCCCCTTCCAAATGCCTGGGGCAAGACTAAGCTGACTACTCCCCAGAACCATTTCTATTCCTCTTTGGCTCTCAAGAAGCTTGAGTTTCCCAGTCTCCCACATGGCAGATTCCTGACCAGTGGAATGTAGCCCAAAACAGTGCACTCTAACTGGGGCCTGACCCATAAAAGCAAACAACAAAAACTCGCTTGTAGCCAGGCACCAAGGGGGCACACCTGTAGTCCCAGCACTGGAGAAGTGGAGGCTGGAGGCTAAGAAGTTCAAGGTCAACCTCAGCTCCAGAGTGAGTTGGAGGTCAGCCTGGGCCTGCAGGAGACTCTGTCTCAGAGAGCAGCAAGCCTCCCATGGAAAAGGCTCGTCCCTCTTTGTTCTCTCATATTGAAGATGGCCAAGTTCAGCCTGCCTCATTTCCTGAACACTATGTGGAGTAAAACCCTTCTTCACTTCCTTCATATTGCCCATATTGTCAACCATATTATGACCTAGTAAAAGAGAGACATTAGCTCATGCCTCTGTCTTGGTGTCTCAGACCTTGGCTCAAAGCACACTCCCAAATGTCCTCACTAAAATTTTGGAATTAGTGAATATTTATTCTATGCCTTTGCTTTTCTTTTTAGATAGAGCCTCAAAGCTCTCTACGCAGCCGAGAACGACCTTGACCTTCTGATCCTCCTGACTCCCCTCCCTGAGTGCTGGAATTACGGTATGTTATCACGATCACGTGGCAATGACTGAACAGGGCCTTCCACACACTAGTCAAGCACTCTACCAACTTCGCTACATCTTCTGAGCCATGTGGTAACTTTTCTTCCCCATTTGTCTTCATTTTATTTTAGTTTTTAGTTTTTGTTTGGTTTATTTTTGAGACAGGGTATCACTATGTAGCCTTGGCTCGCCTGGAGCTAACTATGTAGACCAGGCTGGCCTCAGACTTATAGAGATCCACCTGCCTTGGCCTTCCTAGTACTGAGAATAAAGGCGTGAGGCACCACACCCAGATCATTTTTCTCCATTTTGAACAGAGATGAGAAATGGAGAGGTGGTATCCTGACATTGCATTAAATTTTACCCAACAGTCATCAATCCTTGCATATTTGAATGCACAATATTAGACCGGTTGCAAGAACGGGGGAAAGGCTTAGGGGCAGCAAACTGTTCACTTGCAGGTGGTTTTAGTAACAGACCCTGCCCACTTCGAAGGAGTGCCCAATTCCTCAGAAAAGCAGGTGCCACGAATGGAATAAAACAGGCAAGGATTTGCCTGAGAGACATGCCTGGGAGATGAAGTGGGGAGCAAGTCAGAAAGGCTAGACAGCTACCAGATCAAAATACAAACCCCTGCCTGGAAAAAGAAGACAGAAAGAGAAGCTTGGGTGCCGGTGTCTGAAGCTGCCATGGGGTCTGAGAAAGGTGTGGCAAGGCCACCGCACCTCCAAACTAGGCATGTTTTCTTGTCACCACCATTCTGTAATTACTTGGCATCAGTCTATAAAGCCTGGGCTCAGATACAGAGATGGATTCAGAGCCTGAGGCTGAGGCCAGCGGGCAGTTAGTTTCCCTCCCTGTACTTCTTCAAGGCTCATTCTCCTAAGCTCTGCTGAGGAGGCTATCCATCTTACCCACATTTCATGTTATCCTGATAGGTGGCAGCACCAGACTTGGTGAGATGCACATCTGTAACCCCAGCACCAAGGAGGCAGGGGCAGAAGGATTGCCATGAGTTTGAGACCATCTTGGGCTACAGAAGGAGACCTTGTATCAATATGCACACACATACACTAATAATAATAATAGTAATAGTAATAATAATAATAAAAAAATAGACTTTAAAATGTTGGGAACATAGGACCAGAACAAACCCAGTCCAGTGAGTGATGGGTCTTTTATTAATATTTTTGGGGGTGCTAGAGAATGAACCCAGGACCTTGTTCAATGTTCCCTATTAAACAGGGATTCCTTGCTGGAAGGTGGTGGGTGGTGGCACAGGCCTTTAATCCCAGCACCTGAGAGGCAGAGGCAGAGGCAGGCAGATCTCTGAGTTCAAGGCCAGCCTGGTCTACAGTGTGAATTCCAGGACAGGCAGGGCTACACAGAGAAAACTTGTCTTGAGAGAAACAAAACAAAACAAAAACAGGGACTCCTTAACTACTTAGGACTTGTATTTAGTTACTGTTCTACAGATTGGAGATTTTTAAAAATGGTTTAACCAAGAAGTTTTTTTCTCTCTATGTACCTGTGTAAGTAAGCAAAATGATGGTGTGGTCCATGGGATCCTCCGGGCCCAGTTACTTCCCATCTTTATATTCCCTCCATTCTTAGACTATAACTACTATGTTCAAGGTCATCTTATTTTCCAAAATGAATGTTGGAGGTCTATTCATAATGTCTATCCTTCACCCAGGAAGAAAGATAAATAGTGCTGTGAGAATAACATTGGAGGCCCCTTATGGGAAAACTGCCATCTCCTAGCCAAAACAAGGAATCTGCCTGTAGATGGAGACTCATGCTATCGTCCACTCCCTTAAGAGTTAATCCAGTTGGACAGGTCAAGGACCTGGCTATGGGACAACCCCTCAGGAAGGCAGGTTCACCTTAAGCCGTGCTAAAGAAATTGGTGGACTAATGATCCCTTTAATGAAATGTTTGCCTTCCCAGAATTCCAGCTCCCTGGTGCAATCCCTACAAGCCACCAGGGATTCTGTTGGCTCTAGTCCTCCTTTCTGAGTCCTGCCTCAGAAAGGCACAACTTTTACCTATTCTTCTCTTCTCCTTACTTTGGGGGCTCGCCTGAACCTAAGTATGCTTTTTTTCCTACTTCAGGCTTCCTTACTCCCTCTCTACAGCTTCCCTCCCCACCATGTGAATATCTGCCACCTTGTGGCGGGCCTCCCTTACCAGCTTAGCTCGAACAGCATTGCTGTTTTTCCCCTCTCTTCTCCATCCTCCTCCTCTTGGCAGTTGCCTGCCCTAGGGTTTTTCTTTTAAACTCTAATAAAATCATCCTCAAACTTCCATTTGAATCTGTTTTTAAATTCTTTTTGGTAAGACTTAAGAACCCCAAGGAGGGGACCCCCCCACCGTCCCCACTATCAGTAAAACACATAAAAGATGTTTGCTAACTATGTGAACCTTTTTTTGGGGGGGAGGGAAGCTATTCCTGAGAAAGTCTTCCTGTTTGCAGACTATAACAGCATAGAGTCTGCTTGGTAACTCCTTGCTCTACAGGAAGCTGTGAAATGCCTTCATTTGGCTGTGCATAAAAACTGCCTCAACTGTTTTCATAGAAAGGGAGAATAAATTCAGGGCATGCATTCTTTGACACAGGCATTTCTTGAGCTCATATTTGAAAAGGTTTTAATTAAAAAAGACTGATGAGGTTTACTTCCTGTGCTACCAAATGAATGAATATTTATGAGAACCATTGATCCAGTTCAATGGCCATCCATAAATTTGCAAATATTGTTTATTGGTTGCCTTGTGTGTGTGCCTCTTTATTTTTACTTTCCTTTCTAGACAAGAGTAAATTTTACTATTATTTCTTTTAGATTATATTATAGACCTTCTGGGCTACCTGCCCAGCCCACAATTTTCCTTCTCTGAGAACTACTCTCCCAACTAATAGTCCCCAACAGTCATAGTTAAAACCACCAAGCCATCCCTTGACCCTCAACTATTGGGCTACAGAAGGGAAATAAGGCAATCAGAGCAAATCCATATCTTCTAAGAATCTACAGCTGAGCTAAATGTAGCAATGCACACCTATAATATCAGATAAGCTGTTGCAGGATGATTGCCAAGAGTTTGGGGACAGCCTGAGCTACAGTGTAAGACCCTATGCAACCTGTACCACTCCAAAAAGAGGGAGGAGGAGGATAAAGAGGATTTGGAGTTGGTGTCTGTCAAACCCAGTCTCTATTGGTCTTTTAACCAGAGATGTCAACTCAGAAATTATGGGGACAAACTGTCATATGCCATGTTTATAAGATCAATGAGAGAGCCAGTCTCTGCACAGAGGAGAAAAAAGCTCACCACCCTACCCTTTTTTGCTGTAGTTACGTGGATCACTGCTTTCCACGGATATTTTCCCAAATGTAATATTCAGATCAGTGAACTGGAAAGACCATAAAGAGCTGCTATGGCGACTGTCAAGTGCTTTCCAGTGTACTTTCATTATTATGACCTAAGTGATGTAAAAGCCTATCCCTCTGCAGTCCTTTGCAAATGTGGCATACTGAAATCAACATGAAATTTGATCAATGAATGTGTGGATTCAACAGACCCCAGACCAGCGAGTATATTTTTGGGTGGGAATGTTACTTCCCGATGACAGAGCTATCCTACTTACTGTTTGTTTACATGGGTATTACAAGTTAAAGGTGATGCTTAGAGTTGGGGGCAATTGGCTTGGCTTATTAAACTGATTTTCAACAATTGGGCTCAATTGGTGTTCTCCATGCATTGGTCTGGAAACTGCATGGATGAATAAGTCATGGATTCTGCCCAGGAACTTAAATGGTTTGTGGCTCTCGGGCTTTAGTGTTCTATGTGCAGGACAAGCCGTATCTAGCAAGAAAGAGTTAAGATTTCTCGGTTGAAAGAAGATTCAGTAGTCTAGAGGCAGAAGAGAGGGGGGAGTGCCATTGATTTCTTCCAAGACAGAAACACATCCAAAAGGGATTTTTTCCCCCTCCCTGATCTGGCTTTACCTATTCCCTTGTGTTTGTCTGCACTCAGTGTTTAAAGAGAGCTCCAGTAAGGAGGGGGGAGAGAAAAACAACTCACATAGCTACTTTTAGGTAGTTTTCAAATCAAACGCTCAGAATTATGTCAGGTTATGAAAGGCTATAAAAATTTTAGTGCAGGTACAAGAAAGAGCTATAGTTTTTCCTAGCCTTCTCTTTCGCTCTGGTATACCCTCCTATTAAAATAAAAACAAACAAAAATAAATAAAAGCATTGAGTCCTCTGCCTTCTGGAACTTTCTATCAGCAGGAGGTAAGAAATCACGCAAATTGCTGAAAACAAATGGTAATGGGCAGTCATTTCTTTTATAATGGACCATTAGATTATTGTATTTGCATGTATCATTAAAATTTATTGCAAATTCTCTAATGGAATGACAATTCTGGAGATATAGTCCGCCTGATACAATTAGAATGTAGGCTTGTAGGAAAAGTTGCTACAGACTCCCCTTGGGCAGGGGAATGTGTATCCTTTGCTATGAAATGATCAGTGAGAATAAAGAATCTATTGTGAATGCTTTTGTCCAATTTAACATTCTCCTCTCATGAAAACCGTAAGATGATTTTCACATTAGCCAGTGATTTGAAGCCTGGACCTTTTGAAGTGAATTTCTTTCTTTAATATGAAACACAAAGTAATCAAGATCAGGGACGTTATCGTTATCTTTTTTATTCTTTGATGGAAAAGGCAAATAATACTGGGGGTAATTATCAATGAGTGCTCAATACAAATTGGTAAAAGCAGTATGTGTGTGTGTGTGTGTGTATTTGTGTGTGTGGGGGGGAGAGCTTTCGAGAACTGGTTCATTCCTTCCACCATACGGATCCCGAAAATTGAACTCAAGCCACCAGATTTAGCCACAAATGCCCTTACCCTTGGAGCTGTCTCACCAGCCCAGGAATTGTAGGTGCATTCACCTGAACAGTGTGCCTTCCCAGCAGAGGAGGATCAGAACTGGGCATGAGGGCATAAGCTTCCTAGGGAGACAGAACCAGCTCAGCCTTGTTCAGAGATACTCACAGGTCCAGCACACAGCTGTGACTTCCTAGGACTGATGAGTGACTTAATCAATTCCACCCCCCCCCCCCCCCCGTGTGTGTGTGTGTGTGTGTGTGTGTCTGTCTGTCTGTCTCTTTGCTCATCTCTCTGTCTCCTTTCTGTCTCTGCCTGTTTCTCTGTGTCTCTGTTTCTCTCTTTTTCTCTCTCCCCCTACCTCTCTCTTTCTAGTATCTCACTCTATAGATCAGGCTAGCTTTGAATTTGCAGTGATCCTCCTGCCTCTGTCTCTCGGTGCTGGGATTACAGGTTATGGGTTCCACATGCCACCAAGCCCAAGAATACCTCTCTTTCTCATCAGTACTTTGAATTACTGGCTCACTCCCTGTTTCCAATGAATTCCTATTCCACGAATATTGCTCCCTTCTGTTCTTTAAAATAAGATAAATTTCTCTCCACTCCTGCCATTGTTATCACTCGATCCAGGGAAATTATAAAATTTCATGGAAGTCAATTTCAATGTCATTTTGCATCAAGAATAATCAGGAAATACCTCCTGAAGCTTGTAATTCTATACTAATTTTTAAGTGAACCTAAGAATATTGAAGACTTCATTTTGTATTGCTATATTAGCTCAGCACATTAAATATTATGCATATATTGTATAAAAGGCAAGAATAATAAACAGGAGAAAGAGAACTGGATTTTAAAAAAACAGTGACTTTAACACGTATTTTAACTAAATGAATAATTCAAATCTGTCTCCTGGCACCAGAAACACATTCCAGAATATTTTTCAGAGATGCATTTTGGTTTATTTGATATTTCATGGCACAATAAGTCTTAGCAATATTCAAATGGTTCATTAAAAGTGAAAGATGACTAGCTCAGGGGATGCCAGAAGAAAGACGTGACTTAAGAAGAATATGTGCAGTTTCCCCCACAGATGTAAATATTTTTAAAGTTATATTTGAAATGCCTGTGGTGTACTATATAACAAATGAGGAAATGAAGTGTGAAATTAAGTGAATTGCTGAGTGATCAACCAGTTTATGTGTGTCAAATGGAATCTCCACAAAACTGGTAATATAGCATTAATTACTTTGAAGAGAGCTGTCCTGGAATTCATACACTTTTCAAACAATGCTGAAACATGCAAAGCTATGTGAATCAACATTTTCTGCAGATGTTTTCCCAAATATCATATCCAAGTGAGTGAAAGAATAGGACCATAAGCAATGGAGGGCCTACTTTCTGGTGCTTTCCGAACCACCCAGTTGGAAGATTTGGTTTTAGTTACAATACTGGTCATTGCAGCTGCTATTATCATCAATTTTCAGCCATTACCCAAAGAGAGTGATTGATTCAGTCTTCTGAAGTGTATATGGATGAGTTTGAATTTGAAAGATGTCTAGGCTGACTCATGAAAAGAGAGTGATAAATGGGAGATACGGAGATACGTTTTCATTTGAAAATGTGTGAGTTAGCAGCAAGAGCCATGTTTGTTAAGTTACAGACGCAGACAAACAATGAGTAAGATTGAAGAATTGTAGGGTATCTATCCATGGTTACAATAAATGTCTTGTCAACATCCATTGTTCTATTTATACCTTGGGAAACAAGTCATCAGGTTTCTATAAATAGAGTAGAAATTCATTTATTTCCACCCTAATCTTGTAAATCTCCAATTTTCACCACAATAAAGGAACTAGACTCTAGAGGATAATGGGGGAATGCATCACAATGTGTAGAATGGGCCTTGTGCCTGGAGGAAGTGTCAACATGATTTGACAAAAAAGAAAGTAAGATAAAAGGGGAATAATGGGGCTCCCTAAAATCTCCAGCAGGTGATTTCCTAGGGAAGAGTGACCAAAAAAAAAGCTAAACAACCTTAAGCTAGTTCTAAGGTACCCACTCAATTTGACATACAAAACAAAAGGAAGATTTTGGTTAAATATATTGGGGGGATGTTTCTTGTTTGTTTAGAAAATCCAAAAAGAATGAGCTACTAAACTAAACCAGGTGGATCAGACCTATTATCCCAGTAATTTGGGAGGCCAAGCCACACCAATTTCAAGTTCAAGGGCTGCCTGGGCAACTTACTGAAACTTTGTCTCACAATTTAAAAAAAAAAATGTAAGAATTCAGGCCAGGAAGTGGGGTCACATGCCTTTAGGACCAGCACTCAAGAGGCAGAGGCAGGCAGATCTCTGAGTTCGAAGGCAGCCTAGTTTACATAGTGAGTTCCAGGATGGCCAGGGCTACACAGAGAAACCCCGTCTTCAAAACAAAAACAAAATATTTCAGAGTGGGCAAGGAAAAAAATGAATTCAAAGTACCAAATTCCTGGCATGCTCAAGGAATCAGAAGCATCAAGTACCCGTGAAGACTGAATGGCAGAATGCTGAGGAAAACCCATAGAGGAGAGCAGGAATGCTCAGGTACAAATGGGAGGATTCATTCAGTTACTGTACCCCAAGAAGTGCTATTCTCCCTCATGGCTCTGAAACCCCTGGCAGCTATGCATTGACATTGAGTCCAAGAAAATGACCCCTAATAGAACACCTATGGGCCCTAATATATGGAGATTGGCAGTGAAACATCCAGGCCCTGTATGAAGTACCTTACACTGAGGCCCTTCCCTTGACAATCTCACATGGATTCCACTACATAAAGCTTTATTGAAACTCTGCTCATAAATTGATCTAAAGGGCCCAGGTATATGTCAAACATATTGCACACATTATATCATTTAATCTTCAAATTAAACCCATCAGAATTCTATTGCTATCCCCAATTAGAGAGAAAGAAAGGAAGGTAATAATACATGGCAGAGGCTCCATTTTACCTCTAAGCTTAACAAAAATTGAATAAGTACTAGGTGTGGTGTCACATACTTTTAAAAAAAATTTATTGATTCTTTGTGGATTTCACATTGTGTATCCTGATCCCACTCATCTCTCATCCCCTGGCATTCACACTCTGCCCTTGCAAACTCCCCCCCAAAACAAAACAAAATTTGAAAGAATGACCAAAAACCAAAGAAACACAAACAAAAAATTCTTTGTGTGGAAGCTGGAGTATGGCTCAGTGAATCACACAGTGTACCCTTTAACCCACACATCTTTACTCGCAAGTGTTCATTGCTATGAGTCATTGGTCTGGTTTGAGGCCTCTGGCTTCTGCTGTGCTATCGATAATGAGCCCTCCCTGGGACTTCTCTTGCACTGTTATCCTGTGTCATGGAGATCCTGCAGTTTGGGATCTGTAGGCCCCGCCCCTTCACATGCTCCTGCAGTTCATAGATGAAGTGGATTTGGGGTGGACTAACTCATAGCCCTGGTTCTGGCCCTGGTTGTCACACATCTTTGATGCCAACACTTATCTCTGTGAGTTTAAGGTCAGCCAGGTCTATGTAGTGAGTTCCAGGCCAGCCAGGGCTACATAGTGATATCCTGTCTCAGAAGAAAAGTGTTGAATAAAATGTAGTATTTAACACAACAGGGGGAGTGGGAAGCACAAGACTCTACCCTTACCTGAGGAGCACTTGGCAGTTAATGGTTGCTGGGGCAGTGGAGGGAGAGAGAGATGTTCTTTAGTGGTAAGTTGCCCATGCTCCTATAAATAACTCTTCATCCATGTTCCTATAAGCCAATGGTTCTCAACATGTAGGTCACAACCCTTAGCAAACTTCTAACTCCAAAATTATTTACATTACAATTCGTAACAGTAGCAAAATTGCATTTATGAAGCAGCAACAAAAATAATTTTATGACTAGGGGTCATCGCAGCATGAGGAACTGTATTAAAGGGTCCTAGCATTAGGAAGGTTGAGAACCACTGCTAAAAGCACTCCTAAATTCGGTGAGTCAACAAACAACAACAAAAAGAAACTCAAAAGTAGAAGGAAAACTACTTGAGAAGAGGAAGGGGACAAATAAGAGTTGGAGAGGGACAAGAGAGAAAATGGGAGGTAAATATGAACAAAATGTAATATGTATATGTATGAAATTGTAAAAAAATAAATAAGGATTGCTATGTATCCTCTATCCTCTCTCCCTGGCCCCAGTTCTACTGTTAGCACACTGCTGACTTCTCAGCATCCTAGGAACTGGAGTACATGGAACCAAATAAAAAAGTCTTAGCTGATTTGGCATACAATAGAGGCTGGAATGGAGGGGGAGATTTAAGTTGGGGTGATAATGTCCAAGCTCTCTCTTTTATCAGGAAATACACAAAGAAGCTGTCTCCACCCCTCAGTGGAGGTAATGACTCCTATTGGATGATCCAAAAATCTCTCTCTTGACCTCCAGATGTAATGGAAATAATAGCTCCACTGCTCTCTCTATTCTTGGGTACTACATTCTCTTGTTCAGTTTCATACAATTTCATCCACCTTTGCAAACACATACTGTTCAAAAATTCTCATGAAATTACCTAATTTAAACATGCCATACACTTCCTCCCAGAACTGCAGCCACATCTTATTCTCCACTGACTAGATAGTAGAGGATAATAATGCCCAGTCACTTTTCATCGCTGTGACAAAATACCTGAGAAGAGCCCTTAATGAGGGAGGGAAGGGTTTGCCTGGGCTCCCAATTTCAGAGTTCATGTGTAGCTGTATTGTGGTGAGGCAGAAAGGTGTGACAGAGAGGATGGAGTAGAGAATACAGTGGAGCAGAGCTGTTTCATGTCATGGTGGCCAGTAAATAGAGAACTCAGTGGGGGATCAGGGATAAGAAATACCCTTCAGAGCGTGGGTTGTCACTAAGGATTTGACTGGCTTTTGGGAATCTAGTCCTCATACTGGGTCGCCTTGCTCAGCCTTAAAACAAGGAGAGGAGCTTAGTCCTACCGCAACTTCATAAGCCATGCTTTGTTGATACCCATGGGAGGCCTGTCCCTTTCTGAGCAGAAACAGAGAAGGATTGGATTGGGGCGGGGAGAGGGGAGGGGAGAGGGGGGAATGGGAGAAAAGGAGGGAGGGGGAATGGCAGTAGGGACATAAAATAAATGAACAAATTTAATTAATTAAAAAAGATACACCCTTCAAAATCATATGCTAGTAACCCAGGTTCTCCAAAAGCCCCACCCCTGACAGTACATCGAGCTATTAAATCATCAAGGGATTAATCCCCCAGTGACCTATTTCTTCCAACTGGGCCCCACTTCTCAATAGTCCGTTCATCTATGAATTCATCAAAGGATAAATCTGTTGGCAAAGTTACCGTCCTCATGATCCAATCACCTCTAACAGCAGCCCTTAGCTGAATACTAAGCCTTTGTGAAGGATACTTCACATGCAAATCATAACAAACCTCTTCTCCACTAATAACACATACACACATCTCTGTTCACTCTAAATCTCTAGAATCATATAGTTTTGAGATACCCCTCAGTTATATAATAATCACAGAAAAACTGAGGTTAAAAAAGAAAGAAAGAAATGAATCATGGGTGATTTCAGAAGCCTAAATCAATCAATACTGATATTTTGGTTTGAAAACCTACAGCAGGGTAAGAATTTGGCACTCCCATAAACAGATATCCTTTAGGTAATGTTTAGTATGTGTAGATAGAAGAGGTAGTGTAGGGGAAGTGTGGGACATAAGGATGCTTAGTGCTTCTAGCCTCCCCCAAAATTCGGAGGAATGCAGTTCCCCAGTCCTGCCCTTCACTCAGCTGTATTTTGAGTCGACCATCTTGACCTTCAAGCACCCATTCTGAGTATTCCTTCCAACCACACACGCTACTGTGTGTGGTTGAAAATCTGTAAAGACAGTTTTCTTCACCGTGGCAATGTTTCCAAGGATGTTCCAGTTCTCAGTTGCTCTTTCACCCAGTGTATTTCTCAGCCATTGGTACACTGGGCAAATGTCCACCCTTCCTTCCACTCTGGTACCAAAGTAAGCATGGTAACCGGAGGTTACTTCAATGCAGCAGTGGTGAAAGCCAAACAAAAAGTATGATATCCAGTCTTCAGTTATCATGTGGAAGAGCCAGCTGGTCTGGTTTCACAGTCACCTCCACAAAAGTTTTTCTGTGAAATGCTCAAAGAGGCATTCGTTTTTATCCAGAGCTGGTATGAGGGGAGAAATTTTAAGTGTTTACAATGAGTACGTCCACTTGGAATGGGTGGAATGGTCTATATCTTAATGAACCTCATGGTTAGAATGCACCTACTCCCTGGGGGTGGGTGTGGGTGAAGGGAACTTGTGCAATCTCTCTCCCCAGTGGTTAACAGCACATGTTATTGCTAAAAGCACAGGAGCAATGGTGACATCTTGTGTCAGGTTAAAAAGTAACAGGATCTTGATTCCTCATGGGTCTCCTGGGAGCACCTGGGATGAGCTTTGGCTACAATTCATCTTTCTTCTATCTGCTCCTTCTAGCTGTTGATCAAATAATAAAACAAAGCTTTTCTCAGATGCGCAGACCTGCAGGCATGATGGGGGAACTTCCCGTGGCATCTGACTGATCTCGTTGCCACGTCAATGACTACACACCTAGGAGTCCCATTCTAGTTCGAAAACTCAGCCTTTCCATCATGCTGAAATACCATTATCTCTGGACCCAACTACAGTCAACCCAACACAGCCAGAGGTAGCTGCAGAGCCATGAAGAAATGGTTCCATTCTACTGCATTGGCAACTCTCTCCATCTCATATCCTTGTCAGCCTTTTAGACACTGCATGACATGACTGGACCCTCTGGAACTCGCAGGTGATGAATGATGGGGTGGTGGGAGTCAGCTGCAAAACCAAATCTCTTGTTTCTTGTGCTCTCCATGAAAGCAGTACTTCTTAGCATTGGTCGCACAGAATAGCCTGAGGATCTTACAAAGGCATCAATTACAGACCAGTGAAATAGCAATTTACAGGGGCTGAGCCAGGCAGCCTTTGAAATCTCTGTCTAAATGCCTGCTCCCTTCCTTCCTTCCTTCCTCCCTCCTTCCTTCCCTCCTTCCTTTTTTCCTTCCCTCCACCCCCTCTCTCCCTCTCTCTCCCTCTCTCTCTCTCTCTCTCTCTCTCTCTCTCTCTCTCTCTCTCTCTCTCTCTCTCTCTCACAGTGCCTTACTTTGTAGTTCTGCTGGAATCCACTATGTAGTCCAGGTTGGCATCTAACTCATGCTGATCCTCTTTGTCTCAACCTCCCAAGTGTTGGGATGGCAGTCAAGAGCCACCACATCTCGTTGATCCTGGCTTTTGCTTTCTTTCCCTGGGAACACAGCCACTGTGCTATGAGGAAGCACAAGCCACAGAAAGTGGCCATGACTCTACCCTATCTGATGTCCCAGTTAAAAGCCAGTATCAAACACCGGAGTAACGAATGAATGAACCTTTGATAATTCAGGCCTACAATCATTCGGTCACCCACAGTAGATCAAAGACAATCCATCTCCATTAATTTTCCTATTGTAAGGCACTGAAGGGTGCCTAAACAGCACTGGATACCTGGAACAATTTTATCCCTGGTTTAGATGAAGGAATGGAGACAGCAAGAGCAGAAGTTAAGCCACCTAAGGTGGCAGACAGTAGGAGACAGAAAGCAGAATAGCCTGGATCAAGAGTCTAGACTGTATCACTAGAATGCATCTCCTGCTCAGTCAGCAACTGAAAGCAGGGGTATGTAAAACCAAAACTCTGTAGAACTCTGAAAATAACATGATTCCTTGTGCCCTCAAACCCAGAGCAACACAAGAGAAAGAAGGGGAGGAAGGTCTGCTCTTTCTGCCACTCTGGTTTCTCTTTCATTCTTTCTTTCTTTATTTCGTATTTTTAAACAGGGTCATACTGTGTATTCCTGGCTATCCTAGAACTTACTAAGTAGACGAGGCCTGCCTTGAACTCACAGAGATCTGCTTGCCTCTGCCTCCAAATGCTGGGAGTAAAGTCATATGCCATTACTCTTTGCATAAACTGAGAAAAAGCCTGGAGAAATATGATCTGCACATATTCCTTTGTCCACATAATTAAGGTAATACTGTTATTTAGTTCTAGAGTCTATTTTGTTATTAATTTCTCTGGCAATGATTATCTATT
This sequence comes from Peromyscus californicus insignis, assembly GCF_007827085.1. Taxonomy (NCBI): domain Eukaryota; kingdom Metazoa; phylum Chordata; class Mammalia; order Rodentia; family Cricetidae; genus Peromyscus; species Peromyscus californicus. The sequence goes on along the minus strand of NW_026294391.1, from coordinate 26,322,775 downwards.
TCACCAGTCGTCTTTGAAATAATTGATTTGAAAGTCTCATTTATAAAGTGAAAGGACTGCTTTGATGCCACTGAGATAGCTCAGCCAGTCCAAGTCAGAAGGAGAGAACCAACTCCTGAAAGTTGTCCTCTGACCTCCATGTGCACATTGTGGCATGTACACACACGCACGCGCACACACACACACACACACACACACACACACACACACACACACACTGAACATAATTTTAAAAATCAAGAAGTACTACATTCTACGTTGCTTTTAACTTATCTCCGTTGAGGTTATGTTGTGTTGTGTACCCTTGTGTTTAAAGATTATATACTTTAGAATTATTGAAACATACAATTATTGAATCAGGAGAATCTCTTTAAATTATTGATTAAAATACTCATTTTAAGTGTGAATAACTTAACTCAAATAACTACATTGTTTTCTTTTAATTATCTACTTATCATGGGGAAGGGGGACATGCATCCCACACTAGACATGTGGAGGTCAGAGGGCAATTTTGTGGAGTCAGTTCTCTCCTTCCATCATGGGATTGGGGGTGGAAATCAGGAGACCAGGGTTGCATAGTAAGTAAGCCATTTCACTGGACTGGACTTGTTTATTTTAAATATACTTGTTCCTAACTTGGTGTCCAAGACCCTATTCTGGTCTTGGTTTTCCCATCTCCTCTGGTATCTCTTCTCAGTCTCTGCTCAATTATTCTCTTTTCTGGAATGTTCCAAGGCTCAGTCCTGTCTCTTTTGTTCTCTGTCTCTCCCTTCATGACCTCACTCTAATTCAAGACTTCAAATTCCACATGTATAAATTTACCCCCAGATATATCTCCACACATATTTCTCTCCAACTTCTGGGTTCTTCAGTCCAATCATATACTTAACAGTTGTGTGTGACAGACATCTCAGCATCTTAAACCTCCTCCCTAAAACATCCCTTCTACCAACAGCCTTTTCCATCACAGGGAGTAGCAATAATTGCCTTCTAGTTTCTGAGGCAAAGCAACTTGAGACTTTCTCAAGTTCACCCTACTCATGAAGAGGACTTAGAAAACTTAACTTTGAAAATTTCCAGACTTAGCCGGGCGGTGGTGGCGCACGCCTTTAATCCCAGCACTCAGGAGGCAGAGCCAGGTGGATTTCTGTGAGTTCGAGGCCAGCCTGGGCTACCAAGTGAGTTCCAGGAAAGGCGCAAAGCTACACAGAGAAACCCTGTCTCGAAAAACAAAATAAAATAAAATAAAATAAAAATCTCCAGACTTTACTTACTACTTGGCCGGTATTGCCATGACCCAAGTCCCTTGTCCCTTGCTTGGAAAACTGTAACAGCGCCTCTCTCCAGGATGTCTCCTTGCCTGAAGTTATCCCTGCCCCATACTGCTTAGTAGCCAGGATGGACCTCTCTGTAGCCAGGATCTTGTCATGTTCTCGGCTCAAAATTTTCCAATGACTCTCCTTTTCCTCCCACACTCAGTGTCCCTTATCACGTCCCACACTTTTATATTCCCATGGCTAGTGCCACTTTTTAAAAAAGAGTTGTATAAAATATTTAATTTATTGATCTTTTGGGGAAATTTGACACACCATCACTGTATCCCAACGGAGCCATTAATCTTGTAGCTTGGATGACATTAGCTGCTTCATTTAATGGTGCTGCTAAGGAATCAGCTCTCTGCAGAGGCCCAAGAAGGAGGCCTTTGGAGAAATGTGCAAGTTCCTTCTAGAGATTTTCAAAAGCTCTATTCCCTCCTTTCTCTTTTTCATCATTCACAATGTTTATCTCCATAAGATTAGTGCTTACAGGTTTGGTTTTGGTTTTTTTGCCTTGAATCTTTTTTGGCTGCCTATATGAAATACATTCCTGGACTTCTGGCCTCTTAATTTGTTCTAAGCCATTGTCTTGGGTATCCCAAGTGGCTACTCAAGCTCTAGGTGGGGCAATTTGAGGGTATAGGCAGTGTCACTTTTCAACATGTTATATGGTTTATATATTTCATCTTTTGTTTGTTATATTCTTGAATATAAGCTCCACAAGGGCATTTTCTTGCCCCATGTATCCCAAGAGCCTATGCCACATGTTTCATATCTGTTAAATAAATGAAAGAAAGTAATGTTCTTCTTTCCCTTGAAAGCTCTATAACCTATATGGAAAGATACTAGGATGGTTAGTGCTCATTGTCAACATCACATAACCTAGAATCACCTGGAAGAAGGACCTCTACGCATATCTGTGGGGGGTTATCCTTATTATGTTTATTGAGGTGGCAAGATACACCAACTGTAGGTGGCACTGTTCCCTAGGCAGGGGATCCTGAACTGAATGGAATAGAGGAAGGGACTTGAGCACGAGCAAGTGTATGTGCATTCTTTGCTCTCTCCTGACTGCTGATGTGATGGGATCAGCTCCTTTAACTTCCTGCTGCCTTGACTTCCCCCATCATGGTGAACTATACCTTGCACTGCAAACTACAAATAAACCCTTTCTCTCCCTTAAGTTTTTCAGAGGATTAATTAGAGCAACAGAAAAGAAATAAGACAGATAGCACAACCCTATTCACCCCCTCAACCCCACCCTCATGAATAGGATGTTGTCTGCTGGGCCCCTAGCCTCTTCATATAAGCATAGCATCTGTCCAGATTCTGTCAGTCTCCTTACTTCTGCATGTGGATACCTGCAAGTTATCAACAAGAAAGTCTCAAGTTCAGGTAATTCCCATTGAAAATGTTTGTGCTGTCCTATTCTCTTTCTCATGTCCTTCCTTTGAGCCTCTAGACCAGTGGTTCTCACCCTTCCTAATTGCAGCCCTTTAGTACAGTTCCTCATGTTATGGTGACCCCCAACCATAAAATTATTTCATTGCTACTTCATAACTCTAATTTTGCTACTGTTATGAATCATAATGTAAATATCTGATATGCAACCCCAAAGGGGTTGTGGCCCACAGATTGAGAACCACTGCTCTAGACTGAGAGGCAAGCCATAGAGTAGCTAGATTCACATAATTCATTAGGTCATTAAATATTACAATATCACTCCCAGAAGAAGTCAAACACCTTACTTTTCACACTGGATAGATCATGTAGACTGAATATCAATTAAACTGAAGCAGACATGAATGACACTGTAGACCAATTGGATCCAACAGACTTATACAGACCATTCTATCCAACAACAGTAGAACAGAGATTCTCCTCAACTTACAGTGGGGCTACATTCTGATATCCTCGCCATAACCTGCAAATGTCACACAAGTAAAAAGTGCACTTAACACACCTAGCTTACCAAACATCTGCTTTAGCCTAGCCTGCATTGAGTGTGATCAGAACACATTAGTCTACCATTGAGGAAATTCATCTAACATCAAACCTATTTTATAATAAAAGATTGACTGTTTTTTGTAACTAACTGAATCTTATACTGAGTAAAAGAACGATAATTGTACCAGAATGTTTTATTTAAACTTTTCGCATATGTATATGTGTGTGGTGTGCATGCATACATGAGGACATACATGGAGGGTCCCAAGGCTGATATCAAGTGTCTTCCTCAATCAGTATCCACCTTATATATTTGAGAGTCTCTCACTGAACCTCAAACTTGTCATTTTGGCTAGTCTGACTAGCCAGACTGATTTCCTATCTTCATTTACCATAGAATGGGAATACAGAAAGACCATACCCACATGGCTTTTATGAGTTCTAGGGATCTGAACTCCAGTCCTCATATTTGCATGGTGTGGTGGTTTGAATAGAAATGCCCCCCACAGACTCATGTGTTCAAATGCTTGGCCCATAAAGAGTGGCACTATTAGGAGGTGTGACCTTGTTGGAGGAACTGTGTCACTGTGGAGGTAGACTTTGAGGTCTCATATGCTCAAGCTAGGCCAAGCTAGGCTTAGTGTTGCAATCTCCTGCTGCGGCCTGCTGATCAAGATGTAGAATTCTCAGCGCCTTCTCCAGTACCTTGTCTGCCTGAATGTCACCATGCTTCTTACCAGGACAATGATGGACTAAACCTCTGAAACTATAAGCCAGCCCCAAATAAATGTTTTCCTTATATGAGTTGTCATGGCCATAGTGTCTCTTTACAGCAATTAAAACTGTAACTAAAACACATGATGTGGTGGTTTGAGTGAGAATGGCCCCCATAGGCTCATATATTTGAGTACTTTGTCCGCAGTTGGTAGAACTGTTTGGGAAGGACTATGAGGGGAGGCATTGGAAGAGATATGTCACTGAGGCCAGACTTTGAGATTTCCAATGACTCATGTGACTCCCAGTGTTCTTTCTCCTTCTGCCTTATGGTTGTGGATCATAATGTGAGCTCTTAGTTGTTCCTTTGCTCTGTTACCATGGACTCTGTAACTCTCTAAAACCATAAGCCAAATTAAATGCTTTTTTTTTTATAAGTTTCCTTGGTCATGGTGTTTTGTCTCAGCAATCGAAAAATAACAAAGATACATGGAAAGCATTTTACCAGCTGATTCATCCTCCCCATCCTACACGATCAACATTTTAAAGTTGAAAAGTTCAGAGTTGAACCATCACAAGTCATGGCCATCTACAGACGTTTTTCTCAAGTGCACATGGAAAATTCACTGCAATAGATCATAGAATAGTTCTTGTGGTGATTTGAATAAGAATGTCCTTCATAGGCTCAGATGTCTGAATATTTAGTGGCACTGTTTGGGTAGGTTTAGGATGTGTGGCCTTGCTGGAAGAAATATATCACTGGGGTGGGCTTGGGGGTCTAAAATAAACTTCATGGTTTTCCCAGCACTCTCTCTCTCTCTCTCTCTCTCTCTCTCTCTCTCTCTCTCTCTCTCTCTCTCTCTCTCTCTCTACCTGTAATTCAAAATATGAGCAATGCTATCTGCCAACATGCCTTCACTTCTTCATCTAACTTTAACTCTCTGGCACTATAAATCCAAATAAACACCGCTTTCTATAAATTTCCTGGTTCATGATATTTTATCCCAGCAATAGAAAAGTAACTAATACACAAAGTTTCAAGGGATCTCAGAAGGTAGAAATCATATGACATTTTTTCAACCACAATGCTATAAAACCAGAAATCAATAACTAGAGGAAATTCTAACAAAAAAAGTGGAAAGGAAACAATGCGTTCCTGAACAACCAATTCATCAAAGAAGAAACCAAAAGGGAAATCAAGAGATATCTTGACATAAGCAAAAATGCAAATACACCAACTCCTATGGGATGCAGGGAAAGCAGTTATAACTTTATAACAATGAAAAAAGAAAGCTCTCCTGTAACCTACCTTTGCACCAGAAAGAACATGTAAAAGAACTAAGCTCAAATTAAGGAGAAGAAAGAAAATAATATCTATTAGAGCAGGAAGAAATGGAGTAGAGACCACTCCCCCCAAATAGAAAAGATTAATAAAATGAAGAGCATGAGGTTTTTTTTTTTTGAGAAGATAAAATTGAATTGACATGCTGGCAAATGAAGAAAAAGGAAAAGTCTCAAGAAATAAAATTATAAATAAAGGAGAGGACAGAACACCTGACCACAGACATATGAAGGCTATGAGACTACCATGAACAATTGTAAACTAACAAATTGACTAACCTAGAAGAAACAGATAAATTCCTAGAGATGTATAATCTATCAAAGCTGAACCAGAAGGGCAAATGGAATCTGAATGAAAAAAATATAAGTAAGGAGTTTAAATTAGTGAACAGAAGCTTTCCCCTAAAAGAAAGGCTCATGTTGGCCATGGTGAGGCATGCCTATAACCCCAGCACTTAAAAGGTAGAGGTAGGAAGTTCAAGAGTTCAGGGTCATTCCTTGGCTACATAGAGTTTGAGAACATCCTGAGATACATGAGACTCTGTCAAAAAAATTTAAAAAAAAAACAGGCAAACAAAAAAGATCATGGAAGAGAGGGCAGAAAGAATGTATGAGCCAAGGGAGGGGGCAGAGTGACGTGGACCACTTTTCCTGGTGTGGTGTGTCCACTGCACTCTGGAACTCTCAGCAGCTGTTAAGTACCTGCACAAAACCTGCATGAGAGTCTTTTGCAGAGGGGGAAAGAGCTCATGAGGCCCTGCCCCTCCCTAAGGACTTACAGAGAGTTAACAGTTGTGAGGAAGGGGAGGCACCTGAGACCAACCCTTCTCTGAGGATCTAGAAGCAGTTAATGGTGACCGTGGGAGAGAAGGACATTTTCTTAAGTGATAAAGCCACTGGTAAGGTGTTCATGCTCTTGTAAATAATTCCTCACCCACAATCCTGTAAGCAACCCTAATTAAACTCATTAGATCACACACACACACACACACACACACACACACACACACACACACACACACACACACACACACACCAGGAAAGTAGAGGGAGGACTGGTTGGGTAGAGGAGGGGAGTCAGTGGGAGGGGGAAGGGAAAACAGTGTAATTGGGGCGAATATGTTGAAAATATGCATGTGTATGTAAATGTCATAATGAAACTCATTATTGTGTCTAACTAATATATGCTAATAAAAATCTAATTAAAAAGAAAAAGGGAAAATTAAAATGTAACTACCATATGACTCAGCAATCCTACTTCTATGTATTTTCCCAAAGGAAACAAGATCTTGGGATAAATGCACTTATGAGTTCCTTGCTACATTGTTCTTGCTAAACAAAACATGGAGTCAACCTAAGTGTCTATCCATAGTTAAACAGATGAAGAAAATGAGGTGTATGGGAGCTGGAAAGATTGCTTAGTAATTAAGAGCTCCTACTGCTCTTCCAGAGGATCCGAGTTTGATTCTCAGTACCTCTGTCAGGCGGCTCACAACCATCTATAACTCAAGTTCCAAGGGATATGGCACCCTCTTTTGGACTCCATAGGCACTTGCACTCACGTGCATATACTCACATATAGACACACACAAACACACATAATTTTAAAATAATAAAAATAGGGGCTCAAAAAAGAAAATGAGGTATATACATATGATGGAATTATCACAGCCTTTATATAAAAAGGGAAACCGTGCCATTTTCAGCAACATAGATAAACATGACTATCACACTTATATACAGAATCTAAAAATGCTCAAACTCACAGAAGCAGAGAGTACAAGTGTGGTTACCAGGATATGGGAAGATGTTAGTCAAAAGGTGCAAAAATCCCAGGAATGTCAGAAGAATCAATTTTAGAAGTCTAATGTACAACATGGTAAGGACAGGTGACTGTCCTGTATTGCATTCTTGGCGTTTGCTAAGTATGCAGATCTCAGTGCTCTCATTACAAACAAAAAGGAACTATGTGAGGTGTTAAATATGTTAATGACCTTGATCATGATGATTATTTAAGATATGCTCATAACAAGTTATCAAGTTGTAAATCTTATACATATACAATTAAAAATCAAGCCAGGAATGGTGACACACACCTATAATCTCAGCACTCAGGGAACGGAGGCAGGAATATGGTGAATTCAAGGCCAGCCTGGGTTACACAGTGAGTTCCAGGCCAGCCTGGGCTATTTTAGAGTGAGGCACTGTCTCAAAATAATACTATTAATATTAATAATGATAGTAATTTTTCAAAATAATGTGGGCTGTGCATGTAACTCAGTGGTACATGCTTAGCATGCATGAGGCCTGGAGTTCAGTTCTTAGCATTAGGACTACCACCACCACAATAATAATAATAATAATAATAATAATAATGATAAACAATGACATAGCCAGTGACTCATGCCTGTAATCCCAGTATTTGGGAAGGTAAAGTAGGATGAGTATCATGAATTTAAAACCAGTTCAAAGCCAGGGCTACATAGTGAGTTATACATTTATGACCAGTACAAGCTACAGTAGCCCAGACCCTGTGTCAAAATAATAATAATAAATATATTCCCTGGAATATTTACATTTCAAAAATAAATGCTATGCAAGGGCAAATACAAACTCTCAAGAAATGCCAAGTCTCTGTTACTCAAGATTTGGACAACAAAATGAGGGCTGGGGAGATGGCATTTGCTGTGCAAGCATGAGAAGTGAAATTCGAATCCTTAGAAGCCTTGCACGAATTTGCACAAATGAGCACATGTGTGGACACACATGGGCACATAAGGAAATAACAGTAACATGATATTAACAATAAGAAAAGACAAAAAGAGGTAGTTCTTTCACTTACTCATTCACTCACCAAATACTTATTGAGCAGCTAGGGGCAGACACTGTGCTAGGAGCTGTGAGTAGAGTAAATGATCTCCAGTCCAATACCTGGGTTTAAATATTCTATTTAGGGCTGAGACTATAACTCTGTGGCTAGAGCTTTAGCACATGCAAGACTCTGGGTTTCATCCCCAAGTAGCCAAACTAAACAAAAACAAAGCTTCCTGTAATATCTCTAGCATGAATTTACATCAATTAGCTCATGTTTTTCTGCAGAAAAATTCATCATGCTGGCCTCAATTATTATACACTATGAGTAGGTCTGTTTCTTTGCCAAGCAAATAGAAAGCACAAAGGAATTTTTTTAGGATCCCAGAATGAAAAGGCTGTTAACCCAAAATATGAGTTTGGAAGAACAATCTGACTTCCTAAGAAAAGCCAATGCATTACAACACCATTAAGTGAATGAAGGATTTTGGTTGGCCAGAAGCACCCACAAAAGTGTCAGAAATCACACACACACACACACACACACACACACACACACACACACACACACACACACACACACAAAACCACACACACACACAAAAAAAACAGAATTGGCCTGTGTCTGCTCCATCTTAACTGATCTTAGGGTGGGATTATGGATTATTAGAATCAAGCTAAGAGCTCCCTCTGTTTCTTATTTCATAAGATGACAACTGGGCCTTTCCTGTATCTTCTCTGATATTGTATACCACCTTGTGAGGAAGACTCTGCTCTGTCCGTTTTGCAGATAAAGAAACAATGATCAGGAGAATCAAGTGAATTTCACAGGTCTATCTCTACTACAAGTGCTGGTGCCAGCATTTCAAACCCTAAGCCACCTGTTTCATGGTGGAATATTTGCTGTTTCTTGGTTATCAAGGATTATTACATATTTCTGACAGACAGGTTTTAGCTATTTCATCTCATTGGTACGCCATTGTGTTCAAAGCTTGTGTCTTGGGCTTCAGATGGTCTGTAAAGTTCCCACCAACAAGATACTTAATCCCAGAAGTAAAAAGTACCTATCCCTAAACTTTTGGATCTTTCTGAAAAATAAAAATTAAAAAAACAGAAGTCAATTTTCCTGGATGTATGTTATTTTCCTTATAACACACTGTCTCCTGGATTGAAAGCATTATAAGGAACTGGAAAAATGGCTCAGCAGTTAGGAGAACTTGTTGCTCTTTCAGAAGACCCAGGTTTGATTCCCAGCACCCACACAGCAGCTCACAGCAGTCTTAACTCCAGTTCTGGCAGATCTGATGCCCTCTGCTGACCTTCACAGGGTTCAGGCATTCATGTGGTAAAGTCATACACCTGCAGGCAAAAAACACCATACACAAAAAATAAAATAGAGTAATAATTGTAAAAGTTTAAACAAAGTTTTGTGAGATCAAAAATCTTCATTTGGAGAGGGTGACTGATTAGTAGGGTGCTTATCTTGAATGCAAGAAGCCCTGGGTTTGACCCCTAACTAATGTATACCTATAATTCCAGAACTCCAGAGGTGGGATCAAGAGGATCAGGAGTTTGAGGTCATCTTTGGCTACACAGCAAGATTCAGGCCAGCCTGGGATATGAGACAATGTGTCACAAAATAAAAATAAATAAATAAGCATCTCTCTGATTCTAGTATCAGAATGGAAGTTGTTCTTTATTCAGAAAAGGAGAATCAAGAGGGGGTTTTGAGGGTTTTACTGGTTTGTGGAGTATTTCGTGTGTGTGTGCGTGTGTGTGTGTGTGTGTGTGTGTGTGTGTGTGTGTGTGTGTGTGTGCTTAGAATTAAAGGATTAGGGCCCTACATGTGCTAGTTCTATATCGGAGCTACATTCCCAGCCCTGGAATCATTGACCAGAGTAGAAATAGTATCAGTGACAGCGGAATAGAGTATGAGCAAATCACAGTTTTTATTGCATCTAAGTTTCTTGAGGTGATAAATGGGAAATGATGAAATAGATAAAGCTCAAAGGAACACTAGACAAATTAATCTAGTGTTTATGACAATTTGACAGAGGAATACTAAAACTGCTCATATTTTTCATCTATGTTAATAAGACTATGGTGCAAACGCCCAGGGAACAATAAATACTCAAAATATTTGTAGACAGGACTATGGACAAAAGAATTGTGTACCTTCTCCAAATGCAATGTAAGAGCACTAGGCAAAGGGGCTGGACTTCAGCTACTGCTGTAGTTTGGATCTTAAAGTCCTTCCCCAAAGGCCCACAAGACAATGAAACCTTTGTGAAGTATGAGCTAGTGGGAAGTTGTCAGTTCATTGGAAATTGACCATGTAGGAACTAGTAGGAAGCAAGCCTTCCCTCTTTGTCTGCTTGCTTCCAGTCAATAAAGTGAGCAGTTTTGCTTGGCTCTCCACTCCCACCAGGATATGCTCTCACAAGGCCAACTGATTATGAACTGAGAGCTCTAAAACTGTGATCCAAAATAAACCATTTCTCTTAATAAGTTACTGCTCTTGGGGTTTTGATATGGTAACAGAAAGTTGACCCACACAGCTACTACCAATACTATAGATAGTGAGTGAGCTAGGATTACATAGGGAGACCACATCTCAAAAAACACAAACAGCATGGATGGTTTAATGAATGTTAGAAGCTTCAATGAAAAGACATTGCATATGGTTCCATGTTCTATAGAGTTCAAAAAAACTAAGTTTGTTTAGGAATATATGTGCCAAGGGTATTTTGTTTTAAAGGAGGGGAATGAATGTAAAATTCAGAATGCTCATTATTTTGGTGAGAGAGAAAGAAATTATGAAGGAGAGCCAGCCTCTGTATGTTTATATTTTAGTATTCTTCACAGCCTACATATTGATTATATGTTGTATTTATTACTTTATATATGAAATATCATCTGGTAAAAACTTTCAGGGAAAGTATTTTGTCTTCCATCGTATTGTACGGCAAATTCTCAAAAGATTCTAAGGATGAGTTGAGGTTGGGGCTCAATGATCAAGCACTTGCTTAGCATGCATAAGGTCCTAGACTAGGCAATCTGCAGCCATTGAGAGAAAAGTCTTAGACATGATCTTGGGTTTTTTTTTTCATGATAAATTAAAGACATGTAAGAATTCAGATGGCTCAGTGGTTAGGAATTGTTACTGCGCTAGCAGAAGGCCTGAGTTTGGTTTCTAGCATCCATGTGGAAGCTGACAAACACCTGTAACTACAACATCAGGGAATCTGGCTCCTTCTGACCTCTGGGGGCTTCTGCATGCAAGCTACATGTACATACACTCAGGCACACATATACGCACATAAAATGAGAGAAATATTTAGAGAAAAATACTTGAGATGCTCTGGACATGGTGATACATGTCTGTTATTTTAGCATTTGGAAGGGGAAAGCAGGAGTTCAAAGCCAGCCTTGGCTACACAGAGAATTTGAGAAAAGACTGAGCTACAAGAAACTATGTCTCAAACACACACACAGACACACACACACACACACACACACACACACACACACACACACACACACACAGGAATTGAGAAGCCATGCAGGTAAAGTCTTTAAATTTTGGTGCATTGGACCAATAAGGCATTTTTGCAGCTAACCTTTAAAGCAGCCCTCTCCGCTGACACAGCAGTTTTGGAATGTCCCAAATCACCCTCCCAACTCTATTCTGGCTCATGCTAGCTAGCCGGCTCCCTTCCACCAGATAAGACCGTTTGACAGTTCGAGTAATCACTCCGAGAATTTATCCGCCAGCACAAATCCTCAATCTGGAACATTGGCCAGGTATTTTTCAAAAACTGGGAAAATAACAGCATCATCCACAGCTGGCACCATTCTTGGTGTCCTTGATGCTCCAAGGTAAGAGTTCATAAAATAATGGGGAAGTATTAGCAACGCCTTGGGGGATATGCATTTATGATTGAGAGTTTTCCTGAGAACAATTCCCCACATGGTTATGATCCATTTTCAAGGAGCAGTGGGACCATCTGATGTGCTTTTCCATCCTTGTCTGTACGTTAGTCTCAGGGTCAGTGAAAGTGGAAGGGGGCCAAGGGGGAGAAGGCAGGAAAGGGGAAGTGGAGAAAGGGAGGTAACAAGAAGGAAGAGGGTAATAGAGAGAGGGAAGGGGAAGGCTAGTGGAGACAAGATGTGGGGATGGGAAGGTGGGGCGATAAGTGACATAGACTGAATGATCACATTTACGTAAATCATCTCACTGCAGTCTCATTCTTGTGAGGAAGGCCAAGAAGTTTTGACCCACCAAAGAGAGAAGTTCTAGAGAACTGGGGTGTGGCTCAGTGGTAGAGTGCTTGCCAATGCCAGGCATGAGATGAGACCCTGGATTAAATCTCTAACAGCAAATGAGAGAGAGAGAGAGAGAGAGAGAGAGAGAGAGAGAGAGAGAGAGAGAGAGAGAGAGAGAGAGAAAGAGAGTTAGTTTAGATTCAGCCTTAAAGTCACACCATCAATATATGATTATCTTAAGAGTTTCTACTGCTGTGCTAAAACATCAGGACCGGAAGCAAACTGGAGAGGAAAGGATTTATTTGGCTTACAGGTTATAGTCCATCACTGAGGGATGCCAGAGCAGAAAGTCAAGGCAGAAACCTGGAGGCAGGCACTGGAACAGAAACCATGGGGGAAAGTTGCTTACTGACTTGCTACCTCTAGCCTGTTCAGCCTGTTTTTTTATACAATGCACAACCAACAGCCCAGGGATAGTACCACCCACAGTGGGCTGGGCCCTCCTCCATTAATCATTAATTAAGAAAATGCCCTACAGGCTTGCCTACAGGCCAATCTGATTTTTCTCAATTGTGGACCCCTCTTCTCAGATGACTCCAGCTTGTGTCAAGTTGATTTAAAAAGAAAAAAAAAGACAATGACCAAATTGAACTGCCGCTCTTTCTTCCTGTGAATCAAAAGTGCTTCTAGCACCCACCTGAGGACAGCTGAAGTTCCGAATATAAAATGAAAGCCTTATGGACCAGGGGGCTGTGGTACAGAGATGAGAAGGGATCGAACATGAACCGTGGAAACGCTCATCTTAAAAGAGAAGAATGATCATTTTGACTAGTTTTCTTAACAATGCCATCAGACAGGAGGTGGCCAAAAGCAATGGGACAGGTGATTCTGAACTGCTGATGACAGTCAGCAAAACAGAATCAGGTTGAACTTTTGAAGGAAGGGACTAGCTTCACCTGAAAACCTAAAAGGAAACGAAAGTGTAACTGGCCTCAAAATAAGAAAACACATTGCGGGGACTGGAGAGATGGCTCAACACTTAAGAGCACTGGATGCTCTTTCAAAGGATCCCAGTCTGATTTCTAGCCTCAGCATGGTGCCCACAACTATCTGTGTCTCCAGTTTCAGGGGATCTGACGCCGTCTTCTGGCCTCCACAGACACCAGACATTCAGGCAAACACAGCCACACACATAAAAATAAAAAGAAGAAAACACATTTCCATTTATTCAACTGTACAGTCACAGAAGAGCTAGTATGAGGAGGCTCTAATATAGGGCTCTAATTATCTAATGAGAATATTATAAGGCCCTTTTAAAAATGTGAGCTAGGGTCTCACACTATCACTCAGGCTGGCCTCAGACTTACCACAATCTTCCTGCCTCCATTTCCTGAGTGCTGGGATTAGAGGCATCAGCTACCATGCTAGCTGTAATGCAAATTAAGAGTAAAGTAGAAGAGAATGCAGCAGCACATGCCTGTGGTCTCAGCACTAGGGAGGCATGAGTTCAAGGCCAGTCTGAACTACATAGTGGGTACTATGCCATCCGGTACTATATAATAACATCTAGCCAAAGAAAAAAATAGGGGAAAGATTAAAGAATTGTCTTCTGTGAGCTAGTATTCAAAAGGTTAAGAAATGAGTATAGGTATAGAAAAAAAAAAACCCACACCTAGATTTGAGTATGTCTTATTCTTTCCCTGAGCATCTATCTTTCTAATAACTCTTGTGGTTTAAAATGTCTTTTAGTAAATCTCCAAATCCCACCCCAAAAAATGAATGAAAGGATCAGAAATGGCCAAATAACCTGTCCCTGACTCATTGTGACTCCAGAGAGGGTGTCACACAAAAACAAAGTCAGGCTATGGGTAGAATGCTAAATCCTCTCTCGTCTCTTTCCTGTGCTCTGACCAGAATATCTCACTTAAGTTCCTGTCTGAAACTGCACCTCAGTGTTCACTGGTGTCCAGGCCTTGAGGTGAAGGAGAAACAGGAGCTCTCGGCCTTTCTATACAACCCATCCAAGGTTCCCACTGCGGGTGAGCAGTCACAGAGAGGCAGAAGATGCAAGGCCCGGCAGCATGATTCATCATCTGGAGTCCTGCCAGGAAACTTATGGAACACTCCCAGAGGTGAGTGAGAAGGCTTCCTAAAGAACTCTCTGTAAGGCCAAGGGAAACTAACAAGATACCATGCAGTATCGTGGGGTTAGCAGCTCCTGAGGAGGGAGCAGTGGGAGAGGGTACCCACAGGTACCACCGGTTTCTGTGTGCCCTGGTACCACATCCATCAATGTAGGAATAAAAGTGACAACTATGAGGGTTATTTTTTTTGAGACAGGGTCTCACTATGGAGACCACGCTGGCCTCCAACTCACAGACCTCTGCCTCCCTCTCTACCTCCCAAATTCTGGGATATAAAGGCATTGATTTAATCTCGGTTGTTAACTTGGCAGGATCTACAGTCGCCAAGGGGCCTACCCTCTGCATGTGTCTGTGAAGGAGTTTCTCCATTGGGTTCACTGAGGTGGGAAGACCTACTCTAAATATGAATGACAACATTCTCTGGGCTACAGTCCCACACTAGATAAAAAAGAAATCAAGTTGAGCAACAGAGTTCATCCCCCTTAGTTAATGACTCACTCTCCGGCTGCCACATCTCCTCCACCATGATGGACTGTGCCCTCAAACTTCCTTAAGTCACCTTTGCAGGTATTCTGCTGTAGCAACAAGGAAAGCTGTACAACAGCCCACAAGGAGGCAAGGTAGGAATCATAATATATTATCTTCCATTCTCTACTGCGCTTCTGTGATGTCCTGTGGGAGCTGTCCATTGCCAGAGAATAAATAAGTCCAAAGATGTGGTCCATGAAGCAAGGCAGAGAGGAATGGAAACTGGTGGCCATGGGGCATGGAGGCGGGGCAGACAAAGAGTAGTCAGCATAATCACTGGAAAATTATGTGTAAGTAAGAACCTAGCTATGAGGATATTCATCACAGCATTATTTGTAAAGGCAAATATATGGAAATTACCTAAATGTTAGACAGGGGAAAATCTGTGATATTCACAGGGGGGCAAAGGCTGTCTTGCCTATTTTTATAGATAAACTCCCAGCAATTGGAATAATGTCTCCCACAGAAAATATTCATTAAACATTAAAAATGCAGGTGTGGGGGTATGTTTCCTGACACAGAAAAATGTTCATAATTCAATTTCTAAAACAAGAAGAAAAGGTCACAAAATTATGTGGTAATGATCCCATTTTCCTTCTGAGCTTGCTACATGCATAAATACAGGATGATAGTTTAGGAAAGCAATATGAAGATAGAATGACTACTAATGTTCTGAGTGAACAAGTTAGGCTATTTTGTTTTGTTTGGGGTTAGTGTGTGCATTTGCTTTGTTTGGGGTTCATATGTGCTTGTGTGTATGTGTGTGTGTGTGTGTGTACGATTTGGTTTCTGACTTTTCTGTACTATACAAAGATTGCTTTTGTAATAAAAAAATGCATCTTTTTTCCTCTTTTATTCATAAAACAGTGTTGTTTGTTTTCCTTTCCATTTCTTGTGTCACCTCTTGCTCCATAACCTTGAGAGTGGCAGCAGATGGTGTGGCAGGCATGTAGATGGAGGGAGGGGAGGGAATCCCACCATATGGAAATCATGACTCATAGCTTTCGCATCTTGCTGAGTGCCCAGGACCGAAATATCAAAGAATGGCGGGGGCCTAGGAAAACCTGCTGTTCCCAAGGCTGCAGTCCTAAGAAGCTTCGAATGAGATTACACACTGTAAGATGCTACCAAGTGATTTTTATTTACTCTTTGATGTTCTGACAATTCTATATATGTATATCATGAATTTGGGTCATTGTCTATCTCTCCCTTATTCCCACACTCCTGCTGAACCTCTTCTTTTCCTAACAAGTCCTCCTCCTCCTCCTCCTCCTCCTCCTCCTCCTCCTCCTCCTCCTCTCTTGCTTGTTGTTTTGGTTTTGTTTTATTTTGTGACCCACTGAGTTTAATTAGGGTTGCTTGCATGAGCATGGATGGGGGGTTATTTACTGGAGCTTGGACAAGTTACCAGTGGCTTCACCACTGAAGAAGATGATGTCCCTACCCCCAACAGCCATTAACTGTCAATAGCTCCTCAGGGACACTTGAAAGTATTTTTAGGCTGTATACGAAGCGAGATAAATAAGCAGGGAAGAAGATGGTTGCTGGGGAAGACATTTCATTACCAAGTAGCAGAAAGCACAGCTCCTGTGCCGCTTTCCTCTTCGTCATAAATAATACTTCCCTTTTTTCCTTCTCGATCACCACCATCATCATCCTCATCCCCATCTTCACCAGCAAAATCAGCAGGACCATTACCAGTGTAACATCTTCCAAAAAGTGCCACCATTATTACTAGGCTCTGTTCCCAGTAGCAATGTTCCTAAGAACAATAAATATGCCATCTGGGTGTGTACACTGGAACACTATGCACATGGCCCTTTGTAGCTCAGTAAATTCAAACTGAGCTAACGAAGATGAAGACATTGTTATCAAATGAGGGGAAAATGTGATGCTTGAAGGCTAATATACTAGATGAAAAGTTTTGGGACATTTTTAAAAGAAGAGTAGGAACTTCTGAATAATGTACCACTTGATATGCTTATACATATTTATTTGTAAATTTTACACATTCTATTATTATAGCACAAGGTTATATGCATGATAACATACACATAAATTTAAAGGTTCCTCTGCATTTTCTGCACGGGAAAGCAAGCACTATCCTGAATGACAGTATCACAATCAATAGTCTTAGAAATAGACATAGAAAAGGAGCTAGAAGCAACTATAGAAGATGAAATATAGGTGAGGTCAAGCCTTGGGTTTGGATTCCTAACTGAGCACAAGTCAAGGCATTTAACAGGCAGGTACACTATTGTCGTACCAGCATACCACTGCCAGGTGACCTCGGGGTCTAGTCATTTAACATGGGTGGGCTGAACAATAAGCAGCATTTAAAGAAAAGCTAGCCTTGACAATTACTCAAGTGCACCAGATGGTGCCCCATTCTCTCTACTATCACTGTTTAGCATTGCTGTATTAAATTACTGTATTTTCTTTCTAGGGAATTCTTGGAACAAAATAAGGTTTCAGAGGGCAGAAGCAATATGTGCCTGTTCCCATCACATTTGGAAATTGCCTTAATACCAAGGCTGGCAGAAATTCTCTCAATTACCCTGGAGTGTCTGCTTCTCATCCCTGTGGAGACCTGTAGCTTACTCTGGGTTGCTGGTTATTAACCACAAAAAGGGGGTGGAGGAAGGAGGCATCTTTGTTGATTCCCCAGTCTAGTTTCCTTTCACAACTCACATACATTGATGTCATCATTTTTGGTCAAATTACAAGTTTTATATAGAAACTGTTATCACCAATGAATGTTACCTCCACACACAACACCTCCCAACACATATAACCGGGACAACCAGAGTATACTCGAAGTAAAATAACCTTAGAGTTGTGACAGCTTTATGGAAAGTGGTCTGATGATGTTGGAACTAATAAAACAATACCCAGAGGGTGGCACTTTGGCATGATGATACTTCACATTGAAAGAGTTTAAGGAGGAGTAGATATAGAGATGGACTTTCTCATTAGTTCCCCTAACTGCTTGATGTCCAGAGCTTCCAGACGATGTTCACTGGCTTAGAATCCCTTTCCCTAATATTTGATCAACCAGAAGAAAATGATGAATGTGGCAGAAAGGAAGTCTAGAGTTGACACCATACCCATAGCCCAAATAGATTTTGTCCCAGATCACTGTTCAATCCCAGGGCCCCTTAATCACACTTAAATTGCCTAGACTTCCTCCCACTGCTTTCTCACCTATGAGGTGACTGTCAGCAGGTTATAAGATAATTACTGTGGTGTTCCCATGTGTGTAACCAATTTGTGTGGTCTTTCCCCTATTAAACGATTGTCTTTTCATTTCCATAGGCTTAAATGGTATAATCTTCAGAGGATAGAAAGTTCCCCCCAATCCCTACAACGAAGTCAAAAGAATCAAAACTTTGGAGTCACAGTTTTAGGATGGCCTCTTCCATCTGGCCTTGAGCAAGCCATGCAGCTTCTCCATTATGAAAAGCAGTTAGTGGAATGCCATAGTACCAGCTTCCTAAATTGTAAGCCTGCACCAGAGCTGACGTTGCATAACTGAATGGAAGGGCATGAAATTGTGAGAATAAAAGGTGTCTGAATTCACAGAGACTGAAAACTAAACTGAAAATCAGACACATTGTGAATCCAGAATGTTTCTGGCAGCACTCACCCATGTTGCTTTGCACAGCTTCACTGCAGCCTTGGTTCTGAACAGACACACGAACAGGTGAATATGTCATACTGCACATGATGTCACACCGTGAGACCCCAAGGATGCTTCCTGAAACATCTTGATTCAGATTTGAGGCACTGTATGTTATGAATTTCAGTGTTTTCAGTCCATACACAACATTTTCTGCCCTTATAGAAACATAATGGTTTAATTATAGAAAACAAAGACTTAACATTTCCCTACTATCATTCTTTAGCTTGTAAGTATCCAATTAACACAACTATGATTGTATTGTGTTAGAATGATTTTTAAAATTGCTGTTTGAGTTGCTGACTTGAGTTTCATTAAAAAAATAATCTAAAGGCTTTTGTCTTGGGATTAGGATAAAATTTCCAATAATTCTGAAATGGCCCTAAGCGTACCTCAGCCATATTGTAACTATATATTTATGTGAGGCAGCATTCTCAGCACTGATGATGATAAAAGCAAAATATCCCTAGTCTAGGGTCCCAGACTATAAACAGGAACCAGGGGTACTTGGAGGGAATGGATGGAATTGGTGGTGTGAATCTGAGGTCCCTACTAGAAGATGGGGGAATTGGAGAAAGAGCAGAAAGGCAGCTATGTGACATGTAGTCCTCAGACAGGTCATGGGGATGGGTGAAGTGCTGTCTGTGTGTGTCTAGGTTTCCTACCTGGAGAGGGGTGGTCCTCAGGTTTCACACATGGCTGGGTAGAGTTGGCTTGGCGGTGTGAGTTTTGTCCAGCATCACATCCCTGTAGAGCTTCCTCTGAGCATTATCAGGGTACTGCTCCTCCTCCTAGGTGAAGTCCACAGACAAATCCCCAGACTCCACATATGTGCTCCTTGAGTCATGTAGAGGACTGGGCAATCACAGCATAGCACTCAGTGTTCACTTTCCTAAGGACTCCAAACTCCTGCTAAATATACATAGTATTAAACCGACTCCTAATGGCTTATAGTTATACTCGCAGGTTAACCCATCTCTCAACTGTCATCAGAGAAGTTTCTTTTGCAACACATAGCAATTAACACAGAGGCCCACAACTAGATAAGGAGCAGAGGATATGAGGCTGGCGAGTGCTTAGCCCTAAATGGAAATTCTGTGTCACACTCCCTTTTTCCAAGGCTCAAGAATCATTTCTGATGAGAAGGTAGAAAAATTGTTAAGAGCCAGAGGCAGTGGGTGACCACAAAGAGACAGTGTCTCCTGGACATGGCAGGGCAGCTGCACGTGTGAGCTCACAGCAGCTGTGACAGCATGCACCAGACCTGTGCAAGCCCAAGCCAGAGAATGTCCCAGCATGGAGAAGGGAGGTGGGCATGAAGTCTCCCACCCCTAGCTGAAAGAGCTATTGGCAATGACAGCTCCTGGGAGAGGGAAAGTCAGTTTTCTTTAAAAGTGTGGGCCCTGGTAGGGGAGAAAGAGAAAGCCCACGCATCCAAAAATAATTTTGGCAGCACAAATTGGACTTGATGTGCTTCTTATTATTATTATTATTATTTCATTTTTATTACTTAAATTTTTCATTTATTTTACACCCTGACCACAGCTCGTCCTCCTCCCCTCCCCTCCCCCACCTCCCTTCTGCCCTTCCAATCCACTCCTCCTCTGTTTCTGTTCAGAAAGGGTAAGACCTCCCCCATGGCTGCCAACAAAGCAGGGCATAGCAAGTTGAGGTAGGACTAAGCACCTCCCCTTGTATTCAGGCTGGACAAGGCATCCCAGAATTAGGAACATATTCTCCCAGCCAAAACATTAGGGACAGGCCCTGCTCCCACTGCCAGGAGTCCCACAAGTAGACCAAGCCACACAACCACACAAGTGTCACACATATGAACAGGGCCTGAGTCGGTCCCATGCAGGCTTCCTAGCCATCAGCACATAGTCTGTGAGCTCCCATGAGCAGGCCAGTTGCTTCTGTGGGTTCCTTTGTGATGATCCTGACTCCCCTGGCTGGTCTAACCCTTCCTCCTCTCCTCAGCAGAATTCCCTGGGCTCTGCCCAGTGTTTGGTTGTGAATCTGCATCTGTTTCTATCAGTTACTGAATGCAGGCTCTCCGATGACAACTGGGGTAGTTATCAATCTGATTACAAGAGATGACCAATTTAGGCTATGGTTAGTGTGGGAGTGGATCTGGGAGGACTTGGGGAAGAGGTATGCCTATAATCAAAACATATTGTATCAAAACTCTCAAAGAATTAATAAAAAAATGTAAAATATATTCATCAACTCTGAAAAACATTGAAACAACTCTATGTCATGTAGTATCAAATAATTTTGGTAATAAGCAAACATAAAAAAACCACTCTCGTTAGTATGTAAATTTGCTTTCATCTTTCATAAATGGTAATATGATATACGTATACCAAAGAACTGTTTTGGTTTTGTCAACCTTTCCTCAAGAATGGTTGTAAGATACATTTCTTTATGATTTGTTAGCAATAAATATTTGATTTTTGTAACTATTTTATATACCTATATATCTGGGATTACATAAAAATTTCTTGGGTGAAAAAGAGTCATGAATGTTCGAGGAAGTTTGAGAAGCCCTATTTTAGGATCACTGAGCAGTGGTAACATTTGTGGTACATGAGGCACAGGATCCAGGCTTATCATTCACTTACTTGATCTTCCTAGTGGATGTGAGTAGCTAAGGCATATGTTAAATATACAGATTCTTGGGGATGGAGAGATGGCTCAGTAGTTAAAAGCACTTGCTATACTTGCAAAGGACCTTGGTTAGTTCCAAGCATAGACATGGTGGTTCACAACTGTGGTGGTTTGAAAGAAAATGGCCCCCAAAGAGAATGGCACTATTAGGAGGTGTGGCCTTGTTGGAGGAAGTGTGTCACTGTGGGGGTGTGTGGCTTTGAGGTCTCTTTTGCTCAAGCTTCCCTCAACATGACTGTCAGTTGACTTCCTGTTGCCTGAGTCAAGATGTAGGACTCTCAGCTCCAGCACCATGTCTGCCTGCTCCCTGCCCTGCTCCCCACCATGATGATAATGAACTGAACTTCTGAAATTGTAAGCAAGCCCTCATAAATGTTTTCATTTATAAGAGTTGCTATGGTCATGGTGTCTCTTCACAGCAATAAAAACCTAAGTAAGACAAAAAACATCTGTAACTCTAGTTCCAAAGATTTCAGTACCATTTTCTGGTCTCTGTGGGCACCATATGCACAAGGTGCACATATACAAATACATGCAGCAAGACACTCATACATATGATATAAAACAAATAAGACTTTTTATTTTAAAAAAATGGATTCTCAAGCTTTTCCCCCCGAAGATTAGGATGCCATAAACCTAGTGACAGTCTCTGTTTCTGAGGAATCTGGATTGTGGTTGACATTGTTTATTTATATATTTTAGATAGGGTCTCATGTATCCCAAGATGGTTTCAAAGTCATAATCCTCCTGCCTCTGTTTCCTGAGCGCTGGGATTGCTGGTGTGCACTACCATGTCCGAATATAATCTGTATTTTAAGACAATCCTCTTCCTCCCATAGGAACCATAATAGCAATAGTTATTTGCTTACCATTGTTGTGACCATTGCTATGGCTATTTTTATTTTCTGTACAAGCCTCCCTCTTACACAGCTCCCTGGCCCCAGGGTGCCCTGATTAAGCTTCTACTCATTTTCTTCCACCCAAGGTGCTGTGCTTTCTGTTCCACTTGGACCTTCCATTCTCACCCACCAGCCAGCCTGCTCGCTGCCATATGCCCAGTTTCGAAGTCCCGAGGGGATGGAGTCACAGGAAAGCTTTCACTGAAAATCTGCTTGGGGTGTTGCCTGTATTTGATACTCTGGGATATTTCCTAAGTGATATAAAAACAAACAAACAAACAAACAAACAAAAAAACAGTGAAAGTCATCCTCAATAACCACAGGCCTAGCCAGGTACGGAATGTTTGGAGAAGAGAAAACTCAATTACTACCATTGCCTACTTGGTTATTGGAGATCTTGTTAAAAGGCATATTCTGTGCTCAGGCCTAAATAAGATGTCTGTATCCCCCATTCCACAGGCTCAAGGAACATCTCAGAAGAGAGTCCAGGAAAGAACTGAAGAGCCAGAGAAAATGGTGATGTGTTTTGAAATGCTGTCTTCTGGACCTGACATGGCCATTGTATTCTTGAACTCTTAGCAGTTGTGATCACCTGTACAAGACCGGCATTAGGTTAGAAGTCATCGTGACCCTGGCTAATTTCCACACTCCAGTGCCTGTCTACAATGGAGAGACACAGGTCCACCATTGTTTTTGCCTAAAAATCAAATGATGGTTAAATTTCTTCTCGCTCTTCCTGTCTAGAAGCCATCTGGGGGTGACTTCACACTGTGATTCTAGCTACCCCAACAGCTACCAAAGTGCCTGAAAGCAGGTCCTCACTTGAGAATTATCCCAAAGGATGGATGCTCTAGTGACCCTATTAAGAGAGTTTAGCAGACCTTGATTTGGACATTTTAAAAATCTCCTGTGTTCTGGCTTCTCCCAGGTCCCTGCTTAGGACATATAATACTAGTAATGCTTGCCTTTGCTTCTCACATCTCTCTCTAGGCACTAGTCAAGGACTTCCTTTCCTCCCTACATCTGGCAGTTATACAAATAAAACAATTGATACACTTAGGGGGTCTTTTAGATAGGCTCACTAAAAGGTCACCCCAACTGCTACACCCAATATCTTCATTTACCTCAAAGAAGTCAAATCGGTCACCACCCCAATTCCCTAATGGCAATGAAGGTTTACTCTTCAGAGCAGGGGATGATGAGAACAGGAGGTAGAAACCAGACAGTCAGGTCAAGGCAGGGGCCCCAAAGCAGCAGTTCTAGAAATGTCCTTGGTTCTCTGTCCAAGAATTCCAGAAGGGAGTTGTGGTTTCTCATCTCCTCCTCAATGAGCACCCTGCCTAGAGGCCATACGTGTGGGTGGACGTGTGCATGGGGACTAGACCTCCAATCCAGACACTGATCCCTTCTGGTGGGCAGCTTTGGAACAGGATCTCCAGATTTTCATGGTGAAAATAGGTTATAGATATCCCCCAACTTCAGTCTGTCTCCTAAATAATTTTAGGGTTACTCCTTTGGAGGAGAGATATTGTCTCTTTCTTTAAGCGTTAATCTAATTGAGCACATCTATGAGGAACACAGGCATGCTACCAGAGTTTAGACCACAGAAAATGTCTCCCCCCTTAAGCCCCTGGAAAGCATTGCCTTATGTCTATAGATCTTAGACAGAGGGTTTGTGAGGGACCACCTCCAGGACTTTAGGCCCACCTTAAACCATGCTAAAGACATAGGTGAAGTAATTATCCCTTTAATGAGATGGTATATATTTTCCTTCCCAGAATTCCTGCCCCTAGCACAGTCCCCTATGAAGCTCCATGAAATTCTTCTGGGTCAGCCCAGCCTTCTGAGTCCTGACTCAGAAAGGTACAACGTTTCTTTTAACTGTTTTTGTTGTGCTTTGTTCCTTTGTTCGTTGGATGTTGTCCAGAGCCTAAGTATGCTTTTTCTGATGCTTTGGCTCCCTTATTTGAAAGTCCCCCTCCTCACCATGTGTCCCCTCACCATGTGTCCCTCCTCACCATGTGTCCCCTCACCATGTGTCCCCCCTCACCATGTGTCCCTCCTCACCATGTGTCCCCTCACCATGTGTCCCTCCTCACCATGTGTCCCCTCACCATGTGTCCCCTCACCATGTGTCCCTCCTCACCATGTGTCCCCTCACCATGTGTCCCCTCACCATGTGTCCCTCCTCACCATGTGTCCCCCCTCACCATGTGTCCCTCCTCACCATGTGTCCCCCCTCACCATGTGTCCCTCCTCACCATGTGTCCCTCCTCACCATGTGTCCCTCCTCACCATGTGTCCCTCCTCACCATGTGTCCCCTCACCATGTGTCCCTCCTCACCATGTGTCCCTCCTCACCATGTGTCCCCTCACCATGTGTCCCTCCTCACCATGTGTCCCCCCTCACCATGTGTCCCCTCACCATGTGTCTCCTCACCATGTGTCCCTCCTCACCATGTGTCCCTCCTCACCATGTGTCCCTCCTCACCATGTGTCCCTCCTCACCATGTGTCCCTCCTCACCATGTGTCCCTCCTCACCATGTGTCCCTCCTCACCATGTGTCCCTCCTCACCATGTGTCCCTCCTCACCATGTGTCCCTCCTCACCATGTGTCCCTCCTCACCATGTGTCCCTCCTCACCATGTGTCCCTCCTCACCATGTGTCCCCTCACCATGTGTCCCTCCTCACCATGTGTCCCTCCTCACCATGTGTCCCTCCTCACCATGTGTCCCTCCTCACCATGTGTCCCTCCTCACCATGTGTCCCTCCTCACAATGTGTCCCCTCACCATGTGTCCCCTCACCATGTGTCCCTCCTCACCATGTGTCCCTCCTCACCATGTGTCCCTCCTCACCATGTGTCCCCCCTCACCATGTGTCCCTCCTCACCATGTGTCCCTCCTCACCATGTGTCCCTCCTCACCATGTGTCCCTCCTCACCATGTGTCCCTCCTCACCATGTGTCCCTCCTCACCATGTGTCCCTCCTCACCATGTGTCCCTCCTCACCATGTGTCCCTCCTCACCATGTGTCCCTCCTCACCATGTGTCCCTCCTCACCATGTGTCCCTCCTCACCATGTGTCCCTCCTCACCATGTGTCCCTCCTCACCATGTGTCCCTCCTCACCATGTGTCCCCTCACCATGTGTCCCTCCTCACCATGTGTCCCCCCTCACCATGTGTCCCTCCTCACCATGTGTCCCTCCTCACCATGTGTCCCTCCTCACCATGTGTCCCTCCTCACCATGTGTCCCTCCTCACCATGTGTCCCTCACCATGTGTCCCTCCTCACCATGTGTCCCCCCTCACCATGTGTCCCTCCTCACCATGTGTCCCTCCTCACCATGTGTCCCCCCTCACCATGTGTCCCTCCTCACCATGTGTCCCTCCTCACCATGTGTCCCTCCTCACCATGTGTCCCCTCACCATGTGTCCCCCCTCACCATGTGTCCCTCCTCACCATGTGTCCCCTCACCATGTGTCCCTCCTCACCATGTGTCCCCTCACCATGTGTCCCCTCACCATGTGTCCCTCCTCACCATGTGTCCCCTCACCATGTGTCCCCTCACCATGTGTCCCTCCTCACCATGTGTCCCCCCTCACCATGTGTCCCTCCTCACCATGTGTCCCCCCTCACCATGTGTCCCTCCTCACCATGTGTCCCTCCTCACCATGTGTCCCCCCTCACCATGTGTCCCCTCACCATGTGTCCCTCCTCACCATGTGTCCCTCCTCACCATGTGTCCCTCCTCACCATGTGTCCCCTCACCATGTGTCCCTCCTCACCATGTGTCCCTCCTCACCATGTGTCCCCTCACCATGTGTCCCTCCTCACCATGTGTCCCTCCTCACCATGTGTCCCCTCACCATGTGTCCCCTCCTCACCATGTGTCCCTCCTCACCATGTGTCCCTCCTCACCATGTGTCCCCTCACCATGTGTCCCTCCTCACCATGTGTCCCTCACCATGTGTCCCTCCTCACCATGTGTCCCTCCTCACCATGTGTCCCCTCACCATGTGTCCCTCCTCACCATGTGTCCCCCCTCACCATGTGTCCCCTCACCATGTGTCCCTCCTCACCATGTGTCCCTCCTCACCATGTGTCCCTCCTCACCATGTGTCCCCTCACCATGTGTCTCCTCACCATGTGTCCCCTCACCATGTGTCCCCTCACCATGTGTCCCTCCTCACCATGTGTCCCTCCTCACCATGTGTCCCTCCTCACCATGTGTCCCCTCACCATGTGTCCCTCCTCACCATGTGTCCCTCCTCACCATGTGTCCCTCCTCACCATGTGTCCCTCCTCACCATGTGTCCCTCCTCACAATGTGTCCCCTCACCATGTGTCCCCTCACCATGTGTCCCTCCTCACCATGTGTCCCTCCTCACCATGTGTCCCTCCTCACCATGTGTCCCTCCTCACCATGTGTCCCTCCTCACCATGTGTCCCTCCTCACCATGTGTCCCTCCTCACCATGTGTCCCTCCTCACCATGTGTCCCTCCTCACCATGTGTCCCTCCTCACCATGTGTCCCTCCTCACCATGTGTCCCTCCTCACCATGTGTCCCTCCTCACCATGTGTCCCCTCACCATGTGTCCCCCCTCACCATGTGTCCCCCCTCACCATGTGTCCCTCCTCACCATGTGTCCCTCCTCACCATGTGTCCCTCCTCACCATGTGTCCCTCCTCACCATGTGTCCCTCCTCACCATGTGTCCCTCCTCACCATGTGTCCCTCCTCACCATGTGTCCCTCCTCACCATGTGTCCCTCACCATGTGTCCCTCCTCACCATGTGTCCCCCCTCACCATGTGTCCCTCCTCACCATGTGTCCCTCCTCACCATGTGTCCCCCCTCACCATGTGTCCCCTCACCATGTGTCCCTCCTCACCATGTGTCCCTCCTCACCATGTGTCCCTCCTCACCATGTGTCCCTCCTCACCATGTGTCCCCTCACCATGTGTCCCTCCTCACCATGTGTCCCTCCTCACCATGTGTCCCTCCTCACCATGTGTCCCTCCTCACCATGTTTCCCTCCTCACCATGTGTCCCCCCTCACCATATGTCCCTCCTCACCATGTGTCCCCTCACCATGTGTCCCTCCTCACCATGTGTCCCTCCTCACCATGTGTCCCTCCTCACCATGTGTCCCCTCACCATGTGTCCCTCCTCACCATGTGTCCCTCCTCACCATGTGTAACTACTCACCATGTGTCCCTCCTCACCATGTGTCCCTCCTCACCATGTGTCCCTCTTCACCATGTGTCCCTCACCATGTGTCCCTCCTCACCATGTGCCCCATCACCATGTGTCCCTCCTCACCATGTGTCCCTCCTCACCATGTGTCCCTCCTCACCATGTGTCCCTCCTCACCATGTGTCCCCTCACCATGTGTCCCCTCACCATGTGTCCCTCCTCACCATGTGTCCCTCCTCACCATGTGTCCCTCCTCACCATGTGTCCCTCCTCACCATGTGTCCCTTCACCATGTGTCCCTCCTCACCATGTGTCCCTCCTCACCATGTGTCCCTCCTCACCATGTGTCCCTCCTCACCATGTGTCCCCTCACCATGTGTCCCTCCTCACCATGTGTCCCTCCTCACCATGTGTCCCTCCTCACCATATGTCCCTCCTCACCATGTGTCCTTCCTCACCATGTGGCCCTCCTCACCATGTGTCCCTCCTCACCATGTGTCCCTCCTCACAATGTGTCCCCTCACCATGTGTCCCTCCTCACCATGTGTCCCTCCTCACCATGTGTCCCTCCTCACCATGTGTCCCCTCACCATGTGTCCCTCCTCACCATGTGTCCCTCCTCACCATGTGTCCCTCCTCACCATGTGTCCCTCCTCACCATGTGTCCCCTCACCATGTGTCCCTCCTCACCATGTGTCCCTCCTCACCATGTGTCCCTCCTCACCATGTGTCCCTCCTCACCATGTGTCCCTCCTCACCATGTGTCCCTCCTCACCATGTGTCCCTCCTCACCATGTGTCCCCTCACCATGTGTCCCTCCTCACCATGTGTCCCTCCTCACCATGTGTCCCTCCTCACCATGTGTCCCTCCTCACCATGTGTCCCTCCTCACCATGTGTCCCTCCTCACCATGTGTCCCCTCACCATGTGTCCCTCCTCACCATGTGTCCCTCCTCACCATGTGTCCCTCCTCACCATGTGTCCCTCCTCACCATGTGTCCCCTCACCATGTGTCCCCTCACCATGTGTCCCTCCTCACCATGTGTCCCTCCTCACCATGTGTCCCTCCTCACCATGTGTCCCTCCTCACCATGTGTCCCTTCACCATGTGTCCCTCCTCACCATGTGTCCCTCCTCACCATGTGTCCCTCATCACCATGTGTCCCTCCTCACCATGTGTCCCCTCACCATGTGTCCCTCCTCACCATGTGTCCTTCCTCACCATGTGTCCCTCCTCACCATATGTCCCCTCACCATGTGTCCTTCCTCACCATGTGGCCCTCCTCACCATGTGTCCCTCCTCACCATGTGTCCCTCCTCACCATGTGTCCCCTCACCATGTGTCCCTCCTCACCATGTGTCCCTCCTCACCATGTGTCCCTCCTCACCATGTGTCCCCTCACCATGTGTCCCTCCTCACCATGTGTCCCTCCTCACCATGTGTCCCTCCTCACCATGTGTCCCTCCTCACCATGTGTCCCCTCACCATGTGTCCCTCCTCACCATGTGTCCCTCCTCACCATGTGTCCCTCCTCACCATGTGTCCCCTCACCATGTGTCCCTCCTCACCATGTGTCCCTCCTCACCATGTGTCCCTCTTCACCATGTGTCCCTCCTCACCATGTGTCCCCTCACCATGTGTCCCTCCTCACCATGTGTCCCTCCTCACCATGTGTCCCTCCTCACCATGTGTCCCTCCTCACCATGTGTCCCTCCTCACCATGTGTCCCTCCTCACCATGTGTCCCCTCACCATGTGTCCCTCCTCACCATGTGTCCCCTCACCATGTGTCCCTCCTCACCATGTGTCCCTCCTCACCATGTGTCCCTCCTCACCATGTGTCCCTCCTCACCATGTGTCCCTCCTCACCATGTGTCCCTCCTCACCATGTGTCCCCTCACCATGTGTCCCTCCTCACCATGTGTCCCCTCACCATGTGTCCCTCCTCACCATGTGTCCCTCCTCACCATGTGTCCCTCCTCACCATGTGTCCCCTCACCATGTGTCCCTCCTCACCATGTGTCCCTCCTCACCATGTGTCCCTCTTCACCATGTGTCCCTCCTCACCATGTGTCCCCTCACCATGTGTCCCTCCTCACCATGTGTCCCTCCTCACCATGTGTCCCTCCTCACCATGTGTCCCTCCTCACCATGTGTCCCTCCTCACCATGTGTCCCTCCTCACCATGTGTCCCCTCACCATGTGTCCCTCCTCACCATGTGTCCCCTCACCATGTGTCCCTCCTCACCATGTGTCCCTCCTCACCATGTGTCCCTCCTCACCATGTGTCCCTCCTCACCATGTGTGTGTCCCTCCTCACCATGTGTCCCTCCTCACCATGTGTCCCTCCTCACCATGTGTCCCCCCTCACCATGTGTCCCTCCTCACCATGTGTCCCTCCTCACCATGTGTCCCCCCTCACCATGTGTCCCCTCACCATGTGTCCCTCCTCACCATGTGTCCCTCCTCACCATGTGTCCCTCCTCACCATGTGTCCCTCCTCACCATGTGTCCCCTCACCATGTGTCCCTCCTCACCATGTGTGTGTCCCTCCTCACCATGTGTCCCTCCTCACCATGTGTCCCTCCTCACCATGTGTCCCTCCTCACCATGTGTCCCCCCTCACCATGTGTCCCTCCTCACCATATGTCCCTCCTCACCATGTGTCCCTCCTCACCATGTGTCCCTCCTCACCATGTGTCCCTCCTCACCATGTGTCCCTCCTCACCATGTGTCTCCTCACCATGTGTCCCCTCACCATGTGTCCCTCCTCACCATGTGTCCCTCCTCACCATGTGTCCCCTCACCATGTGTCCCCCCTCACCATGTGTCCCTCCTCACCATGTGTCCCTCCTCACCATGTGTCCCTCCTCACCATGTGTCCCTCCTCACCATGTGTCCCCTCACCATGTGTCCCTCCTCACCATGTGTCCCTCCTCACCATGTGTCCCTCCTCACCATGTGTCCCTCCTCACCATGTGTCCCTCCTCACCATGTGTCCCTCCTCACCATGTGTCCCTCCTCACCATGTGTCCCCTCACCATGTGTCTCCTCACCATGTGTCCCCTCACCATGTGTCCCCTCACCATGTGTCCCTCCTCACCATGTGTCCCTCCTCACCATGTGTCCCCTCACCATGTGTCCCCTCACCATGTGTCCCCTCACCATGTGTCCCTCCTCACCATGTGTCCCTCCTCACCATGTGTCCCTCCTCACCATGTGTCCCTCCTCACCATATGTCCCTCCTCACCATGTGTCCCTCCTCACCATGTGTCCCTCCTCACCATGTGTCCCTCCTCACCATGTGTCCCTCCTCACCATGTGTCCCTCCTCACCATGAGTCCCCTCACCATGTGTCCCTCCTCACCATGTGTCCCTCCTCACCATGTGTCCGTCCTCACCATGTGTCCCTCCTCACCATGTGTCCCCTCACCATGTGTCCCTCCTCATCATGTGTCCCCCCTCACCATGTGTCCCTCCTCACCATGTGTCCCTCCTCACCATGTGTCCCCTCACCATGTGTCCCCTCACCATGTGTCCCCTCACCATGTGTCCCTCCTCACCATGTGTCCCTCCTCACCATGTGTCCCTCCTCACCATATGTCCCTCCTCACCATGTGTCCCTCCTCACCATGTGTCCCTCCTCACCATGTGTCCCTCCTCACCATGTGTCCCTCCTCACCATGTGTCCCTCCTCACCATGAGTCCCCTCACCATGTGTCCCTCCTCACCATGTGTCCCTCCTCACCATGTGTCCCTCCTCACCATGTGTCCCTCCTCACCATGTGTCCCCTCACCATGTGTCCCCTCACCATGTGTCCCCTCACCATGTGTCCCTCCTCACCATGTGTCCCTCCTCACCATGTGTCCCTCCTCACCATGTGTCCCTCCTCATCATGTGATTACTTTCTACCTTTCTCTTCTCCATTCTTCTTCCAGCAGCTTCTGAGATTTATAACTTGCCTGCTCTGAGATTTTTTTCTTTTAAACTCTAATGAAATTGTCCTTCAGCTTCAAAACTATAAAAAAGATTGAGCTCATCAACAGCCTGTCACAAAGCGGGAGGAGCTCAGGAGGCCCCACCCTCTCTAAGAAGAGGCAGTTAACAGTTGCTAGGGAGAGGGGGTCACAAAGCCCCACCTCTGCTTAAGGATCTGCAGGTAGTTAATGGTTTCCAGGGGCTGGGGGGGAGGAGAGGGGGAGGGAGGCATTTACTTTCAATGGTCTAACCACTGGTAAGATACCCTGCTCCTGTAAACTCACTGTATCACCCAAACAAAAACATGAGGAGCTCGGAAGATAGCTTAGTCAGTAAAATGTGTGCTGCCAAACATGAGGCTCTCAATTCTGGTCCCCAGCACCCGTGTGAAAAGCTAGGCGTGGCCTACACATCTGTGAGCCTAGGATAGTAGGGGGCAGAGACAGGCAGATCCCTGAAGCTCCTGGCCAGACAACCTGGCCAGTCAGTGAGTGCTGCTGGGTTTAGTGATAGATGCTGTCCTAAAGATAAGGAAGAAAACCATGAAAAGAGGCACTTGAATTTGATATCTGCCCTTCACACGCACCTTCATACACAGCTTTATTTTCAATAAAGAGATAAAAATATAATGAAACCAGCTGGGAAAAGGAAGAAGATTAGTGGGAAAGAAACAAGGGGGAAATAGGGGATAAATACGATCAACTATATCATATGTGCATATGAAAATGTCATGATGAAGCATATTATTCTGTAAAATTAATATAAACTAGAAAAGAAACGTTCAAACTGCAGATGTTCACCCCTTCCTTTTCGGTTTTGAGTTTAGGGTGGCTTTTTTGTTTTGTTTTCACTTTTGGAAATGGGATCTTCCTATAGACCAGGGTCCCTTTGAGCTTACTATATAGCCCAGGCTAGCCTCAAAGTCACCATTTTCTGCCGGGCAGTGGTGGCACACGCCTTTAATCCCAGCACTCGGGAAGCAGAGGCAGGCGGATCTCTGTGAGTTCGAGGCCATCCTGGGCTACAGAGTGAGTTCCAGGAAAGGTGCCAAAACTACACAGAGAAACCCTGTCTCAAAAAAAAAAAAAAAAACACACAAAAGTCACTATTTTTCTACTTCTTGAGTGCTGAGACATGCTAAAGGGGTGTGTGTGTGTGTGTGTGTGTGTGTGTGTGTGTGCTGCTAGAGAGTAAACCCATTGTATTGTATCTTACATATTGTAGGCAAGCACTCAACCACTGAGAAACACGCCAACCCGGATTCTACTGCTTCATACAATCAGACTTCCATAGCCAAGGCTTCTGCACCTATCACGTCAACCAATTTCAGATAAAAACTATTGGGAGGGAGGAACTGCATCTGCCCCCAAAAAAAGGGAAAGGATTTTTCCCTTTTTCTTCATTTCTTAGTCAATACAAAAAAAAAAATACTTGCTTAGCACTTAAACTCTATCGGGTAATATAGAGCAACCAGAAATGGCATAAATGTTAAGTATGTCATTTTACAGAAGGGAACCATCTGTGAATTTGGGTATCCACGGATCTTGATAGGTTGCCCTAGAACCTATTTTCCCTATAGACTGAGGTATGACTATATAGTATGGGGGGAGGGCAACTGAAACTTGTGATGATATTTTGTTTGTGCTCTAACAAATAAACTTGCCTGGAGATTCGAGTGCAGAGCTAGCCACTAGAGGCCAGGCAGTGGTGGCACACGCCTTTAATCCAAGTACTTGGGATCTCATGACTTTAATCCCAGTACTTGGGAGGCACAAACCTTTACTCTCAGCATTGAGGGGAGGAGGAAACAGGAAGTGATATGGCTGAATGAAAAGATGAAGCAATAAGGCAGCGTGGAGACAGAAGCTTGGCCCTTTCAGGCTGAGGATTCCTAGAAGTAAGAAGTCTTTCTAGTGGCTGGCTGCTCTGTGGTGGTATTGTGTTCCCCAAAATATTGTGCACTCTAATAAACTTATCTGGGGTCAGAGAACAGAACAGCCACAATATTAAACATAGAGGTTAGGCAGTGGTAGCACACGCCTTTAATTCTATCATTTGGGAGACAGAGATCCAGAGATCCATCCGGATCTCTGTGAGTTTAAAGTCACACTGGAAACAGCCAGGCATGGTGACTCACGCCTTTAATCCCAGGAAGTGATGGCAGAAAGCAGAAAGGTATATAAGGCGTGAAAACCAGGACCTAGCCTGGTTAAGCTTTTAGGCTTTTGAGCAGCAGTTCAGCTGAGAGCCATTCAGATGAGGACACAGAGGCTTCCAGCCTGAGGAAATAGGATCAGCTGAGGAATTGGCAAGGTGAGGTGGCTGTGGCTTGTTCTGCTTCTCTGATCTTCCAGCATTCACCCCAATACCCAGCTCCAGGTTTGTTTTTATTAATAAGAACATTTAAGATTCGTGCTACACTGCTCTGCTCCTCTGATCGTTCAGCTTTAACCCTGTTATCTGACTCCAGGTTTTTATTATTAAGACCAATTAGAATTTGCGCTACAGAAACTGCATTTCTTAAGATTTACTTTTGGGTTTTTTTTGTATGTGTGTGCATGTGTGTATGCAAACAGACATGCATAAATGCAAGTGTCCATAGAAGCCAGAAGCTCTGGATCCCTCTGGAAATGGAGTTTCAGGCAGTCGTGAGCCCCCTTATGTGGGTGCTCTCCAGTCCTCTAGAAGAGTAGCCCATGATCTTAACAGCTGAGTTCTCTCTTGAACACTCAAAAGTGCGTTTTGAATAGACTCAGGGTAATGGGAGTCTGGTGGTCCAAGGCCACTTGAAATGTCAAGGGTTGCATAATGGTGAAATGAGAGCATCAGTAACGTACCGATATCTAGAGTCCGAATAGTCGTGAGTATGGAAAGCATCCTACTTTACTAAAGCTCCAAGAAGTAAGCCTGTTCTCAGTATGCACACACCACCCTTAAACACCAAATCCTAATCTTTCAACAATGCAAAAATCATTGCTTCTCATAAGGCAAGACACAGGTGGCAAAGAGCTTCAAAATTTTGTTTAGATTTTGTGTTTTTTGCGACAAGGTTTCTCTGTGCAACAGCTCTGGCTGTCCTGGAACTCGCTATGTAGACCAGGCTGGCCTCAAACTCACAGGGATCCACCTGCCTCTGCCCCTGGAGTGTTGGGATAAAAGGCATATGCCACCACGTCTGGCTATTTATTTTAAGACAGGAGCTCCTGTTTCTCAGGCTAGCCTTGAACCTGGATATGTAGCCAAGGATGACCTTGAATTTCTGATTTTCCTGTCTCTAACCCTCCCTGCCACACACACAGTACTGGGATTACGGAAGTGCACACCACCACACCTGGCTTTTTAAATTATACCTCAGGGCCAGAGTGATGGCTCAGCTGTTAAAGCCTAGGCTCACAACCAAAATTATACCTCTATTCCCATAAAAGGTAAGCAAAGATAGATGTGTTTGCCTTACACATGATCGACCATGCAAAATCACCAAGATAATGGTTGATAACACAGTGTCCCTGGAAACATGGGATTTCCATTAGTCGGTGTGGCACAGTTAGCTCCCCCCAATTTAAAAGGTTTTGAAAACATCCAACTGGCTACTGCTGTTAATGTTCTGTCAGAAGTTAAAGCACAGTGTGAAACAGTGAGAAATGAATGGAAGGGCTGAGGACAAAGGAGCAGTCATGGTATTCTGAAATTCAGGCAGTAACCTATTCATAAGCCACTGGTCTCTACAAAGCCACTGGCTAGTCAAAAGCTTTTGACAGTGCTAATTCCTCAACTGTGATTTTCCTTCAGAAGACTTCCACCTTGGGTGTGTGAGCTAGAAGTTTCTAGGGCGACTGATATTAAAAATCACAAAAATATTACCTCATTTTTCAGCTCTCCCCATCACCTGAGAAAGCCAGCTCGGTCATTGCACAGATCCAAAGCCGCTGGCCAGAGCAGCTGGAATCTTCTGGAACACAACACAGTATTTATCTTGACTCTTTTTCCCCTTTGGTTTGTCTTTGTTTGCAAGTCATTTAAAACTGCCACCTCTCTTGAGAGAAGCCTAGTTATATGTCTGGGCTTGAGTCCACATTGCTCCCCTGCTCAGAAAACTTCCCCTCTTTCCCTGGAAACCTGGCTTTTTAGCCTCCAGCCATTAAGCTACCAGGCTGGGAAACAGCATCAAGCAATGTCAGCCAGAAATTTTAACTGTGTCTGCAGTTTGGCCTGTGCCTCTGGGATGATAATATTGTACTCAACTACGAGGCCAGTCCCCTTTGTACACTCTAACCCATTAGATTTTAACCTCTTAGGACTTTTTGAACTACAAAGAAGGAAGGAAGAGTGGCCTGTTAGTCTGCACTGAGGCACTACCTCGCTTGTATAGTTTATCTCCTGTATTAAATGCGTCACTCAGATTTCTTTTTTCTTTCATGCCTTAACTTTTGTTTGTCTGGTTTTTTTTTTTTTGATTGTTTGGGTTTGGTCAGAAGCTTGTCTTGTATCTCTCAGGCTGGCCTTGAACTCACTGAGTAGCCCCAGGGGTAACCTAGAGCTGATGGCCCTGCCTCTTCTTCCTGAGTGCTGGGGTGTGATGCTGTGACACCATCTTCAGTTTACAAAGCGCTGGATATTAAGGCCCCACCTCCATACGTGCTAGGCAAGCACTCTGTCAAATGAACTGCCTCCCCAGCCATCATGCCTTCATTTTTGATTGACCAGTATGTAATAAATGTACAGGAAACCACACACATTGTGTATGAGCAGCTGAAGGAATACTTCCAAACTGACCCCATTCGTTGAATTGACACCAAACCGGAACTGGAGCATGACAGCATCTTAAAAGCCTTCCTTCTGCCTCTCTTCAGTCTCTGTCTCACTGTAACATTGAAATGACTATCCTGACTTTTAACATTACATTCATCAGTTAGTATTTTTAAACTTCAAAATTCAAAGACTGACTTTTTTTTTTTTTTGAGGCAAAAAATTGACAGATAATTATGGCACAAGCTTTCTGAAAGTCGAGGGTTTTTTGTCATAGTAGTTTGGGGGCTCTAAAATTGAAGTGTCTTTGTCTGACCAGTCTGATAGTCACTGTGGGGGGAACTTCGCCCCTTCTCCCTCATTCCTATGCTCAAGCCTCAGCCTCCCAGTGTAGATTTAGAGTTAGAACCTCAAGGAGGTGAGAAGGTTACAGGTCATAACGGAAGGGCCCTAATCACAGAAGATTGTGACTCTGCAAGAAGAGAGGACAGGCTGAACATAGTGGTGCATGCTTTTAATCCCAGCACTTGGGAGGCAGAGATGGGCAGTTCGAGGCCAGCCTGGTCTACAGAGTGAGTTCCAGTCCATCCATCCAGAGGTGCTGCACAGAGAAACCCTGTCTCGAAAAAAACCAACCAAGCAACCAAACCAAACACACACACACACACACAAAAACAAACAAACAAACAAACAAGCCATGTATTCCAGGCAGTGGTGGCATGTGGTACTCTTTCTTCCTCAGGGTTCATTGGCCTCCAGTCCTTGAGGTGGGAGAGAGCAGAAGAGATGGAAGGCCTGTGGGTTGATGGAGACAGCTCTCCAGAGAGACAATTTAAGTGTCTCCCTTTATTCCAGAAAGAGAGGGGGATAGAAAGGCTGGTGACAGTGGCTTAGGGTATCACCTACTTTGCATTAACAGCACACTCTCATCATAAAGCTCCTAGTGCAAGTCAAAGTTACCATATGTGCAGCAGGGAACTGTGCCAAGGGTCACACTAGAGATAAATCAGGCGTCCCGGCTTAGAGACAGCTTTCAGATAAGGTTAGGCCTCTGGGCCTAGAGACCGTCTCCAAATCAGGGCAGGTAGAGAGCAAGAAGTCTCACTAGGGAGGGAGTACCCCGCATTGTTGAGTTTAGAGGAAGCTGCCAGGCCATGGTAGACTGCAATTTCTGACCAGCAAGGCCTTCCAACAGTGGCACACACCTTTAATCCCAGCACTCAGGAAGCAGAGGCAGACAGCTCTCTGAGTTCGAGGCCAGCCTGATCTACAGAGCAAATTTCAGGACAGCCAGGGCTGTTACACAGAGAGACCCTGTCTTGAAAACAAAGCAGGGGAGGGCAGAGGGGAAAAGTGGCAGTCCCTATTATACCAGGAAGACAGCCCTCACCACAAACCAAATTTGCAGATGGCCCCACTTTGGACTTCCCAGGTGGTAGACCTGTGAGAGGGGATTTCTGATGTTTAAGCCACTCAGTCTAGTGTGGACTGCAACGTTGATTTTTTTTCTTTTCATTTTTCGAGACAGGGTTTCTCTGTGTAGCCCTGGCTGTCCTGGAACTCACTCTGTAGGCTGGCCTCGAACTCAGAGACCCACCTGCCTCTGCCTCCTGTGTGCTGGGATTCAAGGTGTGCACCACCACCGCCTGACTGCAACACTGATTTTCTTTAAAAATAATGTAATTCCACCTTATTTTTTTCTTGCAGAGATAGAGATCAAACTGGGGCCTACCACATGCTAGGTAACTGCTCTAGTACTGGGCTGCATAAGAGCTCATCTTCTCTTTGTGGTACATAAACCCTTCTAATATTATTAATATTCTCTATTAATAAATACATATATCTCTAGACTTTATGACTGATATAAAATAGAGAACACAAATCGAAAGTGTTGTCAGCAACCCATGTCCTCTGTGTATTGAGTATGTGATAATTGTCCTCTGCTCAATGAGTTTACAGATAATTTCAGTATTATTCAATCCAGACTTTAAATTATGAAAGTGCAATACAGAAGAGAAAAACAACTAGGCAAGAAAAGCACGTTGTATACTTTTGTTCACCTAATAACATGTGCATGATTTAGTGTTCATTTATATACTCAGTCAACTTGTCCTCAGTATGATCCATGTGCCAGCAATGGAGAAGCACCAGGAATCCTAACCCTATTCCCAACCACCTTAGCTCAAGTCAGAACTATATTTTATGCTTCTGGGGATGAAACCCAGGCGGACCTTGAGCATGCTGGGCCAGGGTTTCACCACTGCCCTACACCAAGCCATCAGTCACAAGTGGGAACTTTTGAGTGAAATTTAGTTCAATTCAAAGTAATGTATTGAGTTTTTTTTTCAGTATTTAGTTGAAACACAAAATTAATTTCATCCTGTCCAATAAGAAAATTAGGCTGGGAATGTAGCCCATTTGGTAGAGTGCTTGCCCAGCAGACACAAAGCCTGGGGTTTGATCTCCAGTACCACATAAACTGGGTGTGGTGGTGCACACCTGTAGGCTCAACTCTTGAGGGTCAGAGGCAGGAAGATCAGAAGTTGAAGCTCATCGTCTGCTACAAGCGGATTAGCCTGGATTACAGGAGACCCTATCTCAAACAAGAAAAGAAAATCAGTGTTACTCAATAAGCATTAAGAGACCTGGGTGATTTAAAAATAATGAATGGGCACAGTTGTACATGCCTGAAAGCCCAGTGCTGTGGGATGTCCTGTATGCTGTGAATATATGTTGCTATGATTGATTGATAAATAAAAACGCTGATTGGGCAGGACAAGGAGAGAGGAGGAGGTTGGATGGAAGAAGGCTGAGTGAGGAGATGCTGCCAGCCGCCGCAATGAGTAGCAAGATATAAGTTACCGGTAAGCCACGAGCCACATGGCAAGGAATAGATTAATAGAAATGGGCTGAGTTTAAGTGTAAGAGCTAGACAGTGGTAGGCCTGAGCTAATGGCCGAGCAGTTTAATTAATATGAGCTTCTGAGTGATTATTTTATAAGCGGTTGTGGGGTCCATGGGGCTGGGCAGGACTGGAGAAAACTCTAGCTACATTCCACCACTTGGGAGATAGAAACAGGAAGATCAGAAAGTCAAGGTTATGCTTGGCTACTTGGGTTTGAGGCCAGCCTGAGCTACAGAAAACCCTGTCTCAAAACAATTGAATGTTAAAGCATTAAGGTACAAAGACAAGAAGCCAAGATCTGTCTTTTCTACAAAATTCAGTTTACATAGAAAGTTTCAATTATCCACATCAATGGCAGG
The DNA here is from genome assembly GCF_007827085.1 of Peromyscus californicus insignis. Taxonomy (NCBI): domain Eukaryota; kingdom Metazoa; phylum Chordata; class Mammalia; order Rodentia; family Cricetidae; genus Peromyscus; species Peromyscus californicus. Next base: position 26,283,273 of record NW_026294391.1, on the reverse strand, counting down.
TATAAAGGCCATCTGCTAATGGAGGGTTGGGTGCTCTGACTCCCAAGCCATGCAATCAAACCGTGTGCTCGCCATTGCCTTTTAAATCGGCATGGTAGCTGTAGTGCTTCACACGAAAAGTAGATATCCAACACATGTTGTTGATTAAAGAGGTGACTGGAGGAGTTTGAAGTGACGCGGGAGTGAGAGCGGTGACAAGAGGTGTCTCTCTTTAATTAACACTCTGTTGGGAAGGATCCCAGGCTCCCACTGGAATCACCCATGCAACCCAAAGGGAGCACAGCGATTCTATTTGCAAGCCAGTGTGACGAGAAGTGTTTCCACTGAGTCATATTTTTCAAAAGTCATCGTGTTCCCCTCCTGTAAACAAATGCCAATTAATGTGTAGGCTGCGACTTTCTTAGTGCCAAATAAAAAGAACTCAGCCACGGGGTGGTATGCAATTTGCTCCGTGTGCTTTTAATTTGCAGACCCAGTGCCTGCTTGCCTCTCGTGGCAAGCAGAGAGACAAGAAATCATTAGAAAGTAGATGATTGGGAGAAGAAGCCATTTGTGATACCTGAGTCTGTCTTCCTCAGAGCTGCAAACGCGCTGTTGGCTCTTCCGCATCCAAATACACAACACATGATGTCTCCAACCTCAATTCTTGAGACTGAAAATTGGCCCAAAAGGCAGTTGCCACTAGCTTCAAAAGTCACTTTCTCAGCCAGCTCTGACTGAAAAAGAAACCTTTTATGAACATATTTCTTCAACTCGAGCCGATTCTTATTATTCTGTTTTGGCTGCACATGAAAAGGAAAACAGTATCTCCTGGCATGACCATTTGCTAGAAATGTAATGTCAGATAAACAGATGGTGCCAAACTCAAAGCATTAGTAGGATATCTGCTGCAAAGTTCAAACCACTTCAGTATCTGTTGTCTTTAGTCTTTTTGAACAAAGAAGGGTTTTTTCTCTGAGTATATGAGCCCAAAATGTATCTTGTATTCATTTGTAAGGAGAGTGAACAAAAGTGGTTCCAATTTTTCTCCTGTCCCCTGTGTATCTCTAGGGGCTCTTGACATAACAATAAATAATATACACTGCTCACTGTTTACCTCGGGAGCCTAAGATAAATCTGGATACAAAATGTTAACGGCACCAATCCCTATTACTGGCTGATCCCTTTGCAGTTAAAGGCTTGGGTGTACTTCCTGAGCCTAGGGACCCTAGTTCTATCTGGCCACCTTCAAGGAAAGTGTGGATGCAGACTGAAGGAGGAAAGAGCTGGTACAGCAAGACCTGAACAATTAAAACAGTCCCTCTGGCTGCTCAGTGGAGGTCTTATCCCAGGACCAAAAGCCACAGTAACTCTAGAGACTAACAAAGGCTCTATGATTTAAAGGCTGGGTGGGGTTCGAAAGCTTGGTCACAGGAAAGTGGTAAGATTCAACCAGCTCGGACCACCGTCTGCTTTGGCCTACTAGTTGACTATGTGAACTTCTGACCCTGCCCCCAGTGCAAGGGGAAAACTTCATTCAGTGAGCATAATGAAAGGCACAAAACTGGTAGCAGTCTGTTTTGATACCTGCCGCTAAAGCATTTTACAAATTGAGGCTATTCCTGCTGGTGACAGCATCCATAATTGTAACTTGTCCACATAAATGGCTTTGGCATTATTTCTCTGGGAAATAAAAAGGAGAGAGAGAGATATCTTCTTGCCTAATGTGATGGTAAAGCCCTATAATCCCAGCACTCAGGAGAATGAGGCAGGAAGATATCAAGTTCAAAGCCAGCTTGGTCTACATAACTGAGTTTGAGGCCAGCCTGGCCTACACTGTGAAACCCTGTCTCAAAAACGAAAAACTAAACGCGAAGTTAAATTTTCATTTTAAATTTCAAATAAATGACAAATGATTTTTGGTATAAATATGCCCCAAATATTGCTTAGGGTTTAATCTGACAACCTTATTTTCAGAGAAGCATGGATGAATGAATTACTCCAAATGAATTGCTACAAACAAGATTAAACAGAATGATAAGGGCAACATGACTCGCAGTCAGTGGGTTACGGGGAAAATAACATGGACTTTGGAGCTGACCAGATCCATAATTGGAACCTGATTCTTCATTTTTGCAGAGCTGAGCTTGGGGAAACTAACTTAGAGTCCTCATTTCCGCTTATCAAAAAAAGCAGGGGTTGGGAATGGAAGAGGAACTTACCCTTCTTTCGCTGGTCACTGGTATGTGGATTATGTGTGTAGCTCTTTCAAGATGAAATTGGGGCCGGGAACTGTGGCTCAGTTGCTAGAGTGCTTGTGGAGCATGCACAAAGCCCTGAGTCTGATCCCTGGCACTACATAAAACTGAGTGTGCTAGAAGTCCAAGGCCAGCCTGGGCTGCATGAGACTATCTCAAAAACAAAAAATTCCTATTTATAGATTCTAGCCCTCTACGCTCTGTCATGCTGTCACTCAGGAGTCTAAGACTACCACGACAGTACTTAACATGAGCACTTTACTGTCCCATGACACCTGTTGGGGTCAAGAGGGGAAGAAGTGAAACTAGGGTTGCTTGGCCAGCAACAGCTAGACAATCCTAGGAGCAAGGCTAGTAGCAAGCGCTGAGCAGAGCAGCAGACAAAGACCCAGGAAGAGAAAGATAGGCCTAAACTGGTAATGCAGCAGGGCTGGGGATCGCTTCGGAAGAGTTCCTCTCTTTTTGGCATTTTCCACCTTGCAACTGGTATAATGATGTAAAAAAAAAATGTGGTATTATGCTTTTTTTTTTTTCAAAGCTACTTCCCTCGATCTCCATTTCTTCATCCCCAGAAGGAAGGGGTGGAGCAGATGAAGCATTTCAGCTTTGACAGACTATCTAGTTCCTCCTTTCCAAGGCCTGGCAGAAGCCTGACCTCTTGCTGAAAGGCTTTGCTCTGGATAACTAGACAGCACTCATCTCTCTACCTAAACTAAAGCAGAGCATATCTTGACTATGGCTCAGCAATACAGCACTTGTCTAGCATGTGTGAAGCCCTCCAGCAGCAGGGGGAAAAAGCACAGTATGAGAAGAAAAACAAAGCCATGTTACAGACCTACTAAATACAGAAGCTCAGTCTAGCATGACTACAGAGAATTTTAAAGGGTGCAATTGGGTTGGAAAGGCTCAGCAGGTAAAGGCAGTTGCCACCAAGCCTGATGTCCCGAGTTCATCCCTAGAACACACATGCTAGAAGAGAACCAACTTCATCAAGCTGTTCTCCAACCTGCCTTGGCACTTGCACCCATACACACACACACACACACACACACACACACACACACACACACACACAAATAAAAAATTTAAAAAGTATATTAGCAATTAATAAACATGAAATGATCAAATTTAAAATAATATTTATAAAAGCAGAACAAGCTTAGTGTCACAGTGTCCAGTGTGATTGCATATGCCTTTAATCTCAGCACTTCAGAGATAGAAATAGATGAATTTCTGTGAGTTCGAGGTCAGCCTAGTCAGCATAGCTAGTTCCAAGTCACTCAGAGTAACATAGTGATATCCTGTCTCAAGAAAAACAAATCTATCATGAACCACTTTGTTCATTTAAAAAGTTTATATTTCTTACATAAAGTTTGTGGAATAATAAAAGAAATATTTCTACCAGACAGCCAAAGAACTGTTACAAGAACTAGTGTTTTAAGGTCCCCTTTGTATGTTACCCACCACCTGCAGTAGCTATTCCCTCGAATGCTGTCAATTCTCTCTTTTTATTACTCACTTCTTTTCTTCCTTTTTTAAATCTTTCAGTGCTGTGAAATTGAACCTAAGGCCTTGAAGCAAGTGTTTCACCATTGAACCCTCAAACCTCCAGCCCTCACTTATTTTTAGACAGGTTTATTGCATATATATGTATTCCTAAAGAATATTGTATGGAATCACTTACATTGAATATATATATATACATACATACACATACATATCAAGAACCAGGGATGGGAAGATACTGGTTGAAGGATACCAGGAGGAATAAACACAGAACTAAAATGCTGTATGATAAATACAGTGAATAGCAATGCTTTATGGTCTTGATTACTGCCCCACACATTTGCAATTTTGCAGTAAATAAATAGACATGCAATGGAAGTCAGAGAACGTGCATGATGGTTTGGGTGCACAGGGTTCTGCTGCTGGTGTTGTTGCCTTCCTAATAGATCTTCCTGATGGTAACTTTCCAGGGTCAAAATTCACCTCCTGAGTCAAAGGTGACAGTATCGTCTCGCTGAAGCAGCCTCACCCCAGAGCTCTATACACCCACAGCTTAAAGAAGAGGCTTTCTGGATATTTTGGGGAGCAGGGTTAGATTCTTTTCCTTAGTCATTCCTTTTATTTCTAATGTGTGTTCTGCATTTACCAGCCCTCACATGATCACAGGCAGTAAAAATTTGTCCTCCAACCTTGAATCTGGAAATGCAGCACTGGAGCAAGTAATTGGCTTTCAGGAAAACAAAACTATCTCAGAATTTCCACCTGCATCTCAGCTTCCATTGCACTCACACCAATTTTGGGATCCTCACTGCAGAAAAGTGATAGCGGCATCTTTCCGGAGGCTCCTGTAGGAAGCACTTGTAGGTCCAAAGCACTTTGGTCTAGGTAACTGCTTTAGCAGCTTCCAGCCAACAACCCAAATTCACTGTGAGTAACTGCCATTTGTTAATAAACCCTGCTATGTCAGTATCATTAGCTGCGAGGTACAGAATAAGGTCTTTTGTCCAAGTAACATTAACATTTTTCTCATTTCCTTTGGCTTTTTTTTTTTCAGAATCTCATGAATCTGAGAGTGACCCAGAACTCATTTAGGAGCCAAAGGTAACCTTGAACACCTCATCTTCTTGTCTCGACCTCCAGAATGATTACAGGAATATGGCATCAGATAGAACCCAGAGCCTTGTGCATGCTAGGCAAGCGTTCTTCCAACTGAGCTACATCTCCAGCTCACCCAATAATGTTAAAGAAAAAAAAAAGCAAGGGGTCCAAAGAGATTGCTCAGAGGTTAGAAGCATTTCTTGTTCTTGCAGAGGACCTGGATTCAATTCCCAGCACATACATGATCGTTCACAACTATTTCTAATTCCAGTTCCAGGAAATCCAGCGCCCTCTTCTACCTTCCGTGGGTACCGGGCATGCATGTGACGCACATAGATGCATGCAAGCCGAACATGCGTGACATAAATAAGGTAAATAAATCTTTACATTTTAAAAGAAAATTTAAGTTAAAAAATTAGTTATTGAGGCTTTTATCTCTTGTTTGATCTGCACTGTTGACAGCACCTTTGGCCACTTGTAGGGAAGGAGTTAGTGCTTATTAAAAACAGCAATGACTCAAATTAGTGTTTTCTAAGCTTTAATGATCCCAAGAGAGCCTCCTGACTGGTTTCTTGGGATGAGCCTCAAGATTGTATATTAGACATACCCAAACTCAGGTATGTCTAATGAGCTCTGAAATGACCTCATCTCTGCCCACTGTCTTCAGGTGTGGGCCTGGTTTGCTGAAAGGGTGTTTACGCACTTTTCTTCTGTTGTACATTTCTGAACTTTTCCCAGAAACTACCCAGTTCTCCATTTTTTTAGTTTTATGATATTTCTTATAAAGTACTTGTTTATTGTTATTGCGTGTGCAAGATGTGTGCGTGTGCATGTGCCACATTTGCGTGGCAAACAGAGGACAACTTTGTGAAGCTTGAGTCAGGTTAGAAAGAGAAATTATGGGGACTTGAGAAAGAGGCCCATTGTCCCAGAGTCTAATTAAAGCCTCTTGACAGTTTGGAAACCAGAACTGCTGCACAATAACAACAAAAGGATGCCAACACAGAGTATTATTTTCATATGTAGATATTTTATGTTGAAGCCACAAAGATCCAGGCTTAATACTTGAATGCATATGACCTTGCGTAGAGCCTCATTGCTTTCCTGAGACATTGCTGGAGCATCTCAAATGAAACTGTTTATAGTAAAGGCATCCTACTGCCCTGTATCCCTAAGAGTTAGGCTTTTTCCTTATCAATTGCAACTCTACTGGTGCTTTGGGAATCACCCACCAAGTAATCCCATAGTAACTACAAACCTCACCAAAACCCTGTATGTGGCAATTGTAAAAACAATGAGCTGTGTAGCTAAAGTTTTCCTGCCTGGTCCACAGTCAGGACAAATCTCTATCACCCGCCAGTCCCACAGCCATCAGACCCAACCAAGTAAACACAGAGACTTATATTGGTTACAAACTGTATGGCCGTGGCAGACTTCTTGCTAACTGTTCTTCCAGCTTAAATTAATCCATTTCCATTAATCTATACCTTGCCACATGGCTCGTGGCTTACCGGCATCTTCACATGCTGTTTGTCGTCATGGCGGCTGGCAGTGTCTCTCTAACTTAGCCTTCCACTTCCCAGCTTTATTCTCCTCCCTGTCCCGCCTACACTTCCTGCCTAGCCAATGGCCAATCAGTGATTTATTTATTGACCAATCAGAGCAACACATTTGCCATACAGAACATCCGACAGCAGAGCTGTGATTCTCCTTTAGGGAACCTGTACTTGGATGTGTCTGACTCTGAGAGGCGTTTTCTTCAAACTCTCATGCTTATGCCTATATTAAAATAACTTCCCGGGCATAGTGGTGCAAACCTTTAATCCCAGCACTCAGGAGGCAGAGGCAGGTGAATCTGTCTGAGTTTGAGGCCAGGCTGGTCTACATAGTGAGTTCCAGAACAGCCAGGGCTGTTACACAGAGAAATCCTGTCTCTAAAATTTCAATATATATATTATATATTATAAAACAGCATGTTGATATATTAAAATATATGTTAAAATCATATATATATATATATATATATATATATATATATATATATATATATATATATATATATATATGCCTTATAAAACAAAATCTCCAGGCCTGCTTCACAAACTGGCTAGTCCTGAAATTGTTTTGGGTGTCCAAGTCATGAGTCCTGTTTTTGACTGAGTTAAGGTACCCCTCCGGTTGCTGGGGGTGACAGTGGGAGCCATGCCTCCATTCCCTATATCCCTAAGCTCTGAGAAAGTCTCTCTTTCTACTTTTGTGTGAGTTCCAGGGACCAAGCTCAGGCTTCCAGGCTAGCTTACCTGCTGAGTCATCTCACCTCATTCTTTTTTTAAGAACTACATTGTGGAGAGAGAATATTCTTGCCATCCAATTTATCACTTTGGTAGTAAACCTTAGTATTCTTTTTAGTATATACAAACCTATGCAACTCTGTTGTTTGAATGTTTCCCATCTAAAAAATCAGGAGTTAAAGCTTAATGGCCAATGTAACAGAATTAAGAAGTGGGGTCTACAGCCATAGATATCATCTTGACCATGCCCAGTCTCATCTAACTCAGAAACTCAGAGAGTCAAGCTTGGTTAGTACTTAGGTGGAAGACTAAGAAGCAGAGCTTTTAAGAAGTGATTAGCGTACTGAAGGAGACTACTGGAAGCAGGGGGCATTTCAGGGTCAGGTAAAAACCCAGCACAAGGAAATCTCCCAGGAATCTACAAGGATGACCCCAGCTAAGATTCCTAGCAAAAGTGGATGCAGCCTGAACTGGCCATCTCCTGTGACCAGATTGGGTCCCTAGTTCCATTGTCATCAGAGAGGTGTCATCTATAAACTGACGGAAACAGATGCAGCCCCACAGCCAAATGTTAGGCAGAATTTAGGAAATCCTGCAGAAGAGGGGGAGAAAAGATTGTAGGAGCCAGAGGGGTCAAGAAAACTCACAGAATCAACTAACCTGGGCTTGTAGGGGCTCACAGAGACTGAATTGACAACCAGTGAGCCTTCATGGGACTGAGCTCTGTATATATGTTACAGTTGTGTAGCTTAGTCTTCTTGTGAGGCTCCTAACAGTGGGATCAGGGGCTGTCTCTGACTCTTTTATTGGCTTTTGGGACACTACTTCTCATACTGAGTCACCTTGCCCAGCTTTAGTACATGGAGAGGTGCTTAGTCTTACTGCAACTTGAAAGTCATGGGAGACCTGCCCTTTCCTAAACAGAAACAGAAGAGGAGTGGATTTGAGGGTGAGAAAAGAGGGGGAGTGTGGGGGAGGGACTGGGAGGAGAGGAGGGAAGGGAAACTGTGGCCAGGATATTAAATAAACAAACAAGCAAACAAACAAACAAAAACAAATAAATAAACTTATTTTTAAAAAGTGATTAGAGGTCTATGAATTGGCTCAGCAGGTAAGGATGCTTGCCACCAAGCCCGACAGCCTGAGTTCAAGCCTTGGAAACTATGTGGTAGAAGGAGAGAACCAACTCCTGCAAGTTGTCCTTTAACCTGGACATATGCACCTGTGTGTGTGTGTGCATGGGCGTGCACACACACACAGACACAAATGGGGGTGGCAGGGATAGAGAATGGATCTGTGAGAGTCCCTCCTTTATTAATGGCTTTAGTGCCATTGAAAGAGGTTGCACACAGCATCTGAGCTCTCTTGCCCTCTTCACTTCTGACGTCATCATAATAAAATCATCATCTAGAGGATGACTGTCTCATCAGACAACTGAACCTACTCTACTCTTGATCAGGGACTTCCCAGTCTCCAGAACAATGAGAAAATAAACTTTTGTTCTTAATAATTTAACTTCTCTGTGATATTGTTAGGCTAGCTGTCTTGGTTGCCTTTATGTTGCTCTGACAAAGCACCATGACCAAGGCAACTTAGCCGAAAGAGTTTATGGGGGACTTATAAGTTCAGAGGCTGAATCCATGACCATCATGGTGGGGAGCATGGTATCAGGTAGCTGAGAGCTTACATCTGATCCACAAGGGCAAGGCAAAGAGATATCTAATGGGAATGATGTGGGCTTTTGAAACGTCAAAGCCCACCCCCAGCGGCACGCCTCCTCCAACATGGCCACACCTCCTAATCCTTCCCAAACAGTTCCACAAACTGGGGACCCAGTATTCAAATATATGAGCCTATGGAGGCAATTCTTACGACACCAGAAAAGGTGGACTAACACAGAAACCGTTAACCATGTCTTGGAATAGTTCCACCACCTCAAAAAGAACTGAATTGCTAGGGTTAGAATTGTGGTTTGTTTCCCAAGAACTCATGTGACAGAGGGTTTGTCTTCAGTGTTGTGACATGGAGGAGAAGAAGCCTTTAAGACAGTGGTTCTCAACCTTCCTAATGCTTCAGCTCTTTAATACAGTTCCTTATGCTGTGGTGATACCCCCCCACCATAAAATTACTTTCATTGCTACTTCAAAACTGTAATTTTGCTACTGTAAAGAATTGTAATGTAAATATCTGTGTTCCCCAATGGTCTTGGGTGACCCCTGTGACCCACAGGTTGAGAACCACTGCTTTAAGAGGTGAGACCTGGAGCTGAAGAGATGGCTCAGTTGTTAAGGCACATACTGTTCTTGTAGAGGACCTGAGTACAGCTTCTAGCAACCACCTTGGGCAGCTCACAACTGCCTTTAACTCCAACTCCAGGGGATCTGATGCCTGCTTCTAGCCTATGAGGGTATCTGCACTAATGTGGCAATCTGGGCAACCAGGCACACACACACATACATATAAACAAAATCAATGAGTTGTTACAAATGAGCGAGCCTAGTCCCTCTGTGCTGCCTCTGGCTTCCTGCCTTGCCATATGATTCCTCTCACATGTACACCTGCCATGATGTCATCTGCCATGAGTCCCCCACCAGAGACTGAGCAAATGGAACTGTTGAGCATTGGGCTTTCAGTTTCCAAAATAAACTTCTTTTTATATCACCTAGCCAGGCCCTGGCAGTCACTAATGTTTTTTCTGTCTCTGCGTATTTGCCTCTTCTAGGCATTTCATAAGAATGGAGCCAGAAAGGAAAGGAGGCTCAAAAGGCCCTGCTTATCTCTAGGATCTATAGAGGCATTTAATGGTAACTAGGGGAATGGGAGACATTTTCTAATGTAGCCACTGATAATTGCCGAGGCTCCTGTAAATTACTGTGGTAGTTTGAGTGCAATTGCCCCCATAAGCTCATAGGGAATAGCATTATTAGAAGGTGTAGCTTTATTGGAATAGGTATGGCCTTGTTGGAGGAAGTGTGTCACTGTGGAGGCAAGCTTTGAAGTCTTACATATCCTCAAGCCACACCCAGTGTCTCAGTTTACTTCTTGTTGTCTGTGAATTAAGATTTGGACTCTCAGCTCCTTCTCCAGCACCATGTCTGCCTGCATGCTGCCATGTCCCACCATAATGATAATGGACTAAACCTCTGAAACTGTAAGCCACCCTCAATTAAATGTTTTCCTTTATAAAAGTTGCTGTCATCATGGTATCTCTTCACAGCAATAGAAACCCTAACTAAGACAACTACTCATCTACACTCCTATAAGCAGTCCTCATTAAACTCATTATTTTATTAAAACACACAAACAAAAATGCATGAAAGAGGAAGGGGATCCACAGGAGTGTGAGGGGGCAAGAGAAGATTTTGGGAGTGAATATGATTAAAATACATAATAAGCATATATGACAATGTCAAAAAGGGAATAAAATTGCACAGCAAGAATACTATATCAGAAATAAAGCACAAATATGAGAAGGAAGAAGAGAAGGAGGAGGAAGAGGCCTGTAGAGAATAGTTCAATGAGTAAAGTGTCTTCTCTACAAGCATGAGGACCAGAGTTCAGATTCTCAGCACCCACATAAAAAGCCAGGAATGGCAGCATATGTCTGTAACACCAGTACCAGGGGAAAGGAAAAGGGGGACAGAGGCAGTCAGATCCCTGGAGTTCATTTGACCAGCTACTATGGTGGTTTGAATAAGAATGATCCCCCATAGGCTCATGTGTTTGATACTTGGTCCCCAGTCAGTGGAACTGTTTGGGAAGGATTAGGAGGTGTAGCCTTGTTGGAGGAGGTGTGTCACTAAGGCTGGGCTTTGAGGTTTCAAAAGCCCATAACATTCCCAATTAGCTCATTCTCTATGCTTCATGCATGTGTCTCAAGATGTGACCTGTCAGCAACTACTCCAGCTACATGCCTGCCTGCCTGCCTGTTGCCATGCTCCCCACCATGATAGTCATAGATTATAACTCTTTGGAACCACGAGCCCCAAATTAAACACTTTTTTTTATAAGTTGATTTTGTCATGGTATTTTGCAATGGCAATTGAAAAGTAACTAAGACAAATATCCCAGTCAAATCAATGAGCTCCAGGTTCAGTGAGAGACTCTGTCTCAAAAATTAGGATGTAGAATGATAGTGAAAGACAACCACCATCTGACCACTACATGCACACATACACATGCATGTATACCCATACGTACATATGTACCCACATGAACATGCATCATGGCTGAAACCTGCAGAGAGAAGTTGAGATAAAAGTGAGGCAGCATCTTGAGGACAGGGGCATCACCATCTTGTCCCTGAGTTTCCCAGGGTAATCCTGTGTCTTGCTCCCCTGAGACTCAGTATATTGCTCCCATCCTTCATTCTGGGAGTATGGAATGGACTTCAGGCCAATGTGAAAGCTCAGAACCAGAAGATGGTAATACATTAATTTTCAATATCACCAGTCTTATGGCAAACAGGAGTCATGTGCACAAACTTGTGTTCATTTCTTATGTCTGATAAGTAGCCATGTTGATAGTTGGGCTCTATGGTATGATTGAAAGGAGCTAAGAGAGTATAAACCTTCCATGAAGAAAGGGAAATGAGTGTTTCTCCAAATCAGTCAAACTCTCACTATATGCTCACCATCCTCTGAAGATCTCCTGGAGACCACAGATGCAAGCCATATTGTCTCCACTTTTGTGAGGCTGTGTGCAGCTAAGTATCTCTACCTCTTGCTATCAGGGAAAGAATACTCTTTTATTGTGTCTGTGAGCACCTTTCCACCAATCACATCAGTATCTTGCTGAGATTGCTCTGTAATGAGTTGTCCAAAGATTCTTCCAATAAATCCCTTTCACCTAACTGTCCTTCAGTTTTGCTTTGTCATCTGCTATGAAAAGCTCCAACTTAAACAGCAATGGATGCTCAGAAATCTAACCATTATCTGGCTTATGTGACAGCAATGCACCCAATATATATGGTATAAAATACAAATAGATGGAAACTCTAGACTGCACTGTTAGGGTATTTTTTAAATTAGGATTGGCTTGCCTAATTGCCATGTAGGATCTCTACTTTCACTTAATTGTGACTCTATCCTCTATATTCCTATGAAAGACCTTTTTAACGCTAGCAATTTTTTTAAAATTAATTTTATTCCATATCTTTAAGGTATACAACATGATAGCCTGATATCCATATATGTGTATATATGTGCATGTGTGTAGATAATGAGGTGAAGTGAGTATTAGACAGTCAAGTATAATGACATCCACCATTTCATGTGTACTCACCTTCTTTCTTTCATAGTGACAATAGTACCTAAAATCTACTTTTTTGGCAAATTTCAATTATACAGCACAATATTTTATTGTTAGTTATATCCTCCATATTAGATATTAGCTCTATAGATTATTCATTTTACATTATCACAACTTTAAGCCCTTTAGTCTACATCTTCCTTTGCTCCTGATGACCACTTTTTTACTTTCTGCTTCCATGCACTTAATATTTTAAGGGAATAGAGGATAGAAAGATTAACATGGACAGAAGTGAAATAGGAGCATAATGAAACAGTGTACCTTTTTTCATTTTAGTTTTACGTGATGAGTGTGGGTGTTTTGTCTATATGTATGTCTGTGCACCACATGCATGCCTATGCCCACAGAGGCTAGAAGATGGTGTCAGATCCCTGAGCAATCCTGTGGGTGCTGGGAATCAAACCTTGGTCCTCTGAAAGAGCAACTAGTGCTCTTAACCACTGAGTCATCTCTCCAGCCCCCTGAAACAGTGTCGTATAAACAAGACAGGTCCACTATATGAATGATCTCACAGTAGCTATGGTTGCCTGCACAAGATCAAGCCAGTCAACACTCTAGCACGCAGTAGAGAGGAGCTCATGAGCCCTCAACCCCTAACGGAAGAGCTCTTGACAGTTAAAGGTTCCAGGGAAGGAAAAGTCAGTTTTCTTTAAGGGTGTGGCCCCCGATATGTCAACTCCCCCCCCCAGTGGATTGCCCCATACCTATGAGTATATGGACAGCATTAAATGAATTTGGTGGGTGGGACGGCTGATGTTGTTTGTCAACTTGACTACATCTGGAACCAACTAAAGTGCCATCATCTGGGCACATCTATGAAGATTTTCTTTATTGGATTATTTGAGATGAGAAGACCCACTTTAAATCTAGGACACATCTTCTGGTGGCAGCCTACATAAAACAACATGGAAGAAACAAGCTTTTGCTTTTTGCCTGCTTCTCTTACTCCTGCTAGCAAGTTCATCTATCCTGATGCTGAGGCATTCCTTCACTGATATTAGAACCTACATCTTTGGATATCCAAAGTGGACTGAAAACCAGCTTGGACATCCAGCCTAACGGACTGAACAACTACCCAATTCTTGGCCTTTCCATCAAGAGACAGTCATCGTTGGACTAGCTGGATGACAGCATACAAGCCATTCTAATAAATCATATATATATATATATATATATATATATATATATATATATAATATATATACACATATATATATAAATAATACCAGTTCTGCTCCTCTAGAGAATCCTGACTAATATAGTTGGTTATAAATTTTTTTAAAGAGTACATGAAGTTGAGGGGTGTGGGGAGGGGTGGATACATGTGGACAAAATTAGGGGAAGGAGTGGAGGTGAATATGATCAAAAAATCATATGCATGTATGAAATTCACTAAAAATACTGTATTTAAAAATATTCCAGCCAGGCAGTAGTGGTGCACGCCTTTAATCCCAGCACTCAGGAGGCAGAGCCAGGCAGATCTCTGTAAGTTCAAGGTCAGCCTGGGCTACAGAGTGAGATCCAGGAAAGGCGCAAAGCTACACAGAGAAACCCTGTCTCAAAAAAAAACAAACAAATAAATAAATAAATAAAAATATTCCACATATGAGAGACATTGTGTATATTTTTCTGTCTGTATCTGGCTTAGTTTACTTAGCATAATGTCCTCCAATTTTGTTCATGTTTTTGCAATGGCAAAGTCCCCTGTTTTTAAGGTGGGATAATGTTTGCATATAATTATATTATATATACATAGATATCAATTTCTTTACCCATTCATCTAAAATGAAGACCACTTGTTTCCACATCTTGGCTATTGGAAGTGCTGTTTCAATGAATATAGGAGTGCAGCTATCTCTGGGACAGGCTGATTTCACTTCCCTTCATTGGAAACCCAGAAAGGGATTGCTGACTCATAGGGTAGTTGGTTTTGGATTTCTTATGGATTTTCGCACTCTTTTCCACAATGGCTGCAGCAGTCTACATTTCTACCTCCTGTGTACAAGGCTCCTTCTTGCTACACCTTCCTACCTCTTGTCCCTCTTAGAAAAGTGACCCATTAAGAGGACTCACATTCTTTATGGCAGCAAAAAGGTTGTAGAATTCTGTCTCTTCGATCATTTGACTCTTTCCTAATCAGACAAACTTTCCATTCCTGGATCAGAGAAGATATCAAGGATGCCATTTGCTTTTTGTTATTTGGGGGGAGGTGCTGTGGGATGGTCTGTATGTCAAATGTGTTGCTGATTGGTCAATGAATAAATCACTGATTGGCAGTGGCCAGGCAGGAAGTATAGGCGGGACAAGGAGGAGAAAAAAGCTGAGAAGTGGAAGGCTGAGTCAGAGAGACACTGCCAGCTGCCACGATGAGAAACAGCATGTGAAGATGCAGGTAAGCCACGAGCCAGGTGGCAAGGTATAGATTTATAGAAATGGATTAATTTAAGCTGTAAGAACAGTTAGCAAGAAGCCTGCCACGGCCATACAGTTTGTAACCAATATAAGTCTCTGTGTTTATTTGATCGGGTTTGAGCAGCTTGGGACTGGCAGGTGAGAGAGATTTGCCCTGACTGTGGGCCAGGCAGGAAAACTCCAGCTACAAATGGCGTCCAACGTGGTGGCAAGAGTTTCCACCTAAAACCTGAGAAAAAAGATTCTAAAACGGAGCGAAAAACAGCTTCCTAATTGTGTCTCTCAAATGAGCGGCAGCTGCTGGTTTGAGCTACTGCGGGTTCCTAGCGTGTGCGCTCGACCTGCCGCCATATGGCGGGAATGAGGCCTCTGCAAGTGGCACATTAAGCTGCATGGTGGATTTAGCCTTTGCTAGTACAAAACAAAAAAAGAGGTTTCTGGGCTACACGCTGCTTGGATAAAAGCATAGACCCATGATAGCTCCCAGAGCTGGTGGTAAAGTACCACGCCATGTTGGGAAGCTGAGGTGGGCGGAGCCAGCAGCCACAGCTGCTGCAGCTTAAAGCAACAGATTCACAATAAGACAGATTCAGATGTAATAGTTTAAAATGTGTGTAAAATATACGTAGGCTTGAAAGAGACAAAAAAGGTGATATATAGAGTTATAGAAACAAATACATAGTTTTAAAAAATAAAGTCTTTAAAGAGACAGTAAAATTAATATAAAAAATAAGCCACGTAGAGATGACTATTACACAGAGAGTCTGGATTGTGTTGTCTTTGGGATTCTTAACTACAGAGAGATGTTTGATTGTAAAGGAAGCTGAGTTAAACCAGTACGTATATTTTAAAGATACTTTGACTTCAAAATTTGGATGTAAGGATATGTTGCTTTGGAAAAGAGTCTCTTTTGTTTCCACAGAAAGCAAGAGGCTATGGATTTGTTCCAGAGTAAGATACATCAGGTTTGACCAGCCAAGACCCCCTGAAAGGTCTCCGATGACACCATGGCCCAGATGATCCAACATCCAGAACCGTTTCAAGACAACTGGCTCAGATGATACAGCCTCACGGACTACTCCATGATCCTAAAATTTTCTTTGTTTCCCCAGAAGATACAGTGCCCCCCTCCAGCAGGAAGTAGTAAGAGAAGCTACGCCCAAATTCCCAAATATACCAAGCTGACTTTGGAGATGTGTAAAGGTTAAAACCTTCCTTTTTAAGAAAAGAAAAGGGGAGGTGCTGTGGGATGGTCTGTATGTCAAATGTGTTGCTGATTGGTCAATGAATAAATCACTGATTGGCAGTGGCCAGGCAGGAAGTATAGGCGGGACTAACAGAGAGGAAAATTGAGAGAACAGGAAGCTGGTGGGGGAGACACTGCCAGCCACCATCAGGATAAGGAAGATGTAAAGTACCGGTAAGCCACAAGCCACGTGGCAAGGTATAGATTAATAGAAATGGATTAATTTAAGCTGTAAGAACAGTTAGCAAGAAGCCTGCCACGGCCATACAGTTTGTAACCAATATAAGTCTCTGTGTTTATTTGATCGGGTTTGAGCAGCTTGGGACTGGTGGGTGAGAGAGATTTGCCCTGACTGTGGGCCAGGCAGGAAAACTCCAGCTACAGGGAGGGGATCTTGTTTTATTTTGTTTCTATTATTGTTATTTTAAAGCAAGGTCTTGTGTATACCACGTTGGCCTCAGACACGGTGTGTAGCAGGAGATGACCTTGAACCTCTCAATCTCCTGCATCTGAATTCTGGTGCTGGAATTATACAGGTGTGTGCCAAAATGACTGGTTTATTCAGTGCTAAGGATCATCCGTGGGCTTCCCCTGGACCCCTGGGCCCACTTCCCCTAGAGTTTCCCCTAGGCAAACTAACTTAGCTACATCTCCACCCCAGGAAGTTGCCATTTGTTGACAGAGAAAACCTTGAGGTGTACCTCAATGTCCCAGTGTCTGTGTTGGCTTAGTCTATCTGATAATTGCTAAATCTATTATGTGACCAACAATGCTGGTGAAAGAGTGTGGTGTTATCCCACAGAAACAGTCCTCTAGTCTATACATAAATGGCTACTTTGAGTGTTATAACGAACATCCATTGAAAGGTGATCCATGACCCTAGATTTTATATTGATGCATAAAATCGGATGTGTACAGATGACATGAAAGTGGATGTGAAATTGTCCAGGAGAACAAAGGAGATTAATGAGAGAGGGAGTGGAAAGAAAGTTAAGGGGGTATTGGGTTATATGAAAAGGAATATATTCAAAGTATATTATATCATATACATGAGTGAAAATGGTCTTATGAAGCCCATATAACTAAAATAAAATTAACATTCAAGTAAGGGACTAAGGAGAAAGCTTAGCCAATAAAGAGCTTGACGTGAAACCACAAAGATTTGTGTTCTATCCCAGCACCTATGTAAAAACCCAGCATTGGAGAAGCAGAGGTAGGTAGATCGCTGAAGTTCGCTGAGCAACCAGTCTAGCCTAATGGGTGAGCCCTAGTCCCATTGACAGACCCTGTCTCAAAAACCATAGTGGAGAGCTCCTAAAACTGACCATCCAGACTGATCTGTGGCCTTCACACACAAATACACACATGTGCACATGTGCCTGAATATACATGGGATCCGCATACACACAAACACATGCTCTCTCTCTCTCTCTCTCTCTCTCTCTCTCTCTCTCTCTCTCTCTCTGTGTCTCTCTCTTTTTCTCTGTCACACACACAAATGCACTAAATGAAATAATTACTATTAAAACAAAATTTTCACACACACACACTAAATGAAATAATTACTATTAAAACAAAATTTTTACCAGTACTTGCAGGTCTTTCCAGTTGGGACTTAAACTCCATATGGATACCTTTTACGAGGCCTGACCCTGCAATTTCTGCTTACTGTTGGCAGGGATTGGCCCTCGTGCCGCGTTAAATACATTCCAAAAGGAGCCTTCCTTTGCACTAGTGAACGCTAGCCAGTGATTTTCTCGGTTTCCTTTTCAGCCCCTGATTTGCTCTCTGACATTCTTGTACATTTACTTCTGGCAGCAGAACTGTCTCCTTGCCCTTGCACCACCCTCTCCACCTACACGGGAGAATTCGTTTCACTGTCCAGTAGATGGGGACCCACGAGCTCTTTTCAGAGCAAGATGTTAAGGGCTGGGGATGTGAAAACTGACACTGACCAGGCACCAATGATGTGCCTGCCTTGAGAGCAGACATTTTCCTCAAAGAAGTCTGGGACACAGATAGGGTATTCCTGTTTTCCTAAAGGGGAAACTGAGCTCCAGGGACGGACAGAGCACTACTCAAAGAAAACTACAGAGCTGAGTCAGTGAAGTCACAGAAGTCTGTGCCCAGGCTGTTTGAATCCAGTTTCCCAGTTACACTCCATTATCTGACAGTGTCAACTTTGGCTGTATATCAGAATCATCGGGAGAGTTAAATGTGTATACACGCACGCACGCACGCACGCATGCACGCACGCACGCACGCATGTGTGCTTGCAGCCTTGGCTTCTATCCTAGAAATCCTATTTTATTGTTTTAAAATGACGTTTTGGTGGAGAAGCCTTGAGGCAAAGACAGGTGGATCTCTATGAGTTCCAGGCCAAGGATACATAGTTTGAATCTATCTTTTAGAAAAATGACATGTTTGGCCCACAGAATCAATTAAACAAGACTCATGGGGGTGAGCAAAGATCAGGGAGCCCATAGGAGTCTGACCTAGGTCCTCTGCATATATGTTATGGCTGAGTAGCTTGGTGTTCTTGTGAGGTTCCTAACACTGGGAGTAGGGATGGCCACTGACTCTTTTGCCTACTTGTGAGACCCTCTTCTTCTACTGGGTTGCCCCGTCCAACCTTGATGGGATGGTATGTACCCTGTCTTATTGTAGCATACTAGACCATGTTTGATTGATGTCCCTGGAAGACTTGCTCTTTTCTGAGGGGAAACAGGGGGGTGTGGATCTCGGGGAAAGTGGAGATGGAGGGGAGAGACTGGAGAGAAGGAAGGGAGGGGAACTGAGATTGGGATGCAGTATATGAGAAAAATAATTTTTAAAATGACATGTTACATACATATCATTGTACCTTGCTCTTACCCAGTTTTCCCATAGCCCTCTCTCATCCCTTCTGCCCCTCTCCATGGTCCCCCTTCTGCGTTTATGTCACATATGTGTGTATATATTTACATCTATATTCTGCATATGAGAGAAAACATGGAATATTTTGTGTTTCTTCCCCATTATTCTCTTTCTCCCCCTTCTTTTCTCTGCATAGTAATCCTTCTACTTTAATGTTCTACGTTCATTCCTATTTCACCCAAAAGTCTACATAGGATAGAAAACAGATATTTGTCTTTCTGAGTCTGGTTTATTTCACTTAGCATGATGAACTCCAGTACCACCCATTTTCCTCCAAATAACAACCATTTCCCAGCTGAATAAAATTTCCTTGCATACATATCTGTACTTTTTCATCCATTCATTTGTTGGTGAGCATAGGGATTCTATTTTGAGTGTGTGGTGCCTGAGCATCTGTATTTTCCTCCAAAGCCCTTCAGATGTTTCAAATGAAAATCCAGAGTTAGAACAAATTATGCTAGTATGTGCTTCCTCTCAAGCCACAGCATGAAACAGCAGAGGCTGTGTCTAAAAATAGCTCTGGAGGCACCGGTCCACAGTGTTAAAGGAAACGCTGGGTAATTTCACCTAGGATGCTTCACTCATCTCAAGTGTTTATGATAGGCTGGGCCAGGACAGACAACACTGATCAGCTCCAGAGACCAGGCCTGGGCTCTGCTAATGAGTCTGCATGTCCTAGCCAACTTGGCGCACACCAAAAGTTTCCTTCCCCGAATCTTGACCCATTTCAGGGTCATCTGTGGTGACTGGAGAAGACTGTCTGGCACCTGCAGACAGCTCTTCCCTCAGGCAACTGCCAGTGTGTCTCTGTCTGCCTGTGGCTTCCTTAAGCACCTTTAGAGCTGCCCATCTTGTGCTCAGGCTGTCCAGGAAATCCTGAGATTTATCACCTCCAGGGGCAGCGCTTAACCGGTGAGAGGCCAAAGTCCCCGGCTCAGTCTCTCAGCTTTCTTGTCCTCAGTGAGCCCATTTGGAAGCTTAGCTTCATTTACTCACTGATTGTTTACTCAGTAACTCACCCCTCGGCTTGTACAACATGCTGTCTCTGTCACCCAGGCTTCCCGGGCTCACCTCCACAGTTACCTCCCAACTTTCCAATCTGAAGCTCTGAGTCTGTTCTGCAGGGCCCAAACGAAAATGGCCGCTGAGTGGCTGGCTCGTTTTGACCTCAGCTCTAAATAAGCATCAAAGCAAGGAAGACACTCATTCATGGATAAACAGTCTTCAGTAGATTACAGAGAGCCTTCCCTAACCCTTTCATTCCACTCACAAAAGGAGAGTATTGTCCAGCAGCGTCACAAGAGGGTTTTAGAATGGATGCCATGGGCTTGAAATTCTTGAGAGAAATGTATCCTGTTAGAATGAAGACAAACATAGATCAAATTTTCCCAAAATGCATATACTTTGCTGTCTGTGGGCTCCTCCCAAGAAAAAAATGGCATACTCGAGGAAACATTAGAAATAATTCTATTGTTTTATACAGAGAATGTTCAAGCAATTATTGCAATGACATCAGGGCTGTTCTCTCTTTTCTTCAAGTTCTATCATGAATCCAGGCTTCATTACATAAAATTCTGTGTTAAAATGTATGTATCATGGAAATATTTTTCACTGAGTGGGGGACAAAAAACAAGTTAACATGGATCACAGGCTAGGAATGACAGAAAAATTCAATATTTTTTCCCTGTCCTGTTACAATTTAAATAAAAATGAAATCGAAAGGGGAAGATCACTGGGGGTTGCATGACAAAAAAGCAATATACTTTGCCATTTCTTTGGTGGGTATTATAACTTACAGCAGTCTTAGCTAGAAAGAATTTGAAATAAAATTGGCTCAAAGATGGGATATTATTATTTTGAGAATAAGAATGAGCAAAAATGTATAGCTCTGTCTGAGTTCAAATCCCTAACGGAATGGATAATCCCACACAAGAAGAATTTGATTTGAGCTGTGAGGGTCTCTTTCATGGCATGCCAGGGCTGACTACCTTGAATGTTGCCTCTCAAAAAGCAGCACTCTCTCCTTGTACAGTTACAGCTTTTAGGCCTCTTCACTGCAGTTCAGATGTCTAGTCTTTGTATTTTATGGAATTTTAAAGTGTTTCCTTGAAATCAAATTAACACAGAACATGCCATGTTAGCCAGATAGTTGCCATTTAGTTTTATATTTACTTTTAGTTTTAGGTTTATTTTTCAAGAAAATGTAGACCATGAACTAGCCAAACAAATGATGTCATAATCCTTCAGAAATTTTTTCCACTTAATCCCCTGGTTCCAGAACTTAGTGAAAACAAGCAATGTCTGTCCTATTTTGGGGTCAGGCCAGGATCAAGGTCATTCTGACAAAGTGGGAGCAATGCTGGGTATTTCCTAATGGAGTATGACAGTAAAAGAAGGTAAATTGCTTCTGAGAGGGAAAAGAAAACAAAGGAGAACAGGTACAGGTAAGAATGCATGGCTGCGGGAGAAAACAGACGAGGTAGCCAAGATAACCTCCGGAGCGTTCTTGGTGGCCAGCCCTGCCAGGCTCATCGAACAGAAGGGCATGCAAACTGAAGTGGTAGGAATCTGTTTTTTAATTTGAAGAGCAAGAAGCAGGTATGCAGGGAAATAAAGACACTGAGAATTAGTGGTGCTCCAGAGAAGTGCTGTGCTTGCTGGTGAGAGCACATGAACACCTCCTCAGCACAGTCAGCATTTCCACAGACAATTCCACTTAAATGTGATCATCCTCCTGTGCGGGGAGAGCACAGGCTTGGGCTGGGTCTGCAGTCTAACGTTTCCATCCCTGATGACGATAGTGGTAATAATGGGCATGTTCACATATTAATGAAAACTGTGCCAGTGTCCAGATCATGATGCAGATTAGTCTGGCAGGCCTAAGGATCAACCGCCAAAAAGGTACATTGTAAAAAACACATAACAGTGAGATGCCTTTTTAGGTAAAGGCCCTTTGCAAGAAAGCCTGAGGACCTGAGATGTTATGCATCTCTAGCATGCATAACAACCAACTCCAAGAAGTTGTCCTCTGACCTCCACACAAACACTGTGGTATACACACCCACATACACATATCATATACACACAGTAACAATAATAATAATGAATAAAAATGTAAATATATACATGATATATATAAATAAACATATTTATAACATATATATATAAATAAACATATATATGATTCATCTGTCTTTCTGGTGCCAAGTAATGACATTTTCATTGTGAAATGGAAAGATAGAATGATCTTTTCAGTATTTGTATAGACCCTTGTATAGGCTAGGGAAGCACCCTACCTCTCCCCTAGCCTTCGATATTTTTCTGTGGGACTTTTCATCTTGGCCACTGGTTTGTAAATTGTCAGTGAGGATGTTTGAGTGGAGGACATGAGCAATACCATGCATATCTCCTTTGAGGCAGATTTTTGACTAAAAGAGGTGATTGTTAACCAGCATTCCAAAAATGTTTGTTAGGATTATTGTCCTCATCCGTGTTTACTTTTATAAGTTATCAAATAGCATCATTCTGATCTGCAAACAACTTCAAGGGTGAAAAAAAACATGTTTGAAATGCATAGTGCTGAGAATAAGGGCAGTTTTAATATTTCTTACCTGAGATCCTGAGACTTTCCTTAAAATTTACTTCATTTTTTTTTTTATCATGAGTATATGTGTGTATCGGTGTGGGGGCCATGCATGTATGAGGTCAGATGCCTTTGGGGTCCACAAAAGGGTGTCAGATCCTGGAGTTGGAGTTACAGGCAGTTGTCAGCTGCCCAGAGTGGATGGGTACCAAAATTGGGTCCTGTGCAAAAACCACTAAACTGTCTTCCAGCCCTAAGACCTTGAGACTTTGTTTAGCCATTTTAGATTATTTATTTATTTATTAATAGGCTCCCTAGGCCAGGCTGGTCCTGAATTCCCTGCATAGCCGAGGATGACCTCGAACCTCTGATCTTCACTCCTCTACCTCCTGCGTGCTAAGATCACAGACAGGTGAGTGCCACCACAACCAGTTTGTGCAGAGCTGGGCCTCTACCCACTAAGCCACCTTCTCAGTCACCTTAAAAGGTCTTTTTTTTTCTGTGTCTGGCTAAGAGTTGGGTCTTCAAATACCAGGTAAAACTGTCCAAATTAAAGTCGTTTGTTCACATTTAAGCCTGGAGAGTCATTCTTTACCGGAAAATCTCTACGTAGGAGGCTGACTCTCCGGGCCCTAAGGAGCAAATGGAGCAAACATGACTTCGGAAGAGCAGGTTCCCATGTGGAAACAAATCACTTTTATTACCTTTTCCTTCAGTTTTTTTCATTTGCAATTTGTAGACTCATAAATATTACACATAGTTAAAAATTGAATGGAATTCTATGATTTACTTTTTCATAAATTTTTCAGAGAGTATTTGCCTTGTTCTCTGAAGCGATCATGATATTGAAGATGAAAATATTACATAAGCATTTTGATAGATTCTGAAGGGTTTTTTTTTAATGTGGCCCAAGAATATGGCTCAATTGGTGGACTGCTTGCCCAGCATGCTCAAAGCCCTAGGTTTCAATCCTCACCACTGCATATATAAACTGTGCACGGTGATAATTCCTATCAAACCAGCACTCAGGAGATGGGGGCAGAAGGAGAAGAGTGCCAAGGTCATTCTCTGTTCATTATATCACAAGTTCCAGGCCAGCCTGTCCTAAAAAAAAAAAAAAAGTTTGTTTGTTTGTTTTTTTTAAATTAGTTAAAAGACCCGGGAGTAATGGCACAGGCCTGAAGTCAATTCAGGCTGCTCAGGAATTCAAGGGCAGCCTAGGTTACACAGTGAGTTAGAAACTGGCCTTGGGAGGCTCCATGAGACCCTGTCTAAAATGAAATGAAATGTAATAACTAAAGTGAGTTGGGTGGGGCGGCCCCTGCTCATGATCCCAGAATTTAGCAAGCTAGAACAGGAAGATTGAGTTTCAGACCAGCCTGGGCTATATCTCGAGACCATGTCTCAGAAGGAAAAAGAAAATCATTGAAATGGAAAGCGCTGTGTTATATGTAGTTTGTCACACTCAAGGGAATACAAACAAAAAGAACAAAGCCATCGTTAACGATGCAGAGTGGCTGTCCAGCCCTCCCACGGGGATACCAAGACCTTGCCAAGCCCAGTGCAGAAGTCTCTGTATCCTATTTGTACTATTTGATCAGCCAAGCATCAGTGGAGGAGCAGATGAAAGGGCATCTAGTGGCATAATGTGATGGTCTTTGTGACCCCAGTGGCCCAGCTCTTGCAGCCCACTGACATCCTGTGTGGGTGCTTGCAAATCATTCTTTGACTATTGTAAATCATTACTTGGGAATAATATCGTACTTACTTAGAGGCAACACCTGTGTCTCCTTTCCAATCCTCTCCATCCATTCTCTTCTCTGCTCACTCTGCTCCAGCCACACCAGGTTTTTGTTTTGTTTTGTTTTGTTTTGTTTTGTGTTTTTCTGGTGATGGAGATCCAATCCAGGGACTTGTGCGTGTTTAGGTAAATACTTTATCACTGATCTATACCCCAGCCTCAGGCACTAACTTAAATCTTCACCTCAAAAAAAAAAAAGTCATTGTTTCTCCTACTCGGCTCCCAGATTCAAATCCCTCTGAAAAGCTTACAGTCCACACTTTAACCCTCACCTTTTGGCCATGGCACTGGGACTGGAACCTAGGACTTTATGCATGTTAGGCCAGCATTCTAGCATTGTGCTACAAGCCCAGCCACAAAGATGTAGTCCAAGCTGGCCTCCAACTCATCATCCTCCTGCCTTATGCTTTTCAGGAAGTTGATTACCATCACACTCACCATGACTGGGCACTCTTGCTTTCTTCACATCTGTGCTCAAATATCACGTTACACACTTGGTCAGGGAGGGCTTCCCTCACCACTCTATTCAAGATAGCAACCCCAAATGGCGTCTCTCTTGGCATTGTTCTCTGGCAGTTCATTATCTCCTGACCTATTTATTCATCTGCTTATTGTGTGTCTCCTTCCATCCTCTTACCTCTTGGCACTCCTCACTCTCTCACGTATTTATGTATTTCTTTTTCCATCATCTGGATCCCTTGGCACACTATGGGCGTTTCAGTAATTATTCGTGTAATAAATCAAAATTTGGGCTTGAACTCCCCTTCCTCACTCAGTTGATCAAAGAAGAGTCACCGAGTAACGTTGATATCCTAAGCATTGTGTGGCCATCCAAAGAGCTGGGATATGCTGAACATGGAAGGCGCTGAGATTCTCTTGAAAGGCCAAGGAAGGTTTCCATGGGTATTCCTACCCACGGAGGTACAAGAGATCACAGATTCTTCTGAGACCCTCAAAATTCTGAGTCAGGGGCTTTAACTGCACTGGAAAAAAAGGGTAGCACTTACTATCACCTCATTATTCATTTAGCGGTTTGTTCATCCATCCTCTTACTCTCTTTTCCCTCGCCTCTTAGGGTTATTCACCTTTAGATCAAGCTCTAAGAGCCTGATCCTGAAAGGCCACCACTCAGAGTCTGACACCTGTGGGCATTGAACAATGTGATCAGTGGGACAGAAAGTGGGGGGACAAGGCCGATAACGCTATTTGTACAAAGCCCACATTATCCCTGCTTGCAGATGGCCACAGTACTTAAGAAAGCTGCCAAGTCAGATTAAAATCAATCAAGAATGTAGAATATGGGTCCTAGGTTCAACAGACAGAACTACCGGCGAGGGAGTAGTTGCCAGACAAAAGCCTCCCTGTCTCGGTGTAGGTTGGAACAGGGCAATGTTCAGGGAAAGGCTGGTTAACCAACCCAGCATGTAATTGAGTCTGTCCTTTTCTCTGTTCTACTAATGATTCATTAAGCTGACTGTACCGCTCACTGCGATCCAGACTCATGACTTCAAATCAAACAGAGGAGGCCAATTTCTGCAAAGTGTGGGAAGGAAACAGTCAGTGCCCTCAGCTTGACTAGGGCGGGCTACAGAGGCAGGAACCCTGCAATTGCTTTTCTCTGGGCAAAGTATTTTTGGAAAACTACAGCTTCTGGCCTAGACAGAACGCAGGTAGTTTTTTAAAAGCGCCCTTGGCTACTGATAAATATATGCCATAGACTCAGCTACCATTATGTCAATTGTGTTTTAATGAACCTATCAGTAATTATGAAGTGAGGACACTTTAGCTGTAGGTAAATGGTTACATTTGAAAACTAAATGCACATAGGCACAACAACTTAAATGTAAATATAGTGTTAAGAAACTAAATTTAATGTATTATTTTAAGGCAATGCTGAGAGTTGTTGGAAAGTAGGGAGTTCATAATACTATTTGATTTTCATTGTACGCCTGGTGCATACTAAGTGTTATGATAGTCCTTGGCAAACTTCATTCTAGTTCATCTTCAAATGGCTTTCTGGAATACATGTATGCCATTAGGCTCATTAAATAGATGAGAAAACTGAGTTCCTGAGAAACTAAGCAAGGAATATAAAGAAGCCAAGACTTAAAGGCTGGGTCAGTCTGACTTGGAGGGCACACTGTTTTGTATTGTATTTCCAAGAAACTTGTTTGGGCTTTTGTGACCAAGATCAAGTACCTTGTTGTTTTTTTTTTGTTTTTTCTAGACAGGGTTTCTCTGTGTAACAGCCCTGGATGTCCTGGAACTCACTCTGTAGCCCAGGCTGGCCTCGAACTCACAGAGGTCTGCCTGCCTCTGCCTCCCTCATGCTGGGATTAAAGGTGTGTGCCACCACCACCCAGCAGATCAAGTACCTTTTAAAACAAATTCCAAGACTGAGGGTAAGCCAATGGTCAAGCACTTGACCAGCATGCACAGTGTACTTGGTTCCAGCTAGACACTATAAAAGTCCTATCAGAGGACCAGCCAGATGGCTCAGCTATACAAGCCTAATTCCCTGAGTTCAATTCCCAGAACCCAGGTAAAGGTGGAAGGAGAGAACTGACTCTAAAAAGTTCCCCACTGACCTCCACATGTGCATCCCCATACACACATCATACAAACACAAAATAAATTAAAATAAATTTTCAGAAAAAAAACTGAAAATGAAGAAAATATGAATTGGCTAGAAATCATATTGAGAAGTAATAGCTTTTTTAGGAGCTGTGAAAAGGCATAATTCTCTACTCTTAAATTAGGAGATACAGCCCCTCAGAGAGCATCGAAGAAAAGGAGGTAGAAAAACTGTAAGGGCAGGAGGATGGAGAGAAGTCCTGTGAAAAGCTGTCTTCTGGACATGATATAGTCAGTCCCTGCCTAAACTCACAGCAGCTGTGCTTCCCTGCACAAGAGCTATGCAAGAGGAGCCCTTCCACACTCCATCATGGATAGGGGAAGGACTGTTAGCAGATGATGGCTACTATGAGACGGAGGAGTCATTTTCTTCAGTGGTGTAGGCACTGGTAAGTTGCTGAGGCACCAGCAAATAATCCTACACTCAGGCTCAGGAAAGCAACCCCAAATCAAACTCAGTAGGTCACAAAAGATCAAAACCAAACCAAAGAGACATGAAAGTTTAAAAGGGGGACCTGTCGGGAAGAAAGAAAGGTTTAGTGGGAGTTCAAGGAGGATGAGAGGAGGTAATGGGGATGAAAAATGACCAAAATACATGATATATATGTATGAAATTGTCAAAGAATAAAAAAAGACTAGGTGATATCCCTGGGCAAAGAAAGATTGGAGGGAAGATTGTAACGAGTCTTTTTCTGTCTCACCAGCCAGCTCCCAAATAATGACACAGAGACTTTTTTGTTGTTTTTTTTTTTTTTTGAGACAAGGTTTCTCTGTGTAGTTTTGGCGCCTGTCCTGGATCTCGCTCTGTAGATCAGGCTGGCCTGGAACTCACAGAGATCCACCTGGCTCTGCCTGCCGAGTGCTGAGATTAAAGGCACGTGCCACCACCGCCCGACTGACACAGAGACTTATTAATTATGGAAGCTCAGCCTATAGCTTAGGCTTGTTCCTAACTAGCTCTTGTAACTTAAATTAACCCATCTATATTAATCTGCATTCTATCACATGGTATGACCTCTCTTCCATCTTGCACCTCCTGTTTCCTCTCCGTATCTCCTGTGCACCTAGATTCTCCTCCTCTTTCTTTCTCTCCCTGGAAATCCTGCCTATACCTCCTGCCTAGCTATTGGCAATTAAGCTCTTTATTAAACTAACCAGAAGGCGCCTTGGCAAAGACACATCTTCACAGTGTACAAATATTCTGCAACAGAGACGTTCAAGAAGACAAAAACCACTTGAAAGCTAAGTCCTAAGTTATAAGGCATGCAATAAGAAGGCATTTTCTGCCGGGCGATGGTGGCGTACACCTTTATTCCAGCACTCCGGAGATAGAGGCAAGCAGATCTGTGTGACACTGAGGCTAGCCTGATCTACAGAGCTGTTGAACAGTGAAACCCTGCCTTGAAAAACCAAAAAAGGAGGAGGGGGCATTTTCATGAGCACCACCAAGAAATCTCAACAAATGAGCTCCTTCCTTGAGAACTTGCATATTGGCAATTATGGAAGTAATCCTATGGAACTATCTAGACACTGGATTTCCAACATGTTTTGCCTGACCATGGCTAATGTTTTCTACTTACAGAAATACTCTCCCCCGTCACACACAGTTAAAGAGCAGCATATTTGAAGTGGGCTTTTGGGAGTCACTGAGTTATAAGTCCCTCTTGGGTTTTGGCTGGCCAGACCTTCCTTGAACATCTCCAACAATGGGAGGCTCACCTCTCCTGCTCCAACTCCACACTCCAAATTGCTTCTCAATACTTGTTTATACTTTATCTGAAAATGTCTAATACCTGTAATTTTCATTCTTGTTTTCTTCTTGGAATTAAAGAGAAACCTATCTTCCTATGCTAACTCCAAAAGGACCTGCCTTGTGCCCCTAAATATTTTATTTCCTGAGCAAACCATCCTCACTCATCTTGTCTGTTGCTCATCTGTCATGATTTATAATGCTGTACGATGTGACTCTTGTGGAGGAGTTGAAGTTGGTCTGTGTCCTCATGAAATATATTTTCCAGAATTGAACATAATAAATCAAAGTAAGGTAAGATGCATCATCAAAGCACAGAACAGTCAGAATGCTATATTTCTATTTCAACAGCCTAGGAATGCTTTGGTTTGGATGTCCCTGAACCCAACCCATGTTTTGAAGTTTCATATTGCTTTGCTGCCACTGAATTCAGGCCACTAATGCCCTCAAATTATTTTCTTTCACATGCTGCTATTTACCAAGTTCTTCCTACAACCTTAACTTTTGTTCCAAGGATAGAACACAGAACTGGGTACAATTTAAATTTCACCTTGGGTTGGAGCTATATCTCAGTGGTAGAGCACATGCTAGCGTATGCAGGGTCCCAGATCCAATCCTCAGCATGATGAAAACAAATTAAATTTTATCTTAATACACATAGCCATTTATACACGTATCCTGTTTTATTCCTTAAAAGGTACTGGGTGGCCAATATCATCTCTGGGCTAATGTCAGCTTGGGTCTTGCTTTGCAGACTGATTTATTCACGTTTCCTCCCAGCTTCTTGATCTCCATATATTGAGAGGCAAGTCCACTCAGCCCCTCTCCAGGATACTTAAGGAGAGATTGGAAAAAGACTTATCTGGGAAAATAGCCCTAGTCCATACAGACTGTTGACAAAATTTGCCAAATTTGACCAAGACAGATCTGTTTATCAGCACTCAGGCCTTTTCTATGGGATTCTAAGACAGGATTTGAAAATACAGAAACTAGATTCACGGGATTCCTGTAGTCTACTAGGATAATAAGAATATCACAAAAGACCCCAATACCCATTTGTCATGCTCCTAGTAAAATACTCCTTCTCTCTCCCTCCCCTCTCTACATTGACATACCTCTCATTTGATTTCTCACTATGAGATATCTGAAGCCAGTACCTTACATATGCTGGGCAAGTACTCCGCCACTAAGCTATAGCTTCGTCCCTGAAACATACTGAGGAAGCCAAACCACCATGGTATTCTTAATAGACAAGTAACGTTGAAATCTTAGGGCAACATTTGTATCATCTACTGTCTTCCCAGTTTTGAAAAGCAAGACATTTGCCATTTCCTGTCTTCAGGGAGTTTCTATTTCCCATAGACTGCAGATGATATTTTATGGATCTCTTTTGAGAACTGTTTCCATATTCTTAGATATGATTTACCCAAGTCTGAAGATTTATATTCTTTCAGGTGTCATTTTTGTTTTCTTTCCCTTTGATTATTTGCTTGTTTATCTTGCAGGACTAGGAATTGAACTCAAGATACAGCATATGGTTGACGAGGGTTCTACCACTGAGAGACATCCCCAGCCCAAATATGGACTTTCTAAAGGCCGTGCCATTGTTTCTGTTTGCAGCATTGGGAATGGACTAATGGTGGTGGGAGGAAATCACAGTCCCCCTCCCCCAAAAAAGAAATTGGGATACTGTTTTTCAAAATGAGTGATGGATACCGGGTAAATAAAATAGATTTCATGGCGGTAGTGAACCTACAAATTCAAATGTCCTTTAAGACTCAGTTCTTTCTAGTTAGTCTTCCTGAAGTTATTATTCCAGTTCTGTGCTATTCTTATGGTTTGAATCTTTGACCCCCACCTCCCTCTTCCAGACTTTTATGTATCTTACAAACTGAGCTCCTCAGAGAACCTATCCCTAGCTCCCCAGCAACTTCGGGTCCCTGAGTTGTTTTCTTTATGCTGTGGACTTAATGTCCATGTCCTCTTCAAATTCCTATGTTGAAACATCAATCCATGATTTGATGATATTTGGAGATGAGACCTGAGGGATGTAATTAGAGTCTGATAATCAAGTCCGAAAAGATGGGATTCACGTTCTTATATTTTTGGTTGTGAGCCTAGCCTTTAATGGCTGAGCCATCTCTCCAGCCCTCATGTTCTTATAAAAGAGAAAGAGGCTCAGGAGAGTTTGTGTTCTCTCTCCCTCTCCCTTCCTATCCTCTCTTTCCTTTCTTGGGATACAGTGAGAAGACTGGCTGCCTACTAACCAAGAAGAGAGATCTGACCAGATACTGGATGGGCTGCCCTGTAATCTTGACCTTCCCAGCCTCCAGAACTGTGAGAAATAAATATCATTTTTGTTGCTGTGGTTGTTGTTGATTTGGGGGTTTGGGAGTGCTGGGCATTGAATCTGGGATGTGATACATACGAAAGCATTCATTGTGCCACTGAGCTGCACCCCAGGCTATCATTGTTTAAGCCACCTAATCTACGGTATTCTATTGTACTGCACAATGAAGGCACTCCACTATTATTATTAGGGGCTCTAGTACCTTCACACAGATAACTCCTTTTGCTTGTTTGTAACACACATCTCTTGGAAACAGATGTATTCATTCAGGTTTATTGCTTTTGGTAAGCTCGGATGCTATTTCTACAGTTCCTGTTACCAATGTGGTTGAAAATTAGTTTGAAAGCATAGAAGATGGAGTCATTGAGGGCTTCTGAGGTCAATAGGCTGGGAAATAAATTGTTCCATTTATCGGGATGAGAACTGAATCCTCGTATTAACCTTCCTAATTGCTTGCCTACCTTGTTTTTCTACTTTCTAAGTGAACAGGAACAAAGCTACTTGCTGCTGTTCTCATTAACACTAATGATCAATAAGTAGAAAAAAATTGCTGATTCTTATATTTTGTTCAACATTATGTATGCTTAATTTAGAGCTTATTAGGGCATTGCCAGTTTTGCTCATTATGTCTTCCACGAGATGAATGTGTTTCTTCGGCAAGCAGTTAACACGAAGCAGCAATGACTGACTCCAGTTTTGTAATCAAGCAAGGTTTTCAGTTGTAGCTACAGCTGGGAGTGGGGAGAGAAGACGTAAACATGGACATTTAATATCGCTTTCTTCTCTTCTCAAGAGACAGAGGTGCTTGTAACTGTTAAGCATAGAGAACAAATAACCAGAGCCAACTTGGAAGTATTTGGCCTTGCACCCTTCCCTAATTTCCTTGAGGTTCATCCCATCCATTAAAATCATGACATGATGGGCTGGAGAGTTAGCTCAGAAATTAAGAGCACTTGCGTCCTTGCACAGGACCTGGGTTTGGTTCTCTGTACCTACATTACAGTTCATAACTATCCATAACTCTAGTCCCAGGGGATCTCACACCCTCTTCTGACCATAGGTGCCATGGGCACCATGCAGTCATGTGATATACATATAGTAGGCAAAATACTCGTACACATAAAATGAATTCATTTTTTAAAATACAGTCACAACATGAAATATAAGTAGATGCTACAGCATGGATGAATTGCAAAATCTTTGTAAGAAATGAAAGAAACCAATTACAAAGGACCAAATATTGTTTGATTCCATTTATATGGAATTGACAGACTAAGGAAATCCACAGACAGGAAGCAGATTAATGGTTTCCAATGGACTATGAGGCTGGATGGTGGGGTTGCAGAGTGATGGAAGAAAGGTTTGAGATTTCTTTACAGAGTGACAACAATGTTCTGTCATTGATTGAGCTGGCAAGTGCAATAGCCAGAGAGACTATTATGCCAACCAACATTTTAAATATTATTTATACTATTTCTTAAAATTTCTGGAACAAACTGCTTTCCTGGGGATGTTCTCCTGCCCAAGTGATCAACAGGCCCATTTGGATTAACTTTTTAGAGAGGGAAAAATGATATGTCTTTTATTATTGTTGTTAATGTTTTAGGTTAGCATATAAAATGCTTTTGTTTTCTTATCAGAAAGCCTTTTAGTACATAGAAATTTTATGATTTTGGTGGCAATTTAGAATACTACGTCTCTCCCCATGGCGAGTGCTAAGACTCAGATACGATTCTTTTGGCCAATAATCAAGGTCCTGCACTCTCACTCATTGTTTTACAAGCTTCCAATTATGAGAGAAGAGTCTGTCCCCAATGATTTTTAAAGCTACCAAACACCCCTCTCAAGAGTTCAGACCCTAGAATATTTTACAGGATGAGTATTGAGTTGATTTAGCTACTTTTACCTGAAATGGAATATAGGAAGGTTTAGGGTCTCCATTTTTGCGAACTTTCAGCTTTGGAGGATGATCAAGGGGATCCAGACAGATGGAGTTAGGTTGCCAGGGGACCATCTGATGGCGGATCAACAGCTGATAGGTACATGAAGTCCAAAGACTAGTAGAATCACTATAAGGATTATAATACATATAGCCTATTTCCACCATGAAAACCCGAAATCCAACTCCAAAACTGTGCAATGAAAGAGACGATGGTATCTGACATATTTTGAATCTGGTTTTGTGGACTCATAAGGCCGATGAGACAGACATTAGTGAAATTATCAAGACTATATCCACAGCACTTAACCTCATCCCAATGCCATCCTGTAGCCCAATAAATAGTGTGAAAATAGAAGCTGAATAATTATGCCAATGGAAAATACTTTGAGTCCAGTGATGCTGTAACATATTGGTAAATTACTAAGGTGATCTAGAGTTTTTCATCTTCATTATAAAGGCAGAGAGAAAGGGCTACCCAAAAGTAAAGACAAACACAAGGAAGGAAGAAACAGTGAAACGTTCACTTCTTTGTTCATTTGGACAGATATGTAAGATCTCTTATGTGTTGACTTTCCCAAGAGTCTATGGGAGATATTTCCTCAGGAAGGTCTTCTTTGCATGGTTGAACTGGGGAGTGATGGACCTAGTTAGCAGTTCCTGAGACCTTGATGATTGTAAGAAAAGGTAAAAGCACCAGGAGAGGGTCTCTCCAAAGAAGAGTTGACCGTTGGCCCCAAGGGCCCTCCCTGTTAGGTTTAATTAGCACATGTTCTTCCAGTTGAAAAGGGGGTTAATGTTTTTTCTCCATGGCTTTGGTAGCCTCTATAATTCAGATTATTTGATATCTTGTTGGAATTCATTGAGTCTAGAGGCAAACTGGTTTAAAGTCTTCATTATGTAGGAACAGATCTGTTGTATGATCTTTTGTTTGTGTTCTGACAAATAAAGCTTGCCTGGAGATCAGAGGGCAGAGCTAGCCACTAGTTAACCATAGAGGAGAGGCAATGGTGGCACACACCTTTAATCCCAGCACTTGGGAGGAGGTAGGAAGATCAAGGAGTTCAAGGCCACCCTGGGCTACACGAGATTGAACCATTCTAAAAGAGAAACAGCCCGGGCAGTGGTGGTGCACGCCTTTAATCCCAGCACTCGGTAGGTGGAGACAGGAATATAAAGCAGGTGGAGACAGGCTCTCGGCCCCCATTCAGTGTGAGATTTCGTAGAGGTAAGAAGTCTCTAGTTCCTGTTGCTCTGCTTCTCTGATCTTTCAGCTTTCACCCTAACATCTGACTCTGGGTTTTTATTGATTAAGACTAATTAGGATCACGCTTCATGGATCTGCTATAGAATGGGGTGTTCATGAAGCCCCTTCACAGAGTTAGGCTGGGAGCCAAATGAGGGCCTGTGTGGCGTTTCTGTAGAGATGATGGTACTATTGCCCTCCCAGTAAGCTGAGTCTCCTGGCAAAGGTTTTGAAAGGATTACTTTAGGGTCTTGGTGGGTATGTCCCACTGTTCCAGAGAACTGAGGTCTTCAAGAGGAATGAAAATAGTAACGTAATTCTCTGTTAACTACATTCTAAGCAGACTGGGAAATAAAAGAAGAACCATTTGAAGAGATCTTGGATGATCAAATCAGGGAATAATTTAAATGGCTGGGGTTGGAGTATTGTGAGTGACTAGCAAGAGGTAAAAACTCATAATGGGGGTAATTTACTGATCAGAGTTTTAAGTGGTACTCACACTTCAAGCCAGAGAAAACATTCCTTAGAGTGAGGAAAAGCGTAAGAGCCCTTTAATCTGATTGGAGAGATGGTTGTGAGTGTCCTACCTGGCATGGCAGCAGCTCATACTTGGAGGTTAATGATGCCTGTGAAAAGTCAATCATTGTTTGTCTCTGCAGTAGAGGTGATCATGGCTATTACTGTGGGGTTTTGTAGAGGGCTGAAGATAATTTAGGCTCCTGTTTTTGTTTTGGCTAGGTCTCTGCCCAATGAAGTAAGAGTAGATTCGGGGATTAGAATATGGAGAAAGAATAAATCCCTAGGACTAGTAAAGTGCTTGCTGTGCAAGCATGAAGATATGAGTTCAAATCCCAGCAACTACTTAAAAGCCAAGAGGTAGTCTACACCTGCAATCCTGGAGCTGGGAGGGGAGCCGGAGACAGGCAGATCCTTGGAGCTTATTGGCTATGCAGCTTAATAAATCAATGAGCTCCAGGTTCAACGGGAGACCCTTCCCCAAAAAATAAGGTAGAAAGTGATTGAGGAAGACACCCAACACCAACCTTGGGAGCACACATGTGCACACACACACACACACACACACACACCATTCCATAGACAGCATAAAGGCAGAGTAAAATATTTGGTTGCAGGAGTCCCATGAATGCCTATTGTTTGGCAAGTGATGGGGGCAATTATCTATAATATGAGATAGGAACAGAGTAGGAGGCTTCAGTATCCAGGAGAAAAGACAGGGTCCTATCTGTGACTTACTCAAGGCTCCGTTCCATTGATGTTGATGGTCAGAGGTCAACTGGGGCTTATTCCATTGACACCTGAGGCTCTGATAGGTAGTAAGCTTTCCAGTGTCTTCCTTGCCACTTTGAGGGCAAGTATCCTTAGGAAGACATCCAATATCTGGGCAGTTTTCTGCAGTGACCTAACTACCAAGAGACTTAGCATTTATTTGTCAGTTGATTTTCTGCGGGAGCAGAACCAGTGGGAGATCTTAAGACCTTCTGCTGTGAGAAGTTCTGCCTGATTTTCTTCTCCCTCTGTTAGCTTTAGCCTCCTTTTATCTGCCCTCTTCCTCTTCTAAATCCTGGTTATAGACAACAGGATTTGCTGTAATTAGCAGGCCATCACTGGGAGTGTTAGGGCCCAAAGACAATGTCTACCATTTCCTTCAGACATCAAGGGAAGATTGAGGAATGACTCTGTCTTGGCGAAGGATGTGGCCTTCACAGGAGGACAAATCAGTCAGAGTGGACTTTTACATAGCCTCCTCAAAGCACTCTAATAAGGCAGTAGGGTTTTTTTTCCCACTAGGCCCCTGGTCAATAGCTGCCAGTTACTGGTCATATCTAACATCTAACTTAAATTGCCTGGTTACGGTTGTTTGTGCAAGGCCTGCTGGCTAAATAACAGATATAGACTAGGGGTGCTTGTTGGTTTTTGCTATTGTTACTGTTGCCTATCAACTGGCTCCTCTTCACTTCCTAGAGGCTATACTGATGAGCTTCCAAGTGGCCTCCTCCATTTCTGCAGTGAGGGAAAAAAGAAAAAAGAGAACTCTCTCAAGGCTGGAGAGATGGTTCAGTGGTTAAAAGCACCTGCAGTTCTTACAGAGAACACAGTTTTGGTTCACAGCATGGAAGCTCACAGCTGTATGTAATTCCAGTTCCAGGGGATCCAATGTCCTCCTCTGAACTCTGAAAGAACCAGACATGCCCGTAGTGCACAGACATATGGGCATATGGACATATGGACAAAACACTCATATACATAAAATAAATCTGAAAACACTTTTTTTAAAAATCTCTCTCCCTTATTGTATTTCTTTATGCTTCAAATATCTCACATTTAAAAAAATTATTTACCCACTGTGTGTGTGTCTGAGCGCGTGTGCGCATGTGTATATGTACATAAGCATGATGGTGTACTTGTGAAGGTCGGAGGACAACTTGTAGGAGTCCTTTCTCTTTTTACCATGTGGGTCCTGAGGACTGAGCTCAAGTAGTCAGGGCTTGGCAGAAAGCACCTCTACCCACTGAACCAACTTGCTAACCCCAAATTATTTCACTTCTGATCAATCAAAGAAAACTCTGTTTTTAGAGGGCCCCATATGATGGGGTTAAGACTACTTAGATAACCTCTCTATTTTAAAGTCAACTGGTTGGTAACCTTAATTACATCTGCAAATTAATTTTATGAGTAGTAAAACAGAATCATAGCAGGAATCAGATAGAAAATGTGTGGGAACCAGCTAATAACTGCGTGTCCTGGTTTTTTCAGATATATTATTGTGTACATACTTCTGGAGTGACCTCGTCTTCCGATCAGGTCAAAGGTGCTGATGGCTCTCACATCACTACCTCTAGCTCCTAACCTCACCCTGGAGTCTTTAGACCTGCATCAACAATTCCCATGGTTCTAGTTAGAGGTCCTACTTGAAAATCAAGTTATCACTTCACCACCATGGGACTTCTTTCTAGGTTCGTTTCCCTCAAAGAATAATTTTTTGGCGTCATCCTTGATTTGATGCCCATTGACCCTGCTGCCGCAACTGCCTTACTTTTCCCATTGCTGTGACTTAAGGGGAGAAGGTTTTACTTTAGTCGTGGTTCAAGAGGCCAGAAGCCCTCAGGGTCGGGGAAGAGTAGAGAGTTTATAGAAGTGGGAATGTGTGCCTGAGACTCTTCATGTCTTAAGAGATCAAGAAACAGAAAGGGTGGGGGTGGGGTGCTCATGCTCAGCTGACTTTCTTCTTTCATTTAGCTCCTGAGATTGTTGGGCTTATGTTCAGGGCAAGGTATGCCCCCTAAATTAATCTTCACTGGAAAAATTTTCACAGACTTCTCCAAAGATGTACCTCAAGTATGTCCTTGGTCTGTCTTTCTTCCTTTCTTTCTTTTTCTTTTTTTTGGTTTTTCGAGACAGGGTTTTTCTGTGTAGCTCTGGCTGGCCTGGGATTAAAGGTGTATACTACCACTTCCAGCCCATCCTTGGTGTTTCTTAAGCCAATCAAGTGGGAATTTGAAATTAACCTTCCCAGCAACATATACCAATCAATCCTGCCTCCAAAATTCTCCAACCTGCTTCCATCTCTTTACTCTCAGCACTGGCTACCTTCACCTCTCACATGAATTGTTCAGCAGTCCCATAATTCATCTCTTAGCTTTGACCTCTATAGAGCACATTGCAGATTCCCACCCTAACCTCCTTTCAGTTCAGTTTAGCAAGCTGCATTTCTTAGCTAGGCTTCTGCTTGTGATATACAGTTCAACAATCAAGTACACCCACGCAAGATGTAGAAGGTGGAAGTGATATATCATGATCAGAGGGCTTTGCTTCTGCTATTTCCATTGGCAAGCAGAGTTATAGAGCTATTTGGCCCTTAGTGGCTGCTGTGGAGGGAGTGTCCAGTGTCCAGGCTCTAGCTACATGAGTGAAAAGAGCATTCAGTTTGCTGGATGATTTCCAGACCATGGCAAAGAAGAAAAAGTCCTGGAGCCAGCCATTATGTGGAGACAGAGTCTTAATATTCCAGTTCACTGATCAAAACAGAAGCAACAGATCTCTGGCAGTCAGGCTATTCTGAAAAGTTTCTTGGAAGCTCAGTCTAGATTTCGCTCCCCTAACGATTCCAATCATTTTTATGCAGCTTGTATTTGTACCCAGGTGGTATATTTTATCTGCACCTGAACTATGACTACCTCATCATCTACAAAGAGCCACATCTTGCCCTCTGTGATATTCTCAAACTCTAAAATGCAAATTCAATGATGGTACTGCCTTTCTTTAAGATCGTCCAAGAGCTCCAATATCCTTTTTATCAAGTGTGAGCATTGTTTACAAGATGTATTTTTATTTATTTGTCTATGTTTGTATCTGTGCGATTGTATATTACATGTGTGCAGGTGCCCTTTTGAAGGCCAAAAGAGGGCACAGGGCCCTCTAGAGCTACAGTTACAGGCAGTTGTGAACCTGATGTGGGTGTTGTGAACTGAAATTGGGGCCTCTGGGAGAGAAAGAAGAGCCATTTTTCATACATACATACACACACACACACACACACACACACACATCTATTTTCATATATCTATCATAATATATCTATTATGAGAGTGCCTGTGGAGACCAGAAGAAGGCATTGTATTCTCTGGAGCTGGAGTCACAGGCATTTGTTAACCACCTGACATGAGACCTCAGGTCCTCTGGAAGAGCAGGAAGCACTCTCAACAACTAAGCCAATGTCTCCAGGTCTACCTCTGAGCATTTTAATCTTACATGAAAGGTCTTATAACTTGATACTCTTATCCTCTGCAGACTTATATTTACCCATTCACTCTCTGGCCATATTTGCCTTCCTTTGGGTCCTCAAGACAGTCATGAGCCCCTCCCTTTGTCTTGGTACATGCTGTTTTCCCTCGCAACCTGTCTTCTCTTGGCTAATCCTCTTTTTTTTTTTTCAATTTTGTTTTGGCTAAAGGGCTGTGTTCCCTAAGAAAGCTTCTCTGACCACACCTTCCCGTCGTTATCACCCAGGCACTGGGCTAATTCCCTGCCATGTTCTCACACAGCATTCTACCCCCTACTTTTGAAACACTCCACTGAATCATGATTGCCAGTTGTAAACTGTCCTCCCTCCCTAATTATGCCACACTGGAGGGTCCATATCTAAGTGGCTTTATATTCTCACTACTCAATGAATACCTGGCCCAGACTTGAGTGTATAAATTAGATGAACTAATAAAGAAATGGAAGCTTTTATTTTATTTATTTATATATTTATTTTGATGGTATTAAGGATCCAATCTAGGACCTCACACATGGTGGACAAGTCCTCTACTACTGACCTACAAACTCAGCCCCAAATCATAGGATTTTTCAATAGAAGGTCTAATCCTTATTGTCTTTGTGTCTTAGGAAAACACACACTCACAAAAGGAACTGTGGTGGGATCATCTGGAGGAAAGGGGCTGAGACGGAAAGTCCAGCTTGTTGGTCTGACATAGTATCATAGGCAATGAAAGGGAGACTGTTTCAGAAAATTGCAATATACTAGTGCTGGCAAGGTGGCTCAGTGAGTAGGTGAAGGGAGAAGGGGAGAACAGTCTCCCATCAGTTGTCCTCTCACCTCCACATGTAAGCCATGATGTACACACACACACACACACACACACACACACACACACGCACACGCACACGCACACGCACACGCACGCACACAAAAATAAATGTAATAAAAATTAAAATAAAGTTATAAGATAGGGCTTTATTATATTTCAAGTCCATTTAATTCACATTTTTGAGTACCTACTCTGTGCAAAGCTTTGGACTAAGTTATGAGGCATTGCAGTTGCTAAGACATCCAAAACCTGGCTGTTGCAAGGCTTTTGGTTAGCAAACTGGACATATAAATACTTCAACACCAAGCAGAGCAATCAAGTGGCGGAACTGAAGAGTTGATGTTTTGAGACAGTGTGGGCTTTTCAAGTTCTCATTTGTTTTGTCTAAAGTTCATGGGCTAGTAATCAGTAGCACTAGACACAGTGTACCTTCGTGGGAAGAGCGCATTGCCTGTCTAGAAGGAGAACATAGGACTCCTTAATTCTTCACCTCCCACCGTCTGGCAATACAATCTTGAATAAGTTGCTCAACTTCCCTAGGCTTTAAGTTTCTCATTAGTAGGATGGAATTTTGAATGAAATAACCTTAAGCATTCTATTATTTTATATGTTTGTCATATTTGAAATGTGAAATAGCTCTAATACTTTTTCAGTCATCTGATTAGAATGTCAATACATATGAAATAATGCTAACATCACTTTAAGTGTGCTAACATTTCCTGTAGTGTTTAGAAGAGAAGGATGGCCACAGACCACAGGCTTTGATCTCTTGATTCTCAGAGACAGATGACAACAGTCACCTTTGCCAGTTTGGGGACAATTTGCTCAAATGTGCTTCTCCACTTTCTCAGCCCTTCCAGCCTTATGATTTCCCTTGCGTTTTGCTTTTATGTATTGCCTGATAGGAATGCTAGTCTTTGGTAGAAGAATGCAAAGGAGAACTTCAAATAAGCATTTTCTTTTTACCAGCTTTGATAAATGAGTCGTTTTCAATTCTGGCCTCAGACTGTGTGGCAATTGTCTTCAAATATCAGTGGAAGGAAGACATATGAAGGCACACAAAAAAACAGGATTAGAATCATGAGAAGAGCTATTTCATCACCTCAGCTTCTCTTTGTAACTAGGCATGCAACAGCTTACAAGAACGGCCAGAAAGGCTAGCAGCTGTAACAGATGAGCCCAGAAAGAGCACTGACTTCAAATAAAGCCATTTCTTTCATTTCCAGTACAACTGATGGCAGGAATGATGGTGTGGTGATGTCTGCTTTCCCCATGCAGTCTGTCATTCAGGACAGCGACTCAGTTACTCTCATGCACAATCCATGACCTCCAAGGATCCCCAAGGTGTTAGCATTCAGATATCAAAAACAAAGTTTAGGAGGATGGGAGGGAGGGGGGTCTTGTTGGATATTTTGTGGATTGTTTGGTGGTGGTGGTGGTGGTGGTGGTGGTGGTGGTGGTGGTGGTGGTGGGTTTTTGTTTCCTTTGTTGCTTTTTGAGACAGGGTCTTAACAAGTAACTCTGACTAGCCTGGAACTCACTATGTAGACCAGGCTGGCTCCAAACTCACAGAGATCTGCCAGCTTCTGTCTCCCGAGTGCTGGGGATTAAAACCACGTGCCACTGTGCCCAGCTGCTTGCTGGATGCTTTTGTGACTAGTCTTGGTACTGTTTCTGTCCACATTCTATTGGTCTGACCTTAGCAACATGGGCACACGTAACTGCAGCAGGGGCTGAGGAACAGAGTCTAGCAAATTTGATTACTACATGCTGGTTTTGGGGCTCTGCCTTACCCAGGGATATTGATTCTTTCTAGATGTTCCCTCTCAGCTTCCTCTTTCTACCATGTCTACACTTGCTGATGAAATATTTCAGAGTTGATTCTAACTTGCCATGAACAATTGGAAACTGTATTTGGAGTGTTGATATTCATCAAGTAAGCATAGTCTTCATGGTGCAGGCTTCAGGCTTCTCTCAGCACCCTAATTTGTGCCGTCCAGTATGTTACTTTGTACAAGGTTTACAGTGACCATATGTCACTCTGGATGGCATATGGATTTAGCTTCAGGTTCATAAAACTAGGGATATTCCTTGCCTAAAGTTATCAGGGTTAAGAGGTCAATGATTAAAAAGAAATCAGACTTCTACTTTCCTTTAGGACATTTGTCTAGGAAATTAAATCATAGCTGCTGACTTTAAGAATTTTCCTTAGCTGGGCGGTGGTAGCGCACACCTTTAATCCCAGCACTTGGGAGGCAGAGCCAGGCAATCTCTGTGAGTTCAAGGCCAGCCTGGTCTACAGAGTGAGATCTGGGACAGGCACCAAAACTACACAGAGAAACCCTGTCTGGGGGGGGGGACGAATTTTCCTATAAGATATTATATAACTTTTATTTGATATGGAATAGTATTTCTCAAAATATGACCCCTGGAGTAGCATCAGCATTTAGTAACTTGTTAATACGATTTTTCAGGTCTCAGTTCAAACTGCGTCTTAGATATGTGGCTAGCCTTTGCTGCAGTTGGGGTAATGAGGCCCAGTAATCTGTACAACTACTGTAAAAGAATATTCTAGAAGCACTAATCCAGTTATTTAGTTGAGTTGTATTATTTTGGGGAATTTTACCTCAAGAACCAAGTTGAAACATTATTTCAAATTGTTTTGTTCATCTTTTGTGTATGATTCCTGTGTGTGTGTGTGTGTGTGTGTGTGTGTGTGTGTGTGTGTGTGTGTGTGTGTGTGTGTGTTGGCATGCATGTAGAGGTAGGGGATAACTTTGGGTATCAATCCTCACATTTTACCTTGCTTGAGACAGGGTCTCTTGTTTGCCACTGTACACCAGGCTAGCTGGCCATCAAGTTTCCAGGCATTCTGTCTCTGCCCTCCATTTCCCCCTAGGAGCACTGAGATTATAGATAAATGCTACCACTTCAGGCTTTACACGGGTTCTGGGAATTCAAACTCAGGTCCTCATCTTTGTACCCAGTAAGTTCTGTACTCACCGATCCATCTTCCCAGCACACAAACTAAACATAAAACCTCTTCCTCTTTTCTCATGTTTCTGTTAACTAAGATTGATGTAGTAAATTCACAAAATGAAAGGACTGCTGCTCTTAAGAGTCCTGAGACATCACAAGGGCATAGTTTCCAAAAATGTCAGCCATAAAGATATAAAGTTCTAATGAGGCATGTCTTGTGACTTCCTTAAAAAAAAAAAACAAAACTGTAGTCATACATGTGATTCATGACTGTTTCTTTGGCCATCCAG
This sequence comes from Peromyscus californicus insignis, assembly GCF_007827085.1. Lineage (NCBI taxonomy): Eukaryota > Metazoa > Chordata > Mammalia > Rodentia > Cricetidae > Peromyscus > Peromyscus californicus. The sequence goes on along the minus strand of NW_026294391.1, from coordinate 26,240,073 downwards.
GGTTTGTCTCCAAATGATGATCACGGTGGCTCACAACTATAATCCTAGCAGGAGGGAGCATGAGGAAGGACTGTTGTAGGTTCCAGGCCAGGCTGGGTCATGAGTTCAGAGCCAAATGTGAGACTCTGAATAAAATAAGTAAAACGAGATAGATGAGGGAAGGAGGGGAGGGAGAAATTGTCAGAATTCTGTTTGGGTAAGAGATACATAATAAACATTTATGATGAATGAGTGGGTAGTCATCTCATGGATTCAAGTACTGTTGACTACTCATCTGGAATGGGGTCAGTTGTTTTAAATCACATTTGGATACTTTATTCTAGTTAAGTATTATTAAGATACTGACTGACTTAGGTATATGACCAGCCTTTTCTGCAGTTTAAGATTTTTATCTATCAAGTATTAAGACTAATACATCCAGTTCCTCTGAGAGACACAGAAAAAAGCTTTCTATGAAGGCTGTGCTGTTCCATTTCTGGAAATGTCTATAAAAGATCTGCTACTGCATGTTAACATTTGCAGTGACTAAGACAGGCTTTGTCCCCTGGTAGCACTGACATTTGGAGCTGGGTCATTCTTTGTTGTGTGGCTAACATGTATGCTGTAGGAAGTTAAGCAGCACCTCAGATCCTCTGTTTGTCCACTGGATGCCTATAGTATCATGGACTCCCAGTTGTGACAAGCCAGATATTACAGACATTGCCAAGGGTACCCTGACGAGTAAAACTGTCCGGGCTGAGAGTAGCTTAATAGTAATTTTGTTCAGAGCTATAGAAAGAGCATATGTTCTACATTTTCTCTAGCTCACTGTTGAGGACTCTTTAAGGGACAGAACTATTTTAAAAGGATCCGGGGGTTGGGGATTTAGCTCAGTGGCAGAGCGCCTGCCTAGCAAGCACAAGACCCTGGGTTCGACCCTCAGCTCCAAAAAAAAAAAAAAGAAAAACAAGGATCCAGTTCACAAATTCTCATCACTTTAGGTCCATTTTCTCCTTGGGACAACTTTATCATGGGATATGCAAATTTATAAACTCTAAGCATCATTTTTGCACATAACTTGTATACTGAATTATACTAGTGTATAAAAGTAATCTAAAAGCTGACTAAAGGAACTCTGTAGGAGTCCATACTACTACTCCATGATAATACTTAAATTATTTAAAAATTGAAATAAAATCTATTAATCCCTCTTGTTACATTCTACCTCAAGAGTCTATCCATGGAAATTCACCATTATTTCTGGAGTTTGCTTCCTAGAATGGAAGAAACAAGCTAATAATTCAACTTCTGGGTTTATTTCAGATGTATTTACTTCAGCATTACTGTAACTCTACTTACTTCTACTTGAATACTCCATATTTTCAGCTTGTTGACTTTTTATTTAAATCATCAGTATTTAAATGATATGTTGATAGTGTATCTTAATATCCTTATTGACCTTCTCATGTTAATGTTCCCTCTCATCACCCATGTGGGCATGTTTTAGTTATTTTTTGAAGTAACTTTTATTTTAATTGCGTGTGTGTGTGTGTGTGTGTGTGTGTGTGTGTGTGTGTGTGTGTTGCCTACATGCTTATCTGTATATCCCTTTGTGCCTTGTTTCCAGAGAGGCCAGAAGAGGGTGTCAGACCCCTGGGAACTAAAGTTACAGTTATGAACTGTCATGTGGGTGCTGGGAACTGAACTTGAGTCTTTGGCAATAGCAGCCAGTGTTCTTAACCAACCAGCCATCTCTCCAGCCCCATATGGGCATGTTTTAAACATTGCCCCTTTTCCCCTTTTCATTTAGTCATATTTTGATATGGAGCAGGCATAAAAATGCATCGCTATCACAAATTTAACAGGAAACTAAAATTATTTTTTTTAAACTTTAGATAATAGAGTATCCAAATTTTATTGCTAAAAAATAGAATCTCTATTTTACCCTCACATCTTGTAGTCAGCATACATGACAGCAAGGCACTTTTTTAAATTTAACAAACAAGTACAGATTCTGGTTATTAATTTTTCACACATAATTTCTGTATTACTAACATAAGGCAGGATCATCCTGAAAACAAAGACAAAGGAATAAAAAAGGTAATGTATTGGCATGACAGATGAAAAAGATATTAGGTCAGAAGAAACATGTATACAACAAAGCCTACAATTTGAGAAATGTGGAAATCAAAGTCAAGCTAGTTAATTACTAACAAAGATGGCAGCCGTGTTTCTTTTTGTCTTTCACAGTGAATGCATGATTAGCACTTAGTACTAAGGCTCGGGAATAAACCGTCTATAATCTACTGAAAAAGACCATCTGCTTCTATAAATTTTGTTCTCATATACTTGCCAAAGGAAGAGAACGTATTAACAAAATAATGGGCCCTGCTCTGTTAATTGTAGGTTGTTTGCAGTTTTGCTGTTGCTATTAGAATTTAATAAGCCATTCCTTCTGCTAAATTAATAAGCAGCCAAGATTATGTAATAGCTGCTTTCAGCTGCTAATTATTTTCCCATAATTCCTTCTCTACCCCCAGCCCTTTCCATCTTTTTTCTTTTTCCCTTTTTTTCTTTTTTGGCTAGGAACACAGTGATGAGACTGCCAATATGTCATTAGCAAGTCTCCCATCATTTCCAGAGGTACCAAGCAACATTAGTAACATATCCAATGAGTTTAAACTTGGGAGGTGGCTATCTCAGGAACCTTGAGGACATATGCGTTTTGTACACAAAAAGAAAAGGCAGTGTCTGAAATTAGAGGACAGGTTTTCATTGTGTAGTGTTAGTGATATCTTTAAACTGGCTAATGACATCTGTTTCCTGTATTAAGGGAGAAAAAGGACATTGGCATTTCAGGGGCATGTTTGGACAGGAAACAGAGAAATTTGGGCAGGGGGCCTAAAGATCTACCAAAAGCCAATTCTGCTTTCTGTTGGCCACTTTAATATTCCAGTATATATCAATCACACACACACACACACGTTAGTAGGAAACTTTCCAAGCAGCATAGTATTGCTGAAAGGGAAAGATATTCTAGTTTTATTTTGCTAAACAAAGGCATCATAAAATGACCTCAATTCCTATCATATATGATCCTATACATTGACACGGTAAGACATAAAAATGAACATTAATCTCTAATAAGGGATTTCTTTAAATTGAGTAAATACAGCTTCGTTTAAAATGTAGCATCTTTTTCTTACATTGGTTAATTTAAAATTCGTGTTTAGTAACCTCTGCAAGGGAAGCCATGGCCCAACAAATGCTCTTTTGGCTTTCTTTGTAGGAACGGAGGTGACTGGAGTAATGAATAGCATTTGGCATGGGAAATCCATGGCTGTCCAAGCAAGGTCACCTAATCCTATGGGTCTCCACTGCCCCTATCTATAAAAGATCAGTTGAACTACATGATTCATCCATTCTATCATTCAAATAAAACATGGACATCTATTATATGCCCAGAACTAAATCAACATTTCAGCTTTTAACCAGTGTATCATCATTTTATAATTTGATTAGGCAACTCACATTTATCAGTAGTGTTAAAGACCAGGCAGGGAACTAGGTTGTGAAATGAGTAAAATCCATGATGCGCTAAACAGAAGCATGTGGGTAAAAGAGGGATTCGTTGTTCCGGGGCTTTAGGGTGAGGCTTCATAGATGTGACATTAGAGGAAGGACATGCCAAGAAGAGCGAGTCGTCAGCAAGGCTACAACTGGAACCCGGGCGGGGGGAGGTAGGGGGCGAGATCATGAGAAGGAAGCCGGATCTGGAGGACTAAGGGCTGTTTGGGCTTTTGCAGCAGAGAGCGGACGCATCTCATCCAGTCCGCCGCACTGCTGAGTGAAGCAAGCCCGGCAGAGAAGCTCTTGCAAAGCTTGGAGCGAGAAGTGTCTGGGCTAGCTAGGGCTGTAGCAGTGCGTTGGAAAGGAGGGGCCTCCCTGCAAACGCGGGCACGAGCACCACGAAAGCGCTGACTTGTTTTCCCCAGAGTTGAGCAGCACTCCTGTCTTTCTTCCCACCATCATCACCGATTGTCACACCTCCCCGTCCAACCCTCTGGGGACCCAGAGAGTCATTGGAGCTCGAAATCAGCTCCTTGCAGTGCGGACCATCCTTAGCCTGCACCACGGGGTCAGCTAAGGGCGCCGCAGAACCCCATCCTCCCGCCACTAACGAAGCCAGGACAGCCGCGCGGGCCGCGTCCCGGCGGCACCGGGAGAAGTACGCAGGCGCGCTCAGCACAGCCGAAGCCGCTTCCGGGTCACGTGGCCATACTTCCGGCCCCCGCCACGCCTCCCTGTGACAATTTGACCAATCAGCTTTCTCGCTGTCGCCGGCAACTGTACTGATACTAGAGGCGGTTGGCGGCCCCTCGGCAGCTTGGCGCGCGTCCTCTGGCCCGCCTCTCTGCTCGCCGCAGCCGAGGCTCCTCCTTCGTCCAGCCTCCGGGGCGGGGTCTGTTGGCTTGCCCTACCCTCGCCGCCTAAGCCTGCCCTCCGCCAGACGGGTCCCCTCCCCGCGGCACCACGGCTTCCCTTCAACAGCACGGCGACGGGGGCTTCCCCTCAGCAGCCGCCGCCGCCTCAGTCTCCGCAGCCGGCCAAGCTCCGCCGCGTCCGCGGCCCCCGGCCGCCGTAAGTGTCGAGGGGATCCGCTGAGGTGGCAGGGATGGGAAGAGGGCGAGATGGCCGGGCGCGCCCCCCGCCGCCCCGTGAGCGCCCCGACGACCCCACCCCGAGTCCTCCCGGGGCGTCGCGCCCCGAAACTCACTTCTGGCGGCGGTGGCGCCCCGCTCTTTACTCTGCGGCGCGCCAGTGATGCTGGGGCCGGTCCTGGGTTCCGCGGGGACCCCGAGGCACCTGTGGTTCGCCGATCGCCTCAAGTTTGGCGGGGCGTTTTGGGGAGGGGCCGGGGGTGGCAGCAACCGAGGACTTGGCGCCCCTGGCGGGCCAGAGGATGCCATTGTCTCTGGTCCGCTCCTTGCCGGTCACCTCTCCTGGCTTTGGGCAGTGATGGAGTGTCGTCCCGGGAGGAGGGGAGGCGTCCAAGACTGCGGGACCCCTGGGATGCTGGACCGGAGCCCATTCCAAGGCTGAGCCCATTGTTGTTTTTTGTTTTGTTTTTGTTTTAATACCAATCTGGAGAAATTTTTGTTCCGGGATTTGCGGCAAAATCAAAGCGAGGGAAAAGGAATACTTGTGCCACGGCTTTCGTCCCATGTTAGTACATCATTTGTTTTAAGGGAAATGCGTGGTTTCTTCGTCCTACAAAGTGGTAGGGCGGATACTGGACCCTGCTACAGATAGCCTAGAGCGCACTCCTGTCGTTAGCAAACCCTCTCTCCTGGTCACCAAGATTTAAGAAAACCCAGTCGTTTCCTTCCGCAAGTTCTAGTAACGGTTTGCGTTCAATGTCCAGTAGATGCTCTACTTGTCATCCTCTTCGAATGCCGCTGTCTTCGGAACTTAGATGGGCGGCACTTTGCTATCAAAGAATTATATAGCGTGTTGTGTGGGGGTAATAGCCAATTTTAACTTTATTAAAGTTAAATGGCTACGCCATAAATTTCCGGATGTTTTCTTGATGCCTTTGGGATATTGCGAAGTGAATTTCCTGTCGAAATTTAGAGCCAGTTTGATTTTCTATTAGTTACGTAAATTCCTCTTCCCGGTGTCCAAATTTAAGGTGGTGTGGTGAATATTAAGAATCTGCCTTGGGGTCTTACTTGCACTGTCGCTGTTAAAGGAACTTAAAGGGGTTAAAAAAGAACACCTATCCGAATTTTACCTTCAAATTAGCTTTACAATACAGCTCGTTTTTACCAGTTGAATTATAAAATACCTGCCTTAGAAAACGAAGCCTGACCAACAGACATGCAAATGCTAAGTAAATCCATACAAATTAGCTTCAGTATAAAACACACTAGAATCCAGCATACATTCAAATGTATTTTTTGTTTTAAAATAAGTATTCTGTGAAGTGTCTCAAAATTTTGTTTTTATAAAATAAGTATTCTGTGAAATGCCTCAAAATTTTGTTTTTTTAATTAAATATTCTGTGCAGTGTCTCAATATGAGTAACTTTTGGTTAAGCTTTTCAGACTTGCATTCTCTCTCATGTAATATTACATTAACTCAGTTCTTGAGTGTTGGATTTTATAAAAGTGAAATTTTTATAAAAAAATTATAAAGAATTTTTATAAAAGTGAAACGCAAACATAAAAATCATGCTTTTGTTAAGAAACGTGTTGTTTGTGAGATCTTTTTGATTAATATTCTGTTTTGCTTAAAATATGCTTGCATAAATTGAGGGGAGTGCTTTAAGTGGTAAGCAGTCTGTCTGCAAGAAATTCAGCCTGGAACTAGAATGGCCTCAGGGTGAAAAATAGTAGGTCTCCTCTTTCCTAGAAATGTACCTAAATCAACTGCCTGATGTCTACAGTTGCCTTTTGAGGCATGTAGGGTGGGGAATGTGTAGCACAGGTAGAAAATTGTTTCTTAAATTATCAGAGTTCTTGTTCTTTGAAAATTTCACTCCAGCTTACCACCTGTTCTTCTTGCCACACACTCTCTTCCACACTTACCTACATATTGAAGACCTTTCCAAAAGAATTTCCTGCTATTATAACCTGTACAGAAATGTTGATGGCTTACTAATCATTTGGCAGGCTTTTTACTGTATCCCCAAAGCAGCTCTGAAAACCATGTGATCTTAACTGTTGATCCTAGGTAATTGTATGTAATCTTGATTTTATTTCTCTTAACAGATGCAGTTTATGTTGCTTTTTAGTCGTCAGGGAAAGCTGCGGCTGCAGAAATGGTATGTCCCACTCTCAGACAAAGAGAAAAAGAAAATCACAAGAGAACTTGTTCAAACCGTTTTAGCCCGGAAACCTAAGATGTGCAGCTTCCTTGAGTGGAGAGATCTGAAGATTGTTTATAAAAGGTATCATTTTTTTATTTATCAGAAAGGTGAAATATGGTCAAACATTAACATTATTTCGGATGAGGAAATTGCAGACTTTTATGTCGATAAACAAGGATTAAAAAATATTTAAATGAAATAAGTTTAAAGGAAAACTTTCCATTTAAAAGTAACGGCTGTTTTGATTGCTTGCCTTAGGCTGAAATGCTAGCAGCAGGGGAATCATTTTAAAATTTATTATATAATTAAAGACAAACAATTATTCGTGCTTGGTCATCATTTTAGAAAAAAATCAATGAATTAATTTCATTATAGGTGTTAATAGGGTCAGTATTTTAAAATTTTAAGTAATTCGATAAATCAGGCATGCATAGATAATAATAGTGTGATAATCCTTTCAACAAATCTATAAAGATTTATTTATCAAGTAACTGATATTTGGCATTCCTTTTATCTGACTTTTATAATTAATCTTTTTATAAAGATCCTGGGCACATACACCATTTCACTATGCAGATGTTTAAATACTTGTGTACATACAGGATCTCTTTGCTATTAGTATTTATTAATTTGAAATAGACTTGTTGCTGTGGAGGAGTTGTGCTTAGATATGATAATTTTACCAAGGATAAATGTTTTTTTAAAAAAATGATGTTGCAAAATAACTTGTAGGTTAGCTCTTTACACAGTTTTTTTTCCTTTAATGCTATACATCTTTATTTTACAGAATGTTTTTTGAGGGAATGTTTCTTATTTCTTCCCCATTTCTGGCCCCTTTTGAATAATTTACTGAATTTAAGATAAAAGCATTTCTGCATATAAAACACTCTCTTGTAAGGGGAGTGTGCAGAGAACTAACAGTATGGAATGCAATGAAGCGGGAGAGAAATCATGTTTTCTTCTATTTTCTATCACTACATTCCAAGTATGGATGGGTTTTGTGGTGGAGGAGGTGGCAGGGGAAGAAATGACATTTATAGGACATAAAGACTCTTAAATACATTAGACTTACCATTATTTCATAGTGAATTTCATCAGTTTGGGTGGTTTTTTTTATTCAGTGTTTGGCTTGGTACTTGTTGAGAAAGATCATAAAAAAACATAGCATTTGAGAGCTGAGTGATGCCTTAGAACAATACACACACACACACTCACATACACACACACACACACACACACACACACACACACACACACACACACAGACACACACACTATAGAGTGTGTGTATGTATCTTTTTGCCCAGGGATAGAATCTTATGATTGCTTTTGTGGAATCAGAAATAAGAAGCCTGTACCCTGGCTCAATTGGCCTCTGCTTTCTGCACTAGAGACAGCTCTTTGATTTGAAAAACACAGTTACTGTTCATTCAGATTTCAATTTATAAAAGATGAGAATTTTCTAATGGTGACTTGGCTCAAGGTCACATACTAGTGATGGGCATGGGGCTACAACTTAAGTCTTAAGTGTGAAGGCAATGGCTTTAAACAGGTGTGGAAAGAAAGAAAGATTAGATTTGCATTTCTGAAAAGACTGCAGTGAACCATGGCTGGGGGAGTGAAAGGGGCTGAGACTGGCACCTGCAGGATCAGTGGGGGACTGCATGACAATTGGATCCTGAGCTGAGAAGCTGGAAAGGAAACCGGTTACCTAGGGAAGTTTGAGAAGACTTAGTCACCCTGAGAAGCAGAGAGAGCAGCCAAGGAAAGAGGAAGTGGAGTCACCTCCATTTCCAGAGTTTGCTTTGGGATGAAAGGTAAGCTAGAGAATTCAGTTAATTTGGGGGCAAGTTGATATGGCCGTATGTGTTCACTTGGCTCTTTGATGAGTGAGATATGGTGGGCATAGGCATAGAACTTGAGGGTGAAACCCAGACTGAAAGTATTAAATCACCAGCATTCTGGTGCAGGTGGAAGGGCTAAAGAGGGGGCCTGCAGATCAAAATGAGAAAGAAGCAAAGGAGTGGTTTTAGGTCAGTAAAGTCAAGGAGCAGAGAAATGTGAGCGTAAGAACACTAATGCCAGCTGTTACATGAAGTTCAGTAAAAGTGAAGAACTCATAGAATCTTATCGTGAGCATTCCATGCATTGCCTGTTGTCAGGACATTGTCAGTGGAGTAGAGACAGAATTTTTGATATAATGAGGTGAAGGTGGAGAGGTAGAGAAATTGAAACAGCATCTAGAGAGTATTTGGGAGAGCTTTGCCAAGGACAGAAGAGGTGGTAACTGCCCATAGACCTGGATTCTGGAATCCTGGACAGGGTTTATAAAAGGCTTGAGAAGTTTAAGCTTATTTCTAGATAGTGAAAGGAGTCCCCCGTGTGGAGGAGGAAAATCCTAGCAAGAGAACAAACCCATGAATGGGCCATTCAGAGGGAAAAAAGGAAACAGCAGGTTGGTGTTCATACACTTGCCACTCAGCCTGTTCCTGTTGATCTTGCTACCTTTTTCAGAAATTATAAAAGAAAACTCTAACCTGATCTGATATTTAGATCAAAATTTTTTTCAAGTAAAATTTGGACTTAACAAAAATAAAAATAGCTTTATTGAGATGTTTCATATACAAAAGACAAAATGTATAATGTTTTTCTATAGGCTCCCTCCCATTTCATACTGAAAACCTCATCTACTTCCCACTTAACCATGTATTTTGTTATTATCAGGTGATGTGTTTTCCCTGCTCCAGCTGGAAGAGAAGACCTTTTAAGCCACAGAATTTCTACTGAGCTCTTAATAAATTCTGCTCTAGCACTTTCACTGCTCCTCTTAGCATGTGTTTTTATGTCGTCTTTGTTCATTTGTCCTGCCCACATTCTTCACCCCTGAGCATTTGGCATACATATTTTCCCTTTGTGGGGGGAAGCAGTGGGGCTATAAGGGTAATATAGTTGAAAATCTGGGCCATTACCTAGTTTTATGACTTTGAGTATTTGTATTTATTTATTTTTGCCTTTGTTTCCTCATCTTTAAAGTGCGTGCTCCTGAATATCCACTAGAGACAACATTATATGCCTAGTTTGTGCAACATTTCATAGTGGAGGCAATTGAATTAGGTCTTTAAAATTAATTTTAAAATGCATCCCCATGTTACTAGCTTGAGAATTTGTTGAAGGGTACTTATTGATTTTCTTTACTAACAAAAGAAATTTTAATGACATGCCAGTGGGTATTGAGAATAGTTTAGCTACATTCACGCATAGTCAGCTGATATTTAGCTGACTGCAGAGAAGTCATGTGTTTTGAATATAAGAATAGGCACTTTCAGATGTTCTGAGTGCCAGTAATTAGAGTAAGCCCTAATCCATGGTGCTAAAAATAACTAAACATACCTCTCTTCTTACTAGTCTATTATTAATTTTACTAAGAGAACAACATGAGCTCATATTGAATTTTAAAGCACCATTTGATCCTAAAAATAGAGAGTACTCTAGGTTCTCTTGGTAATCTTTTACTAAATCTATATGGCATTTTTTTTTATCTCTTTCCCTTCTTCAAAGCTCTTAATATATTTGCATTGAGCATATTTTAATTTTAGCCAGGTGCAGGATTATTTTAATACACTTCACAGCTGTGGTTTTTAATAGGAAATTTGGGCTCCAGGGTCAAATTTCTGTTCTCATCCAGTTACTCAAGCCTGAGTCTCCTGTAAATGCAAGTAATGATATCTTGGTAGGGCTGTTGTGAGATTAAGATGGTAAAATATGCAAAAGCCTTTACTGCCACTTAGTGCCTCACTCAGAAGAGTCTCTCAGTTGTACCTGCTATTGTACTTCTGTTCTTTCCTTCCTTCCCCAGCTTTCTGAAGAGCTGTTCTTATCACGCTAATAGCTGTCTATTCACCTGGAAGGAATAGTTCTTTTAAGTTGATGCCTTTTCCCGTTCTTAATGAAGTAAAACATTGAGAGGATTGAAGTTACCACTGACTGGTATAGGAGATTCTGGATTTGATCTCTAGAATGACAAAAAAAAAAAAAAAAAAAGCTAAAACACTATTGGAGGAGTTCATTTTTTTTTCTTTTTAAACTATTTTTGGTTGGTACCTAGTCCTGCTCATTTTTAAATTCATGATTGGTATAATTTAGGACCTTCAATTATTTAATTATTGTTTAAATATCATTTATTTGTATACAAAGAGGCAGTATTATGGATAAAGAAGCAAGGAGATACATACTAGAATGCCTAAGAGTAGCAATGGGAGAAGTTTGAAAATAAAGAATTTTACTCCAAACTTACTATTAATAATCTCTTCAATAGAATTATTTGTTATTCTGTTCATAGAAATAACTTGTATCTGTTTTTTGGTTTGTCATTTTTATATCAGTTCCTTTAATCTTTAGTTTTTATAATTCAAAGAATCTCCTATACCAGTGTTTCTCCACCTGTGAGTCACAACCCCTTGGGCAACCCTCTTTCTCCAAAAATATTTACATTACAATTCATAACAGCAGCAAAATTACAGTTATGAAGTAGCAACGAAAATAATTTTATGGTTGGAGATCACCACAACATGAGGTATGGTATTAAAAGGTTGCAGCATTAGGAAGATTGAGAATCGCTGTCCTATATCACTTGTACCAGACTCTCCAGATGCTGTTGAAGAGCATGGATTAGGGAGGGTGGAGAGTTGTAACAGTCTTGCTTTTTAAATATAAACAAAACAAGGTTATGATGGGAACAAGAGGAAGTTCTTTGCTCAGGTTAGAGATGGTGCCCTATTTTGCCTTTCCTGTTTCTTTTACTGAGGATGAGGGAACACATTGAAATGTCTACTCTGAGAGACCAAAGGCTTGCAGATTTGAGACTTCTGTATATACATTATCCTTCAATAACATGTTCTAAAACATTGACACTATCCTTAGTAAGCCCGTCAATTGGGATATATTAACAGCTTGTTTTCTCCCGTTTGCTTGTAGTTGGAACCAATCACACTGTATATTTTGTTCTAATAAGTAAACTTAAGAAAAACTGACTCAATTATATTTTCAAATGCTCAGAGAGCAACCTGAAAAGAAGAGCAAGATCAAGTACTCCTTCTAAGAGACATGATTGAGTTATTTCTCTTTTTGTCTGTGTTTTCCAAAATTTCTCTTGTACATTTATTACTTTTGTAATCTAGGAAAAAAAAGAATTTGTTTTAAAAGAAGAATAACTGTAATAAGCATGAGGACTTGTAAAATAGGACATGGAAAACATATTTAGAAAACATGATTATAGGGGTAACATTTTTCTGTGATTCTGTTTCATTACAGATATGCCAGTCTGTACTTTTGCTGTGCTATTGAGGATCAGGACAATGAACTGATTACCCTGGAAATAATCCATCGTTACGTGGAATTACTTGACAAGTATTTTGGCAGCGTGAGTAGTAAATTTAGTTTTTATCTTGTCTCTAACAAGCTTATTATTTGTGGATTCTAACTGTGAGGAGAGGACAGGACTGACCATTTATTTATTTGTTTGTTTGTTAGTTTTGATGTTTGTTTATTTGGTTTTTCAAAACAGGGTTTCACTGTGTAGTCTTGGCTGTCCTGGAACTTACTGTATAGACCAGGCTGACCTTGAACTCACAGGGATGCACCTGCCTCTGCCTCCTGAGTGCTGAGATTAAGGGTATGTACCACCACTGCCCTGCACTGACTCTTATTTCTTGTCAGTGCATCTAGTCAACTTTCAGAATCTCTGGCTCCACAGATCTACTCATTTAATGAAAATGGTGAGAATAAGTTTTCAAATAGCAAAATAGAAGGGCTGGATAGTTCGCTCACTTGGTGAAGTGCTTACCACCCAAGCATGAGAACCGGAAGTAAATCTCTGTGTGCACTTAAAAGGCCAGTGCTGAGCCGGGCGGTGGTGGCGCACGCCTTTAATCCCAGCACTCGGGAGGCAGAGCCAGGCGGATCTCTGTGAGTTTGAGGCCAGCCTGGGCTACCAAATGAGTCCCAGGAAAGGCGCAAAGCTACACAGAGAAACCCTGTCTCGAAAAACCAAAAAAAAAAAAAAAAAAAAAAAAAAAAAAAGGCCAGTGCTGGCTCCTGCTGCTTTTTTAATTTTGTGTGTATGGGTGTTTTGCCAACCTGCACGTCTGTGGCATCACTTGTGCACTTGGTGTCCACAGAGGCCAAAAGGTGTCAAATCCTCTGGAAGGAGAGATACGGGTGCCTGTGAAGTATAATGTAGTTGTTAGGAATTGGACCTTGGTCCTCTCGAAGAGTAGACAGTGCTTTTAATTGCCAAACCATCTCTCCAGCCCCTAGCTTTCACTTTTAATTCCAAGGAGGGTGGAGACGGATCTCTGGAGCTCACAGACCAGCCAGCCTAGCCTAGTCTATGAGTCCTAGGTCCCAGTGAGAGACCCTGTCTCTAAAAACCAGGTAGATGGCTCCTGAGGAACAACACCCACTTGCACCAAACACACACACACACACACACACACACACACACACACACACACACACACACACGAAATAGAAGAGTCCTATTGCTGATACTAGCATTCTGTAAGTGTCAAGTACAGCTTTTAGAATTGTTGCAGTTTAATCACTTTACTCAAGAAATATGTATTTAAAGATCAGTTTTTATGAGTGGAAAATTAGTGTTGACTACATAGGGAGTGTGCAGAGCCAGGTCTTACTTGTAGGCATTGTGTTGTCAAGTACTTGAAATCTGAAAATTAAGCTTACTTAAATCAATGTTGCTTAATCAGCAAGATTTCTATTTTGAAAAGAATTAAGATCAATTCAATCTGATCAGATTTATTCACTACCTAGTAGTGAATAAGCATCTTTGGCTTAAATTTTAACAGGCTTTGTTTGGTTTCATTTTGCTTTTGCTTTCCAGGTGTGTGAACTTGATATCATCTTTAATTTTGAGAAGGCCTATTTTATTTTGGATGAATTTCTTTTGGGAGGAGAAGTTCAGGAAACGTCCAAGAAAAATGTCCTTAAAGCAATTGAACAGGCTGATCTCCTGCAGGAGGTAAGCTACTTAGGCTTCCGAAAAGAAACTAGCATGTTTTGCTTTTGCTAGGGAAATCTCAGTCATCATTCCTACAAGTTTCAGAAATTACTTCAAAGCATGCTTGGTATGTAGTGTTCATGTACAGTTTGACTGGAATATGTGTCAGTCACATCAACTCAGTTATCTATGGATGGATGGTTCTTTGTGGAGATAGCCTGCCAGTCAGGCTGATTTAGAGGACAGACTACTTCAATTAAAATAAGTAAATGAATAAATATATATTAAAGGGGGGAACAATTGGCCGAAAATAATTATCATTTGAGAACTTCTCATCCTTTATTTTGAATTACTTAAAATCCCCCCCCCACCTGTTTCATTAGAGTGGATAATTAAGAGTTGACTGTGAGATTATGGCATTTCCTTTCCAAATTGCTTCATGTTTTCACCTCATGTCCATTAAGTACAAATGTAGCCAAGCAAATGTTAGTGTTTTCTAATTATGCTTTTTCTAGAACCTTCTGGCTTTGTGTTAACAAAATTAACTTAAAATGAATTTGTACTTCTCTTTGTTCTTTTGAAATAACCAACCATGTTCTATCTAAACTATTCAATTCTTGTCTTAACTTCCATATCCCGGAACCATACCAACCCCTTTCCCTCCTAATTGCCTTCAACATCCTGAGCTAATCGTGTGTTTGATGCTTAGGTACCAAATTCAGTTATGGCTTAGAACTAATTGTGGTTGTTACAGTATACAAAGTTTACCATGAAAATGGCTTAGTAAAGAAAAATGGGGTATTTTTATTAAGATAACTGTATGTATGTATTTGTGTGTGTGTATATATATATATATATGACACAAATGAATATTTGTGTCCCATGGATTCATTTACTAAAATGTTAAAAGTAGATTTTTTTATTTTATTTTAACCCTTTCGTTATTACATATTTATTATGTTTTAATTAGTAAAATAGACTTTTGAACTCAGTGTTTTTAGTATTTCTGAAATGGCTAGCTTTAGAGGAATAAGGGGAGAATAACTCGAATTCTCTGTTTAAATTTCTTTACTTTTGGCCTCTGTGGTGGAGGGAACTCCTAGTGAATCCTCTGTATCAGTCAGCTGTAGGGCCTGCTTCAAGTTGTGTTGATATCATCCGGAGTCTACAACTATTAAATGGGAGACAATGAACTGTGTGTTTAATGATGTTGTAGTTATCAGAAAAATGGTTGGTGAGTGCAAAACTGAAGTATTTCAGTGACAGCCCTCATGCCATCTGCTGTTTGGTAGTCAAATGAGCACAGACCTTTTCCTTGTGTGCACAGTTTGCCATGGTGCTTTATTAATTGACTGCAAACATGTCATTTTGGAGGTTTGTAATTTTAACATCAGGTATGCTGACTCCAAAAGTATATCCTACTGTTATAATATTGGTTTTAAAGTTAACATCTCCTTTTTGTTATTTACTAATCAAACTTAAGAGAAACAACAACAACAATTAAAAAAGCGATTAGGTCAAGCTGGGGATATAGCTCAGTTGGAAGAGTGTTTCCCTCACTTGCATGAAGCCCTAAGTTCAGATCTCAGCTCAGCATAAAACTTACCAGTTTTTCTCTGCTCCTTAATTTTATAGAGCCAGAATGAAGAATGGGGAGGTTTGTCTGAGTATATCTTATGATGAAGAGCAGTCTAAGTAAAGTAGTATATGCCTATTTCCTTAGCACTTGGGAAGTGGAAACAGAAGAATCAGTTCAAGGTCTGGGCTACAAAGTTAAGTTTCAAAGGAAGCCTGGGCAACCTGAGGCCCTGCCAAAAACAAAAAATAAAACTAACCAAAAGATAGGCCCCAAGATTAGGAGTTGGAAATTCCTCATATTTGTGTGTTGTCTTAATAATGTTTCTTACAGAACTATAATCTCTTGTATCAGAACTTGGTATTTCTTCTGTTTTTCACCACTTTCTGGTTAATTTTGTTGTTTTTAAGACATTTTAAAAGATATTAAAGCTCAGTTTTTCCTTTTAATGTGTTCCTAGGGCACTGATATCTTCTTGTTCTTGAGTTGCTTTTTAAATGATGCTAAAAAATTGCTCTATGCTTTATAATCAGACAACAATGTCATGTTTACTTGATAGTGTGTATTTACTCTATGAAGGGATACAAAGCATTATTATAGCAGTATGTGCGATAGAATACTACTAAGAAATAGAAACTTCTTAGGCCTGAGTATGTTCACTATTGTCATTATCAGTAGTTAGATTTAGAGACAGTGTTTTCTCCAAAGTCTCCTTGTTAAGATTTAGCAAAATGCCTAGGTCTCTAATAGCATTGTAGGTCTTAGAGTTTGAAATATAGTAATCACTTTGTCAGTGTCCTCAAGTGATTTTGTTTCTAAAATTGTTTAAGGATAGCTATTTTAGCTAAATGTATCCTAAAATTTTCAGTAAAGGAACTAAAAATCCAATTGAAATGTAATTTTTCATGTATTATAACTTTTATATTTGATGTCAAAATCTTTATTTGGACTGTTTTAAGCACTAAAGATAATTTTGAATTAACAATGAACTTTATCTGTTGGCTGAATAGTATATACAAATTAGAATAATTTTGATTTTAGATCTTTTTATAATTTGCAAAATATGTATTTCTATTCTTAAATATAAATAATAATATAATAATAATATAAATTTCTATTCTTATTTCTATTCAGAAAATTTGTTAAAATTTTGCTTTTGCCCAATTTATTTAAATATGTAATGTAGGTAGTCTTTCATTTTATGGGCAAGCAGAGCAGATGTCAGTGGTTAAAGTAGATTTTCTGCTGTTATGCTACAATTAGTGATAAGAACAAAACAAATGTATATCTGAATAATAACTGCCAAAATATTAGTAAACATTGTGATTTAATGCTATATTTTTCATATTTGACATTTGTAGACAAATTCTGTGTTTATACCTTTTGGTTGCATGAATTCATAATTAGCTTTGGGTGAGTAAGCCCAGAAATTGACCCATTATCCAATTTTCGATATTTGACTATTAGAATTTAAAACATGTCATCTCAACATGCCACTGGTACTAAAGTTGATTTTTAAATTAAGATATGACATGCTAAGATGAATGAAATTATATTCTTTATAATGCTTAGCACATTTCCCTCCCCACATACCTAGTTTTTGGGTGGCAAGGTGAGGTATCATGTAGTTGAATTTATTTTATAAACACATATATTGATAATGACAAAGGAAATAATAGTATGGTTTTTTTCCCCTGTGAAGTCAGGCACTTACCAGTTTCTCTCTGCTCCTTAATTTTATAGAGCCAGAATGAAGAATGGGGAGGTTTGTCTGAGGATATCTTATGATAAAGAGCAGTCTAAGACTTTAGTTCCTTTGACCCCCAACTTATTTATTGGTAACTACTAAATTTACCATTTTTGTGGCATGGATAAAATGGCACTATGCAGAGACTGTTGCACGTGAGATGATTTCAAGTCTTTGCTTGATCTGTGAAGACCAAATAGTTAAATGTTAGGCACTGGGCTTGTTATAACCCTAGAGGTAGATGCATGATGGTGTTGATCAGCGCTTTGAGATGTGTCGACCTTTCTTTTTTATACTAACAGCATCATTTTGAAATCTCTGGGGATTTTTTCTTTTGAGCTTTGTTTGCTGTTGGTATTGTTTCTCACTAAAGTAATCAATGAAATGGAAAAGTGAGGTGCCAAAAGCAAACACTGTACTCATGAATTTGCTTCTACTTGAAGGTGATCCACTTTATGAATAGATTGACTGGATTTGCAGATGTTTGTCTGTCTCGTCTAGAAAGCAGTAGTCTATGAAGAATTACTGCTGCTAAAATTGATTTGTTTTAGTGCTGAGGCCTGCATGAAATATCTTAATAGTATGCTATGTCTTTCTGAAAGTAATCATTAATCTGTGGGACTGCATAAAAATGGAAAGGTAAGAATCTTGAGAGAAAAGTGATTTCTTTAAAGAAATGAAGTTTTTTATAATAATATTAAGCAAATAATTATTTTGTGAAGTATCTTATAACATTAGGAAGATTTAAGTTTTTCAAAGAATTAAACCTTGCTAATTAATATTTAGGCATGTAGTGAGACTCAAGAATATCTAAAATTGTTTTAAAAGCATAGATCTTTTCAAATATATACAATGTCATTTAACAGCACAACACGTTGTTATAAGTATTTTTCTGATTTGCTTTAAGAAGCAAAAAACCCCTGTAATTCTTTTGTAATTACCATTCTTTCATGTTATATAACTTTTAGGCTTAAACTGTTTCTTTAATTACGTTAAAAGTTAAGGCTATAGTTCTTAATGCAAGAGTGTTTTAAATGCAGTTTCAGGGTTTCTAGAACAGATTCTGGAGAAATGAGGTTTTATTGCTGCTTAAAATAGACAGTCCAGTCTAGAAGTGGACAGATACACAAGGCATAATCAGTCTCCTTTAGCTTTACTTTTAGTGCCATCCAGTATGACTAGTGGCATTGGTGTCTGCTTTCTGGGTTGGAATCATTTTGTTCTATGGAGTTTTAGTGTTTTCCTTTGTTCTTTGGAATTTTGAACCTCCCCCCCCCACACACACACCTTTTGTTTCTTTTCTAACTCATGGTGAAGCAGCTCTTGGTTTCTGCTTGTTTTTGCAGTGCCTGGGGCTAGAAGTCAGGGTAGTGCCCATGCTAGGCAAGCCCTCTATCACTGTAAACCTGTATCCCTGGCTCCACTTGGCTTTCTCTAATCATTAAAAGCTGGAATAATTTAAATAGCCAATTATTGTAAATTTGATCTTGGAATGATTTTTTTCACTAAAACCCATAGTAGTAAATGCAGTTTTATATCACAGTGCATATAAAGTATAAAAATTATTGAATAATAGTCTCATTTCTTGCTTTGTTCCTCAAATTTTATATTCTATTCTATTTTTCTTTTTTTAAATGCCATTCTTAATACTTGATTTCATGACCCTAGGGTTAGGACCTACTAAAAGCATATTCCAAGTGGTCAATGGTAATTTTTTTCATTAAACAGTACTTGATGAAAATTTTAGGTTTGAGTTATTCCCCTGCTGACATTATAATTTGTTTTGTTCCTCTATGCTTAAAAAATTAATTCTCATAGTAGAAAAATTAATAAATACAGGCCAACACACTAGAATATAGTCTTACCCACCAAGCAGAGCCAATTAGATTAACTCTTTGATTCTCCTGGGAATGATGTAGGGCAGTCAGTGCACTTCCAGGGTACATTGGGCTATGCATGCCCAGACAAATTCCTGGTTGTGCATTATGACTGGCATCTACTAGGTAGAGACCAAGGACACTGCTAAATATCTTATTTATTCTGCCCAGGACACACCCACCAAAGAATTACCCAGCCCCCAAAGTCAGTTGTTTTCAAGTTGAGAAACCCTGACTTAATTTAACACCTTGAACTAAAAATTTCATTTTCATTTATAAATAGTTACATCTTTTCAATAGTATATGTAGTATTCAGTATACATAATGGCTGAAACTTAGTCAGAAATGCAAAGGAGTAGAAAAAAACTTTAAAATTGTGAAGAAAATCATATGTTAACACATAAATGGCTCTAGAAAAAACACCCCTGTGATTGATACAAACGAATTACCTTTGCCTGGTAACTAGCAACTGGGGAGATAATCTATGGGTGCCTTTAGAACCTAAGCCACAGAAAAGCTTATGGGATGTCACTGAATAATCGGATTTCCTCAACAACAACTAGCTCTGTTCATTTCTATTAAGGTAATTGAGTTTTTCTGGGGAAACAAGATTGAATCTACCCTGCAGGCAGGCAGAACACTATTGAATTTTCTGCCGATTTCCTCAGCCACTTTAGGATGTGATCATTTCTTAAAGGAAGAATAAAGTGACTAGATTTACATAAACAGACTTCCTTTTCTTATAGATACTTTTTGTTCTTCCTTACACTGTTAGTCTTGAAGAGTTTGTTTGAAGTTCTGACTCTAAGAAACCATTTTCTAGAAAACTGGTTAAATTTAGGGTATTCGAAGGCAATACAGCTACACTAGAATAGGTCTAAGCTAACTTTCTGTTGTTCTATTTAAAAAGTATAATTAGATGCCAGAGAAAGTAATTTGTCCTTAGGATCTTAGAGTTAACAAGTTTGGGAGCAGCATTTATAAGATATAATAAAAAAGTTACTCCACTTATTTCGAAGGCAAAAACAATAGACATAGATGAGTAGCCCAGTAGGAAAGAGCAGAGGACATGACTAAGTTGGGGATGAAAAAACCAAAAACAGTCTTTACTAAGGGAATACAAATTAAAATACCAACTAACCCTTTTGAAATTTTTTCTTCTTGAAGCAATAAGAGATATTATTGTTACTGCTTGTAAACACTTAAACTTGTATTTCATTTTGAAGGAATGGTTTTGTGGTATCTATTTCATGATGAAACCTGTACTATACTTTCTGTCCCATTAGTTGCACATCTAAGAATTTTATCCAACTGAAAAATGTATATATACATATGTATGTATGTATGTATATGCACCAAGACATATAGGCTCAGCATAATATTTAGCCACTGGAATTTACCCAAATGTCCATTAGTGGGAAACAAGTGAAGAAAATTACAACACAGTCAGACCTACAATTGCTAACATAACTGTAAAAATAAATAAGACTAAATTTCTGTGTAATGATATGGAAAGATACTAAAGATATATGAAATGATAAATGATCAAGGATATTGACTATTTATTATAAAGTTCTTCACTCCATTTTTCAGAAGAGGAAAATGGGCATGTAGTTAATATTATACATTTTTTTGGTGGAAGAATGCTGCTGTTTGAGAATTCACATTGTGTTTCCACACACAGATGGTAAAAACCTGAGTAGAATTTGCTAAAATAAAGGGTCAGCACTGGGTAAAGCACTTTCAGCTTTTGTCCATGTGATATACTAACCATCTGGAGTAGCCATAAAGCTCTTGCTACTCATTACTAACTTAATGTTAAAGAAAATCAATAGAAGGCTGGAGAGATGGCTCAGTGCTTAAGAGCACTTGCTGTTGTTCATCCAGAGGCCCTGGGTTCAGTCCCCAATACACACACATCAGGTGGCTCACAACTGTCTGTCATTCCAGCTCCAGGGGAATCTGAGATCTCTGGCCTCTGCGGGCACTTGCACTCATGTACATACCCATATGCAGAGACACATGCCTACATATAATTAAAATAATAATAATAATAATTAGAAATGCATTTCCAAAGAAAAAGAAAATCAGTAGATGTTCTTATTAATTTACAAATTTTATAAAATAGGACTATACCATGAGCCCTGTCATCTAAAAGGTGCTTCATGAACTGTTTTCAATCCTTCTATTTTTAAAATTCATTACCCAAAATAGATCTTAGTGAGTTTGCCATATTGTGTGACCCTTTGGAGCTTAAACTCAAAGAATAGACTTTCAATGTTGAGCATAAGAAGTTTGCATGCTTTCCCACAGAATTCAGTTAGGGTCAATAAAAAGGACCATTGTGTTATAAAACATGAGACAAAATATACAATTTTGTAACACAGAGAGTATGGTGTTTAAAATTTTCAGTAAGGTGATAAACTTGAAATCATACTTCCTTATATTTGCTTTTCATTAAATATAAATTATTTTCTCTTTTACTACATTGAAGTAGAATCAGGAGAGCAGCTAACACCATTAGCTTACTAAAGCATAGTTCAACAGTAGTTAAGCCACTGCAATTGCTAGTTTAGGAGTGTATAAGCTTTCCAGTTAGTTTTACATGCGAGCCATGTCAGAAGCTTAGCATGGTGAATGAATATCTAGGAAATTTCATGGTAGGAAGGTTTGTCTTTTCTTAAGAAGACGGTGGTTTTGAAAACAGATCTAAATTGATTCTTGTCTGCTCTGTTTGACATCTTAAACTTGCCACACTACATCTAGTCCTTTTTGTAGCCTGAGAATGAAATTATTCTTAGTGCAGAGGAAAGTTGAAAAAGCACGTGTACTAGGAAGGAGTGTATTGAAAGGGGGTAGGGACAGACAAGAAATGTCTCCTTTACTCATGGAGTAAAGCTGGGGAATCTTTTTTCCTCATGAGCTAGATGAGCAAACTTGAGAAAGTTCTTATTTTCTTGGACTTGAAAATCTAGAGGAGAACCATTGGGGACTGGGGAGAAGAGGAGCTAACAAGCAAAGTATGGGGCGTGGCAACAGATTCAATAAAGAAAAATTAGTGCTGAACAAAGGGATTACTCAAAAGTGAAAGCCCATTTCAAGTTGAAAATAATGCATTTGTAATTGTTATTCAGAAAAATAGATCTTGACAAAGAATCTGCACTTAGGAAAATTAGTGGTTTATATTTGTATAATGTAACTGGATTACATTTTTTCTCAGTACTATTCTAGCCTTTACTCCTACTTAATTTAAATCACTGGCATTTTAGTATATTCATAAATTCAGTTTGCTGAGTTATAGATATGACTGTTTCCAAAGGTGCCCATGGGAAGAACAAAATAGTAGACCTAGCTGTGCAGGGTCTCTTGTATGCCAAGATGGGCTTTTACCATTACCTCCCCTAGTTCTTACATATTTTCTTTTTAACTCAGAAAATGTACTGGTAGTATGAGGGTCCAGAATACTGAAGTTTATGTTGAATTTACTGTACATCCTTTGCATGAGAGAAAAAAATCTTGGTCAGTTACAGACATAGTTAAATCTTTTACTTAAAAACACAGCTTTAAATGTTAAGTAGTCACTAAGGCATTTATCTCTAGCAGAACTTCTTCAGGTGTTAACAGTCTGAACCAGACATGTCCTAGTATCCTAAAAGTGGTTAAAATATACCATTTACTATATATATATAAATATATATATATATACCACCATTTATTTTTGTGCATTTTAGAGGCTATTTTTTGAAGGATGCTTTTCCAATGAAGAGGGGTTTCTTTCTATGAAAAATATTCTTGACAATTGATGGGTACTAATTTCTTGTTTCAGTATAGTAATATGGACCCTTGGCATTAAAGAATAGTTTGGCTTATTATCAACCCTTTTGCTTTCCATAGGGTAGTAAAAATACCTGTTAGTTAAAAAGTGATGGCAATGCCTGGGGTGGCCACATTTCAAAATTGTTCATATCAAATTTTTGTACTTGTATGTCTTCTCTGGGAAGGGATGACTGTATTTTATTATATTTTTTATTTTATTATTTTATTTTAATTTATTATATTCAGCCCTGTTGGAAAACCACCTTTCTCCTTCAATGGGCATAAACTTTTTCATGGTTGGTTTTCATATGACATGATATCAAGTTGAGAAATCAAAAAGTTAAAAAACTATAACATAAAGGCAAAGAACTGGTATTGAAATATAAGGTTATTTGAGACTTAAACTTTTCTTGTTCTCTCTCCAGAAAACAGAGAATATGTTTCACAGCAAGAGTATCATTGGGTATAAGAAAGCGTACTAGAATACGAGATGGAGTACAGACATGCATCAAAATGTAGTAGGCTATATGAATTCAGTTTTAATGATAATTTTGTCAAGTTTATTATTTGTATTTTGGCATTATTTGGAAAGTTAATTGCATTTAAATCCCAATGGATAGTCCCTATTATTTCATTAAATTGATGCTTTGTAGGAAATTTTTCCCTATAATAACCCATAATTGGGATTACTGATTTACTGCTGAGAGTCACTGACAAAGAATTTCTAAGTACAGTAAATCAGTAACGCTGTTAGTACAGAATTAAACTTTCCCTGTGAGAATGAACACTTCTATATGGAAATGAAGCATTGGGCATTTGTTACTAATATTACTTTACTTGCTTATCATTACACTATTCTAAATGGGAAAGGGGCAGCTTTTATAGCCTAATATTTTAGAGTTCCAACTTTAAAATCATCTGGGATGCTGGAAGGTCCACTCAAGACCCTACCTTGGGTTATTTTGTCACTTTTTGATGTGAGAACATCTAACATGTTGTTAGATGTATTAGTAGGCATAGACATTTAACAAACTTGGAGAATTCCTTAGAATAATTTTGAGGACTTAAAAAAACTAATCTTTAGCCTCAAAGTCACATTTGTTTTAGCTAAGTCAACAATTAAAAGCTTTCCTAGGTGCTTAATAATACCATAGAGTGACTAGTTTTAACTCGTTCTTGGGGGGGGGGGGTTTCTCTGGAGTCTCTCCTTATTGTGATAGGACCCTAATGAATGTAACACACAGGTGAAAAGGGAAGTACTCTAACTAAACTTGCCGCTAATAGCATTGACTGAAACTGGCAATCTTTTCAGCTTGGTAGTAAATACAGTGCTTTAGGATTCTGTAGAATGTAGGTCATCTTGTTTACTGTTACATACCATGAACTTGAAAAGATAAATCTGAACTGGGCATTTTTTTAAGAACGTAAATGTTCAGCCAAAAACCAAAGAACAAAAGCAAACCTGATGCTTTAGATAACTTTACTGTAAACTAAACAATCTCAAAATTTGATTGTGTCTCCATCAGCTTGTATACTGTGTGTAAGAATATATGCATTTCTTTTGTAGCCACGCCATGAATATTTTAATGTCCCTGTGTACTAAGTGACTGCTCATCGACTATGCAGAATTTCACAGAGGAAATAGAGAACTGATATACTTATGAAAGAAAATGTCCTCAGCTTGGTGACTAATTCTCCTGTAAAAAGATAAAAAGCATCTTAGAGCTAGTACCTTTTTGATTGTATCTTTTTCTGTGCATATTCCTAATTCTATTTTCATTCTGTATATGATATTGATATATAGTTTATTTCTGTCTACTACTGTTTTCTTCCTGACAAAAATGACTTGTGAATATTTTGATTAATATCCTAAACACATACAAGTTATTGTTAGTAAACCATCTGTGATTAATCTTATGAGAGTATAACAGAAAGGCTGGGCAATCACAAATGTTTACCAAAGAAAATAGTTATGAACTCAGGCAAAGTTAGCAGCACCACAGTATTTAGTCCATTGTGTGTTGAAGAAAACCAAGCTTTATTTAACACTAAGATTATCTTACAGTCTATATGAGCTAGTATGTTCGACTGTATCACATAAAAGTATACGTTGAAGCAATATAAGAAAAATCATTTATAATTATATAAGACCTAAGGTTCAAACATTGAATTTTCAAGAAATTTTGTAGTGCCAATATTTATTGAGCCACATGTATGCAGTGTCAAACAGTCCCTTTGACTATCAGAAAGCTATGTCACAAAGTCTCCTGAAATGTCTGTTGCTCAGTAACAACTCTTTTGAAGTAGTAATACTGAGCCTATTTACATGATAAGAAAATTTTGATATTCATTTTAAGTATCCAAACATTTTTATTTATTAGTTAATGGCTTCCTAATTAATATATTAAGCCTTCTAAACACTCAGTGCTGTGTTAACTATGGTTGTATATTTTGAAATACTAAAAGCTTTTAATATTAATTTTATATAAATATGCTTTTAAAAACATTTAGCGTATTTTATTATAAAAAGTACCAGATAACTCATTGTTTATATTTAGGGAATTTAGAGCCTAAGTAAATTGTCATTAAACAATAACTTCAGAGGCATGGTAGGGCATGACTGTCATCCTAGCACTTGGGAGGCTGAGGCATTACTATGCTACTGAAGGAGTCCTTGTCTCAAAAGACAAAAAGTAAATATGCCAAAAAATACCCAAACCAGTTTCTCATTGAAAGATCTATGAAAATGCCTTAAGAAACGTAGTATTAGGCAGCTGTATAGATCAACTATCTCCATTACCATCTGAAGCATCACAAAACATTGGTCTTTCATTTCCATTTTTTCCATCCTCCCACCCTACATGTTGTTCATCTGATTTTAATGTTGCATAAATATGCATTGTCTCATGCCTGTTTGTTTTGGATGCTGTGTGCTGAGCTGTAACAAAATGTTGCGCTTTTTTTTGAGGGGGGGTATCTGTATACAGCTGCTTGCTTTAAATTAGCAGATTCTGAAAGAGCTTTTCTTGCATGTCTAAAATAAAGTATTGCATGTACTTTGTCTCATGTGAATGACTTTTTTCTACTCCATCCTTTTTGATAAAATAACATTTTATATTTTCATTTCTCCAGGTAATTTTTAAAATTGTGATAAAAAAAATAACATAGAATTCACCATTTTAACCATTTCTGAGCCTACAGTAGTGCTAAGTATATTCATATTGTACAACAGATCTCCAGAACTTTTTCATCTTGCAAAACTGAAATTACATAACTCATCAGCCAACCACTTCCCATTTCTCTCTCACTGAAGGAAGGCCCTGGTAACAACCATTCTATTTTAATCATTTCCCTAAATAATTTTGAGCTACAATTTCAGTGTGAACTTGTAAAAATTACATTTTGTATTATAAACAGTTTGTACAAACATTCAACTTATCCAGTCTTAAAGGCATAAAATGTGTAAATTAGGCCTTTTAGAAAGGACATATATTTTAAATAAATGCAGATTCAGAAAGCAACATGATTCTCTTCAGACCACAGGCAGTGAGCACTCTGGAGAAATCTGATCATCCAGGGAATAGTTATGAGCCATTTTTATCTAGATAGGCTGAGAATATAAACTGTATAGAATTCAGTGTAGGGATCCTTTAACATATTAAAGGTTACATGAAGTTTAAAAATGACTTAATATTATATGGAAATAACCTTTAAATTCACATGTACTTTGTCTCATGTGAGTGACTTTTCTTCATCCTTTTTGATAAAATAACATTTTATATTTTCATTTTTCAAGTAATGTTTTAAATACAGAATTCACCATTTTAACCATTTCTGAGCCTAGAGTATAAAATAGTTTAGTGATTCAGATATCACTCTCCGTGTATTTAATGGTTAAAGAAAGCCAAACATTTTTAAGCAGAAGAGATGAGCATCTTTCACTATTGTTGTTAGACTGTCTTTAAAAAACTATCATGAAACATCTAGACAAAACCAGAATCCCATACAGAGCACTCATTTATACATCACTCAACATCAACAGTTATCAACTTCATACCCACTTGTGTCCTAGAGAAACTGTCATTTCATCTTTAATGCTTCAGTATGTATTCCTAACAGATCAGTGCCACACCAAACAAAATGGACAGTAATTAATTTTGTCTTGTGCCTGGCTCAGTTTTTCCTAATTATCAGAGGGGAATAAATACCTTCTTACAATTTATTAAATTAGATTCCCAAGAAATTTTATATGGATGGTTCATAGGCCTTTACTCTCTCAATTTTTAGCAAGCCTGTTTTTTGTTTTTTTTCACTCTGCCATTAAAAAACAAAAATGGACTTTTTGATGCTGCCATACAGTTTCCCACATTGCTATTTAGGTGATTATATTCTTGTGACAATGTTTACCTTTTTCTTTTCTCCATCTCAGATCTGTAACCTGGTAAGATTGCAGTTCAGTTGGGGGGAGGCAAGTGTACTTCATAGATTATATTACCTTTTGGAAAAATGTCCTTTTTCACTAAAGCTGATTTCCACCCATTTTTCATTACTAGACAAGCATACTAACATGCATTCTATGAACTTTTTTTGGCTAAAGTATTTAGTACTAAATGCTAAATCCCTTCATTTAGATTTCACTATCAGCTAATATTTTTAAGCACTTTCTTTAAATCAGGCATTGAGCCTTAAACTCCTCTCAACATATGAAGGTAAGTACTATTTTTGTTTTCCAAAGATGGAAACAACAGATTTTAAGTCATTTAAGATTACACTATGTAGTGTATTTCCTACCATTCAACATAACATTCTAAGGATTCCTGATGTAATATAATTTTTCTTTTCCTTGTTTTGTGCTGTCTCATGATTAGGATGCAAAAGTAAGTTTATTATTGGATAACAAAATCTCACATTGTTTTCATCTATTAAAATAACCATGTTGCTTTTTAATTCCAAAATTGCTGGTAATAGCTAATTGCTGACCTATATGGTCCTTTTTTTTACTTTTATAGTGTACAAAATTGGGCAGTTTGGAAAATTTTTAAAATACCTCTTTTAGATTTGGCTGATGTGGCTTTGACATCGAAAACAAATATTCCTTTTTCTATTAAGATGAAAACGCTTTTTGTTCCATAGTTTGTTTCTTCTGTATGTCACTTCCAGCAGTGCCAATGGATACCCAAGGGCGGTCTGGGAAGGTGGCTGTTTCTAAAGCATTGCAGGGGACAGTTAAGGACAAACTACAGCAAACATTTTTCTAGTTAAGCTGTGACAAGACAAAACGTTCAAAGTGTTAGAGGCCTCACTAGAACTTGCGGGGACCGGGATTCTTACTTGGAAGACATTTTGAACTTTACTGGTTTAGATACTATTTTCTGTGTATAGTTTCATACATTGCTAGTCAGTTTGCAATGGGCTTGCTTTTTGTGTTATAGCAATCGATGGTGCCCAGCACACTGGTCAGTAATTAGGTATTTAGTAACTGCTGAAAACACTCTTCTGGGTTTTAGGCAGCAATCTTTGAAAACCACTGGCTGTCACTAGATTGCTCCTGTGACCCTGCATTGCCGCCTTTCTTCTCTAATGTGCATGCCCTTCCTGTGAGCTTTTCATATTCTTAAGACCCCCTCCGGAGCTGTATCTGCTTACCAGAGTCTCACATTTTTCCTCCACAGGAAGCTGAAACCCCACGTAGTGTTCTTGAAGAAATTGGACTGACATAACTGTCCTCCCTTGCTGATGACTTCTTGTGGCATTTCACACACTGTAGATGGTCACTGCCTCTCATGTCCATGTTAGCTAATGGTGTAAGATGATGTCTTGTCAGTATTACTGTTTTGCTAAGCTGCTTCATTCAGGCCTACCCAATTTTTTTTTTTAAAGGGAACTTTGGTTAATCAAATGATAAATTAAGAGATATAAATATGAATTAGAAAGATGTAGAAAAAGTAACATACCATTTCTGGACATTTTAAAGTTTAAAGGTTAGCCTCATAATTATGTGCATATATAAAAATGATACGTCTATATTCTTATATATCCAACAATCTGGCAAAATACATTTACTACTGGACTTGAAAAAGGAAAGTTAAATTATGTGAAACCTGGTTTGATGAAACCAAAGACTAGAGTAGTATTTCAGTATATATAAGAATAAAGGAAATTGACACATCACAGATCAAATGAAAGAAAGTTTATTGAAAATTTAGGTAACCAAATTTATACCAAAGACCCTTATTGGATACATCATACATTACAACAAAGGGAATAGATGCTTTTAGAGGACTAACTTAGAATGTTGCTATTTTACACTAAAATTCATTAAGTATTCTGAATGAGTGGGACAAGGAACAAAGACTTTCCTAATCTTGAGCACATAATTTTTAAGGCCAAGGAACATTTGACTCCTGAGGTAAAGTTTTAGTGGTCATAATCATGTAGTTACTTGTTTTCAATACCCCAAATTAAAGTAGAACCGTTAATTACCAGGTATTCTTCATAACAGTATGTTGCTCTGTTCACAAAGTGTTACATAAAGTCATTATCTAGAGCATGAATGTTCCTTCTGGGGTGCTTGTTAAAGCCAAATTTATTTTTGCTTCCCTGTTGCTTCCTTCCAATTAGAAGTGCTACAAACTTGACAGCAGCTCCCTTCCCTTTCCCGTTACTGCCTAGTCATCGGAAGTCTTACGGAAATTTAAAAGATACCTTTCGTACAGCAAAGTGAGAATTGAGTGAAGTAAAATGGCATTAGTTGGCTCTATATTTTTTCAAGCTATATAAGTGCTCGGCATCACTTTTCTACACACTGACACATACCTGAACACATCTCCCTGATTTCTACTTTCCCCTGTATATGCTAGGCTGGAGTAAGCTTTGCTGTGATTGTGAACAACTTTCAAGCCACCTGAACACTGTCTTATCACATCACCAATTAATGGTAATAAATGTTCTACAAACACTGTGGTGTACTTTTATCTCTTTCCAAAAGTTTTGTCAAACTAGGGAGAGCTGTTGAAGGGTTCTTTCTTTTTCAATACAGTGTTGACAATCCCTCTCCATCTGACACCCCACCCCCAGCACTGGAATGTCACGGTGGTTGCAAGCACACACAAAAATGACAGGAGTCGAGGAATTTTCATGTACATCAAGCTCATTAAAAAAAAAATCACATGAATTTTATGCTATCAAGAACTTACAACACATTTATTTTCAATTAATAAATGCCGCTTTTAACCCCTTGATGTAGCTGCCTTTTATACGCTTTCTGATTTAGCAACTCGGATTACTCCAGATAATCAAATGATATCCAAATGGTGAATCCTCACCTCCTACATATGAGGAAGTGCTAGCACATGCAACAGACTAATATTTGCTGACTGCTGCCTACTGTAAGCAACAAGTCAAACTTCCAGTTACAGTACTAGTATGGTTATGGGGCCTTCTGCTACTGCAAACAGAAATTATTGCATTCTAAGCCTGAGATATTTAAGAACAAGGAAAGGATTTTGAGCAAATTAAGTTGAAACAGACATTTGTAGGTTTAAAGGGCTTTTGCAAATGCAGCTGTTCACTAAAAAGCCTGTGAGCTTCTATCAGTAATGTGGAGTTGAGTTGTAATTTATCACAGACACACACAGGC
Organism: Peromyscus californicus insignis; assembly: GCF_007827085.1. Taxonomy (NCBI): domain Eukaryota; kingdom Metazoa; phylum Chordata; class Mammalia; order Rodentia; family Cricetidae; genus Peromyscus; species Peromyscus californicus. The sequence goes on along the minus strand of NW_026294391.1, from coordinate 26,209,553 downwards.
ATCCATTCATTATAGTAAATGTAAGCTCAAAGTCACTCTCAGGGGAATGACCCAGGCAGAGGTTTTCTAAACTCCCCCTGCACTCTGTACTGGCCATTAACATTTGAGGAGAAAGTCATCACTTGTTCAGTTGTCTTGAACCCACGAAGATGGATTTTCTTTCCTTTCCCATCAGGATCTAAATATGTAGCTTTAGGACTGAGGATGGACCTCAGGGGTAGCACCCCTGCCTACTATGTTTGAAGCCCCAGCATCACACATACAAAACAATTTTTACATCATCTTGGCTGAAGTTTGAACAGTATTTTAAAAGTACCAAATTTACTTTATTCAGCATTAATGAACCCAGTGAATATAGAAATCCATCATTTTTAGTATCAAGTAGACATTTAGAATTGAAACAAGTTGCATTTTGTTAAAATTTTTCAACATTTTGTGCCTGTTTTTTTGTTTTTGTTTTTTTTCTAAAATGAGGCAGGGTCCCACTCTAGCCCTGGCTGGCATCAGCCTCCCAAGCGCAGGGATTACTGGCATAAGCCACCACACACAACTTGTATGCATCTTTAATGAAATCTCAAACATCAGATTCCTAAATACCATGTGACACTGAATGTTGACGTCCAGAGCGAGACAGTGAAAGTCTCTGAGAGGAAAGCATCTTGGGAAAGCTAGGGATAATATACATGGTCTACATTCAGTTCTCTTCGCTGATCACTCTTCAGTGATTGTTATACCAGGACTGTTTTAACAGTGCATGGAGTCAATAGTGACATATATTCTGGGAAATGACAAAATGCCTCTATATAAAGAACTGTCACAACACACTATTCAAGTAAGACATACACCGCGACAGCCCCCAGGCAAAGGAGGGGCTGTAGATATGGGGAAAGAGGAGTATAGAAATGGGTACTGCAACACTTTGAAACAGCAAAAAAATTCAACTTTTACATATAGAAAAAATACAGTATTTTAAAAGAACAAAAAATAATGTCCATTAAGTACAAAAAACAGCAATAATAAAAAACAATAACTTAAATACCTAAACTTGCCAAACTGGTAAAGATCAAGCTAACTTTGTGCCGTGGGAGCTGTAAGGTAACTTTGTCATCTTACAGGAAGGCAATTTGTATTGCTTTCTTGACATGGATTATTCTAAGAAATTGATCAAAATGTATGGAAATCGCTAAGGAAATCTAAGAGCGTCATCCCTAAAAATCCAACAATAGGGATGCTGTCAAATAAATGTAGATTGTATTCTCTATGAAATGAGTAAAAATACGAATTTTGGGACTAAAGAATCAGGATTAATGAAATGAGACAACTGAGTGAAAAACATTAAAGCCATATGTGACTTTTGAGTTAAAAAATCAAGTGTGTTGGGCTGGAGAGATGGTCCAGTGGTTAAGAGTACTGGCTACTCTTCTAGAGGATCTGGGTTTCATTCTCAGCACCCAAAATGGTAGTTCACAACCGTCTATAACTCCAGTCCAGGGGATCTGAAACCGTCTTCTGGTCTCCATGGGCACTAGGCATACGTGTGGTGCACACAAATACATGCAGGCAAAATACCCATATGCATAAAGGTATGGACACTTAACAAGAATAAAGGTGGGCCGGGCGGTGGTGGTGCACGCCTTTAATCCCAGCACTTGGGAGGCAGAGCCAGGTGGATCTCTGTGAGTTCGAGGAAAGGCACAAAGCTACACAGAGAAACCCTGTCTCAAAAAAAACAACAACAACAAAAAAGATGGCTCAGAGGGTAAAGATACTTGGTGTGAAAGCCTCATGATCGCAGTTCAATCCCTGGATCTCATGATGTAACTGACCCCTGAAAATTGACCTCTGTACTTCAGAGAGAGAAATACAGAAAACAAAAAAATGCTAAAGCATTACTCCAGTATTAATGGATGCTCTCAAAGTTAGCATTACAAGTAATTTCATGTTATTTTATATATATAATTTATCAAAAAGTATGGTTTACATGATAATGTTTGACTAGCCTTGTCAAACTATACAGGTGAGTAGCTGCCATAAAAAGACAGACTGATATTTAAAAACAACCAAGTTTATTTAGATTTGGGACTCTGAGTGTTTTTGTCTCTACTACCTGACTTCCTCCTGCTCTGACTCCTGGACCTTGATGAGCTCCGGCTCCGGCTCCGACTTCGGCTCTGGCTTCGGCTCCGGCTTTGGCTCCGACTCCGGCTCCTGCGGCTCCTGCGGCTCTGGCTCCAGGGTCCTGGACTGTGATCTCTTCTTCGTCCTCTGTTCAGGGAACTGCGCCTCTCACGACTTTTTGTCCCGTGTTTGTGAGACTTCTTCCCCCTGTGATTACTACCGCTCTTCCTGTCAGACTCACCGTTTCTCTTGTAGGAGAGGTCTGGACTCGGGCTCCTTCGTCTTCTTGACCTGCCATAGTATTCATCATAGTGGCTGGTCCTTTCCCTCCTCTCTAAATTCTTACAGAAGGAGGAGCTAGGCCAATCTGGAGACAGGTAGATGTCTCTATTAGCTTCCCTAAATTCATTGTTGGGATTTCTGAACACGTGAAGAAAGTTGCAGTGTTTTCCTCTTGGACACTGCTGTACTTCAAATAAGCCTGTGAGGGCAAGTGAAGAGGCAGTGGTTATCACTGGCACTACTGTAATTTCATTCTTTTTCTGAAATCAGAAGAGGAATTTCTGAAGTCTGAGTATGTCTGCACTGTTTCTTACAGTGTTTGATGTAAACTGATGTCCTGATTTGTTGCCTACGGTTGCAAGAACATTCAAATGATAAAAGGTGCCCTAAAAAGATCACAAACCAGTTTTTGGTTTTTTTGTTTTGTTTTGTTTTTGTTTGTTTGGGTTTTTTTGGGTTTTTTTTTTTTTGGTTTTCTCAAGACAGGGTTTCTCTGTGTAGTTTTGGTACCTGTCGTGGATCTCCGTCTGTAGACCAGGCTGGCCTCGAACTCACAGAGATCTGCCTGGCTCTGCCTCCCGAGTGCTGCGATTAAAGGCGTGCGCCACCAGCACCCAGCCACAAACTAGTTTTAATTAAGCAGATCACCTGTGCCTTGTGATGTCAGCAGAGTACAAGTGAACAAACAGTGACTACATCATCTACTGATTCAAGAACTGAACTTTGGAATCCTTTTATTAGCATTTTTCTGAAAGCATATGCTGCTCAAGAGAAGGTCCAACATAGTCTCTACATAATAAGAACATAATACCCAGGTATGATGGCACCCTTATGTTCACGGGCTGCGATACATGAGGTCCTGTCTAACCACACAGACACAAAGAAAGAGAGAAAATCAAAAAGAAAGAAAACTTTTGTGGCTGAAGGTAAATAAAGTAAAACAATGAGCTAGCATTTGCAGATGACCTCTGTGATCAGGTACTGGTATATAGAATCTATGAAGAATTTCTATAGCTGAATAACAAAAAGATGTAACATGATTTAAAATGGGCAGCTATCTAAATAGAGATCTCTCCAAATAAGATATACCAGAAGTCAATGATAAGGAAACAAAAGTTATTAGTCACTGAGAAAGATACTAAAGCTGTTTATATTTTTGTGATTGATGTTGTTGTTGTTTCTAATGAAATAAGACTCCTGGTTTGGAGGTTTCAAAGTTATACTCAAGCATATCACTGGAATCACACTGCGTCTTGAGGAACTAGCAAAGCTAAATGCCTATAAAGAGAATATACTGTCATCTTGTTCATCTGCCCAACCCTTAAACTTAGAGTATAATGGTGGTTCTTGTTTTTCAAAGCAAGGAATTCTAAAATTCCATGCATACATACACATACACACACACACACACACACACACACACACACACACACACACACACACACACACACGTTTTTTCAAGGCATTTCTCTGTGTAACAGCCCTGGCTGTCCTGGAACTCACTCTGTAGACCAGGCAGGCCTCCAACTCAGATCCACCTGCCTCTGCCTCCTAAGTGCTAGGATTAAAGGTGTGCACGACCACTGTCCCAGCTTTTTTATTTATTTTTAAAACTTTTTAAGGTTTATCTTATGTATATGAGTGTTTTGCCTGCATTTATATATGTGCACCATGTACATGCCTGGTGCCCATTGAGATCAGAAGAGGGTGTCAGAATCCCTAGAACAGGAGTTATAGCCAATGATGAACCAACATGTAGGTGCTGGGAACTCAACCTGGGTCCTCTATAAGAATAAGTGCTCTTAACCACTGAACCATCTCTCTAACCCCTCCTTTTTGATAACTGTTAGATTAATTAATCAATTAATTACTTTATTTCAAGAAAAGGTCTCACTATATAGCCCAAGCTGGCCTTTAACTCACAATCCTCCTGTCTTGGCCTACCCCCAGTTTTGTAACTGAAGGGAACACCATCCATGCCCACCATAAATTTTTTTTTTTAAATGACAGCATCCATTAAAAGAAGGCTGCTAAAGATTTAGCCTTGCTTGATTAAAAACAACAACAACAACAAAAAACCTGAGCAGGAAGTGCAGCAAAACACAAGGAGAAGGCAGACGTACACCCCTGAGGTATTAGAGCTTCGTGTCTCTTCACCTGGGGAACTTCCACACTGCTTTGGCTAAGCATACTTTTAGAACTCAGAAAATGATTAGACCTTCAACGCGGCTGGTTACTCTCTGCAGTGCTGAATCATTTCCTGGTTTGGCTGCCGATCTCAGATGAGTCAGTGTAACTGAGAGCACCCAATGTACAACTTAACTGATCCACACCTACTAATGGTCTCAAATGCACAAGAGCATGACTTCAAGTAATGTGGGGAATGTTAGCCACGGGTAATATTTGTGGTGTTGATGAGGGAAGAGTCCTTAGGGATCAAGGCTGAAACAGACAGCTCAAGTAAGGAGAAGCAATGAACAGAAAATGCCTCTGAACCTGCGACACGGATAATGTGCGTATCTTTAGTTTAGACACTGCACTGTCACACACAGAACCCAGGACTGAGGATCCGAAGACTGAAATTCAAGCCGCAATTCTGTCACCAACATATTGTGACCTCAGTCCTTCCATGCATACAGTGACCCACAGGCCTGTACAGATCTAAACTGTGGTGTCCTTTATATAACCACTCTGCTCATCTGTTGTATGAAACAAAAACTGTACTTCATCCCTTCAAAATACTCTTTTCTTCCTAGGAAGATTCCTTTGTGTAGTACAGCAGTGGGGGAGGGGTGCCACTACATTGGCTTTTACCACAAATTGCCATTTTCCACCGGGTCACTGGGCAGAATTCGCACTGAAGCTGTCGTCCTGCATACCATCGTCCATTAAAAAGAGAAAAAGCTGCTTGACAATCTTCTTCCCTTGGAAGCAAAAATCAAAGGTTGTGCTTTTAACTCTCATAGGTAGAGCAAACCTATTCTGAATTAACCCTCTTGTCCAATTACTGTAGGGTGTTGCCAAGGAAGTCTTCAGAGCATTCAGGTTCCCACAGCCTAGTTTATTCAGGGACCTTTGTCATTAACTCTCTGAAATGTTTCATCATATGGAAATTGGCTGGAGTCAAAGCTTCTTAATGTGCAAGATTAGACCATTAAATCTGCAGAAGTGTTTCCCCTTGTTAGAACCCATGCTTTCTCAGCTAGGACTGCTATTCTTCTTATTACAATGGCTAATTGAAGCCATTAGCCTTGGCACCGCTCAGAGAAATGGTAATGCATGCAGGAATGATACAGAACCTCCATTACTAGCTGGTCAAATGCACACTATTTGGAGCTTTAACTCCTTGTACCTTAGATAGGTATTTCCTACTCTATTCTAATTAGCCCTTTTTCAGTTTGTATTTTAGTTGTGAGAATTATACAATATATATATTATAAAAGAATCAAAACTATGTAAATATACAAAGAATGAAAAGGTGTATTTTTAAATCTTGCCTATTTCCCCATGAGCTCTTCATATTGACATTTTGAAAAGTATCATGCATAGGAAAGCTACACATTCAGTGACATCAAAGAAACATAATATACCGCAACTATGACGAAACATGAAGATGCATGTATGTTCGTAATACTTACGACTGGTACTGAACATACACATTGCCCCTCAGATGAGGTTCCAAGTTGCAGCTGACCTAAGGAACAAAAAAGAATGCTGTCACCAAAAGAAAAACTTTTCAAAAGAAGCCAACCCTCAAATGCATTTTGCCAGGCTAATAGTCCCAAAGAGTTCACGATAGGCCAACATGCTTTCTTATCAAGTCAAGCCGTAGCTAAGCACCTAACAACACTGCAGACCTCAACTGCCTGATCTCTATTGATCCTGGTCTGCTGATTTTAAACCCTGAAATGCTTCACAGAGACATGAAAACAGAATACAAGGGTTGAAGACATGACAGTTAAGAGCACTTGTTATATAGGGGGCACGGTGTTTCTGCTTGGAATATATATGTATATTATATGTGTAGACTTGTACAGACACATGAACACACACAAGCATGCATACATTATGTATGTGCTGATAATAAATATGTCACTTACACAAATATACTAACCAAATAGTATATATAATTATGTATATGTATACTGTTTCAGGTGTATCTAACATAAATAGCCTCCTGTGAACCACATGTTGACAGTTATGAATGTGGCCCAACACAAAAAAATCACAAAGTTAATTAAAACACTTTGGTTTTGTTTTGTAACTTGATTGCAGTTCTCAGGCATGAACTCTATGGATGACATTATGTCACAATGTCAAAAATCTGGACACACGTGCTGGTACTGCTTTGTACCTTTAAAATTTTTAAACTTTTTTTTGAGACAGGGTCTCTCTACATAATCCTGGCCATCCTGAAACTTACTATGTAGACTAGGCTGGTCTCAAACTCACAGAGATGCACCCACCTCTGCCTCTCAAGTGCTAAGATTAAAGGAGAGCTCCACCATGCCTCGCTCTAAAATTTCTTTATAGATGGTATTCTTTATTCTTTTTCAAGATGCTAATACAAGCTTAATGACTCAACTCATATATACTAGACATATCAAATCATCACATTTATGGATCAGCTCATGACTACCCATTCACAAAGCTGTCTCTGTAGGTGTTAAGAACTGCTATGGTCTTCATAAACAGAAGGAGCGTGCTGATTTATAGGTCTCCACTTCACTAGGCAGTACACAAGCTGCTCTCAGAAGGAGTTGTACTAATATATATCTTCTGCCTGACCTTGAAATTAATATAATTTATACCATATAGGTATGAATAATATATCATTTTCATGTATTGTTCCTACTATACGTAGGGTTAAACAATTGATCATTGCCTTCAAAAACGATAAATTTGATTTATATAAAATGACATATAAAAAGGTCCTTAAATATTCCTATGACGCCAGGTGGTGGTGGCACACGATTTTAATCCTGGCACTCAGGAGGCAGAGGCAGAGGCAGAGGCAGGTGGATCTCTGTGAGTTTGAGGCCAGCCTGGTCCACAGAGCTAGTTCCAGGGCAGCCAAGGCTACACAAAAGAAACCCTGTTTTAGGGGCTGGAGAGATGGCTCCAGTTAAGAGTACTGACTGCTCTTCCAGAGGTCCTGAGTTCAATTCCCAGCAACCACATGGTGGCTCACAGCCATCTGTAATGAGATCTGGTGCCCTCTTCTGGCCTGCAGGCATACATGCAGACAGAACACTGTATACATAATAAATAAATATTTAAAAAAACAACAACAATCAAAAAAAAAGCTAGATGCCCCCCCAACAAAAAAAATTTTTTAAAAACCCTGTTTTGAAAAAAAAAAGAAAAGAAAATATTGCTACTAGTATTTAGCTTTTTCTTCAGACTGAAGTTACATTTTGCTTTAGAGTGTTATTAGAACATCTGAAGGGAGACAAGACCCTACTCAATTTGTAATACCATCTTTAGAAAGAAGAATAAAGGGCCTTAGGAGTCCATGTCAAACATGCCCAGGGACCTTAAAATTTATTTTATTTAGTCAGGCTTGGTGGCACATGCCTAAAATCCCAGTAATAGGGAGGTGGAGACAGGAGGACTACTATAAGTTCTAGGCCAGTCTGAGCTGCAAAAAAATGAAAAGTGATACAGCACTTTTGCCCAGAATGTAGAAGGCCCTAGATTCAATCCTCAGAACCATGTAATGACAACAATATTAATAATTTAGTCCCATGGCTGCCAAAGACCTACTGATTTTCCATAATAAATTCAATGTTCTGATAATTTCTGTACCACAAATTTACTAAACAGCTTTCTTTTCATTTATCAATGTGATTAGCATGAGCCCTATCATCCTGTTTGCTTTCTAGAAAAAAAAAAGGTGTGGTGAGTGGATGCAGCCTGCTACATGTAATAATGCAGCTTCCACTAACCTCCCTGAAAGCCAGCATCCCTACCCCACTGTGCTGGGGACAGAACCCAGAGCCTTGAACAAGGTAAGCACTCTGTGGCTAAGCTACCAATCTGAAGTTCTGAACACAATTTCACCATTACCACTCCACCAAAGCAGGATCCAGGGGTCCTTGAAGGAAACCACTGATGTAAGCCAATCTCACCGTTGAGATAAGGCACACAGAGATAAAGCGACATCTGGAGAGCAAACACTCTGCCTCCTTAGCTGGAGTTTGCTTCCATGTGGAACAATGCAGACATGACCACATTTAGGGGCTATCATTTGCTCTTAGTAGTGAGAAGCTAGGAAGGCATATGCCACAGGAATAAACGTTTGGAGAGAAATTTTCGTTTGTTTACACTTTCATTTGTATGTGCATGCCATGCTCGTGTCACAGCGTGAATGTGGAGGTCAGAGGAAAGTTGGCAAGCGTCAGCTCTCTCCTCCTGCCACCATGTGGGTCTTGGAGATTGAATTCAGGTCGTCAGGCTTGGTGGCAAGTGCCTTTACTCACTGAGCCATTTGCCAGTCCAAGAGAAAAACAAATTTTTATTTCTATTTTTCAATTTAAATTTTATTTTTTTAAAAAAGCCTACCCTGCTCCCCACTTACTCCCCCTATTCTACTTTCCTTTTTATCCCTTTATAACACTATGTTCTATTTCCCTTTCCTTGGAAAACAAATTTTAAAGAATATATTTTAAATCTGGAAAGCCAATTGTAATTTCAGATTTCTTGTATCTATGGCACGTGATTATTCCAACTCTATACTTTCATTTCTGACAGCAAGAAAAAGATAAAAAAAACCTATAGCTTTATTCCTACTTTTCTCCAAAATAAGGAACATTTCCCTTGTCCTCATAATACAAAGTCATTCAGGTTCAGATATGATCAAATCACAGGCAAGCAAGAGGCCTACGTATTGGGATTCACCCAATGAGCCCCAGGAACAGCAGCAGCCATATCTCACCTTACGCAGTGAGTGAAACTGAATGACAGTTTATATAACATCGTTCTGGGCACAAAAGAGGGAAGGAAGGGAGCCATGTCCATCACAAACAGCAGCTAACTGAAGGTTGGATGGCTAGGTATAGCAGACCTAACAATGAAGTCAACTGCTGGAAAGTGCTGCATCACAAAGGCACTGAATAAGGTCCCTTTCCAACCCAGGCCCTAGTATTCCAAATACATGCTAACACATGTTTATGATATCCTCTGGCATCCACACAGCATTGGGGTAGGGGTGGAAGGGAAGACAATCGAGTGACCTTAACAAATGCTGGCATGCTCAGCCATAGGCCAGGCATATACTGGCACATGACTCCACCTAAGGAACAGCCGGAGCCCTAGCTCTGCCCTGTATCCTGGATTTCAGGAGAACGTGTGTCTGGTCCCTTCCCAGCCTGTGCACACCTTAAACTGAATCACTTTTCCCACGTTCTTGAACTCGGGCAGGACATCATGATAGAAGTCTAGGAACTGCTGGTAGGTCTCTTCTTCACTGTATTCCAGGCTTGAATCAGGGTCATAGTCATCCCTCCTGCACTGCTCCATTCCAAATGTTGTAAACATGCTCTTAATAAGCAAGGTGGGACTTGATGTGGGGAAGTTGTGTTTACGTGAACACCTGCAGAAGAAAGCAAACAAATTCATTTGCCCAATAACTAAAAACCCGACATTAAAAGCTTACCATATTATCATCTTTCTTTGTAGCCCACTGGACCTGGTATGTACTGGAGGTTAATGTCAGAACTTCAGAATACTTTTGGGCTTGCAGCCTCACAAATTACCTCTTTTTTTGAGACAGGGTTTCTCTGTGTAGCTTTGAACCTTTCCTAGAACTCACTCTGTAGCCCAAGCTGGCCTCGTGCTCACAGAGATCCACCTGCCTCTGCCTCCTGAGTGCTGGGATTAAAGACATGCACTACCACCGCCCAACTAAAAGCTTACCATCAACCCTGAGATCAAGAATCAAGTAACATGGTTGTTTAAACTTAACTGTAAGATAATGAACACTCTTGCATGCCCAGTTACAGCACACAAGAAAACTGTCCTAAAACTGTTTCTCATTGAAATTCAAGATTGGGAATGGTTTCTACGGTCATATGCCATTCAGGAGCCTTTGAATATATTCAGAAAGATTTCTCCATGTTGAGTCATAGGGAAAGAAGGCCCAATAGTGTGACAGATTACGGTGATGGGACCATAGGAGACTCAAGGTGAGAATTAGCAATAGAATTTTGCTTGTACACAATTTTCAACTGATTTACACGCTTAGGGAATACAGTAATCTGGACCAGTGAGACAGCTCAGCTCAGTGGGTAAAGCACTTGCTGCATAAGCCTGATGATATGGATCGATCCCTGGATCTATATATTCCTCCCTTCCCCCTCCCCTCTCTCTCTCTCACACACACACACACTCATAATAATTATAATAATAATTAATAACATTTTTTAAGCTGGGCATGGTAGTGTACACTTTTAATCCCAACACTCAAGAAGCAGAGGTAGGCGAATCTGTGAGTTCCAGGTCAACCTATTTAGACAGCAAGTGCCATGCCAGCCAGTGTTCCAAGGTGAGACATGCCCTCAAAAATAAATAAATAAAATAATTTTAAAATTCAATAGGGCAATGTAAATTTTCCATTTACTCAAGTCTTGTCATTTTTTTTTTTTTTTTTTTTTTTTGGTTTTTCGAGACAGGGTTTCTCTGTGTAGCTTTGCGCCTTTCCTGGAACTCGCTTTGGAGACCAGGCTGGCCTCGAACTCACAGAGATCCACCTGGCTCTGCCTCCCGAGTGCTGGGATTAAAGGCGTGCGCCACCACCGCCCGGCAAGTCTTGTCATTTTATCTACATATAGCATTTTAAAGTTTTCATGCATTTTTTTATATTTTTTCCACTCCGATCCTTAACAGCCTGGTGGGACAGATGGTACTAGTATTTTACTTTGCCAAGTATGACGGTTAATGTTCATTTTCAACTTGACAATCTAGAATCACCTGAGAAAGGAGTCTCAGTGAGGGGCTGTCTAGACTAAGGTTATCTTCTGAGAATGTCTGTGAAGGATTGCCTTGATACTTTAATTGATGTGGGAAAACCCTCCTTAGTCATGGTGGGACTAGCCCCTGGGCAGGGGATCCTGAACTATATTTTAAATGGAGAGGTCAAACAGCATAGGCATGCAAGCATTAAATCACTGCTCTCTGCTCTTGACTGTGGTAGTGATGTGACTAGCTGCTTCAAGTTCCTCCCACCTTGGCTTTCCAACAATGAGGGACTGTAACCTGGAATTGTGAGCCAAATAAATCCTTCCACAGCAACAAGCAAAGAGTCCAAAACACAAAGGCAGCTGAAACCTAGAGAAGCATACCTCCCCAAGTCATGTGACTGAGAAGAGCCTGACCCTAGGGATCTGGGTTAAACTGGCATGTGGTCATTATAGAGTATAATAAATAAAACTTAATTTTTATTCACTGAAGGTACCTAGTAACGGTGAAGAACAATTTTTTTTCATAGTTGAAAATGGACCAAGGTTAAGTTGACTAGGTTATTCCAGAGTAATTTTTGAAGAAAATCATACATATGCGTTCACTTTCTTCTCTTCTTTACTCCTTTCTCCTGAAGTGCACTGGTGGGAGGGGCCACACAGCTCAAAGTCCTAAATAAATTTCTCCTGCTTAGGTTTCTAATTAAAAATCAGTAAGACAGGGTGGTGGTGGCACACACCTTTAATCCCAGCACTTGGGAGGCAGCCTGGTCTATAGAGTTCCAGGACAGCCAGGGCTACACAGAGAAATCCTATCTCGAAAAATAAAACAACAACAATAAAAAAATCGGGGGGGGGGGGGGCGGGAGGAGGGAGGACAGGGGAATCCGTGGCTGATATGTAAAATTAAATCAAATTACAAAATTAAAAAAAAATCAGTAAGACAAACTTAGGGAAAAAAACTTAGGAAGAAAGTTATAGAGTAGGGAATACTGCAAGGGACAGAGGGATACAATAGCCATCCTGGTCTACATAGTGAGGTCTAGGCCACCCTGGACTAGAGTAAGAAGCTGTTGCAAAACAACAAAGTTGTAATTAAGGTGTCTGTAGCCTAGCACACAATTAATGTTGCTCTCAACCTTAGTCAGAGAAACTTATTTTTGTAGTGGACAGTGGTTAATAACTGGCCAAAGTATTGAGAAAAAAAGTGTCTGTTGAATGCTCATCTCTAAACTGCTACAAGGCCCATGGAGGAATGGAAAAAAATGTAAGAGCTGACGGATGAGATTGAATGTGGCAAAAACTATTTCCTGGACAGAGCATGGCCACTGCAGTCATGAACTCAAAGTAGCTATTGTTACCTTTGCAAGATGTGGTAGTTCCAATCAGAATGGATCCGAAGGCTCATGTAATTTCTATATAGGAACTACTATGTCCAGTCCCTAGTTAGTAGACTGTATAGGGAAGGATTAGGAGGTGTAGCCTTGTTGCAGGAGGTGTGTCACTCAGGATGGGCTTTGACGTTTCAAAAGCCCACACTAGGACCAGTCTGTCTGTCTGTCTCTCTCCCCCACCCCTGCCCCAATGGCCTCTGGATCAGGATATAAAGCTCTCAGCTACTGCTCTAGCACCATGTCTGTCTGCTTCCCAGCGAGATGATAATGAACAAAACCCTCTGAAATTGTAAGCAAGCCCCTAATTAAATGCTTTCTAAGAGTTGGCTTGGCTTGGTCATGGTCTCTTCACAGCAACAGAATACTAAGACACAAGACCCGCATAAAAGCAAGCCCATCAACTTTCTAGCATTGATAGAAGTGAGGTACTTAAGACCTGTCCCTAGAGGTCGACAGCTGCTAGGGGTAGGGGACTTCCAGGATGCAGCTACTGGTAAATTGCCAATGACCCAGTAAATAACCTTGCATATTCAAGCGACACTAATTAAACTCGGTGGATTACTTAAATAAGAAAAGACATGAAAACAGGAGGAGAATGTATTGGGAAGAAGGGATCCAGGTGGAGTGGGAGGGAGATGAGAGGGTAATAGAGGTGAATATGACCAAAATACAGTTTAGACATGTATGAAATTGTCAAAGAATTTAAAAAAAAAACAACAAAACTATAACCAAAAAGTTTAACAAGCAAAAGCAAGCATCCAAAGAAATGTTTATGGTAAGGAAGTGTTTCTCTGTCTGGCATGTTTATATACTTGTAATCCTAGCTACTCAGGAGTTAGAGACAGGAAGATGACAAGTTTGAGTGCAGCCTGGATTATAGACTAAGACCTCATTTTTTTAAAAAAGGAAAGAAACAGGTGTTTCTCTGGCATCTGACATACCTTAAGAGATGATCCAGCTATGTTATTTGGAGCAAGTGATCCAGCCTCTCCACAAGAGGGAAACAGAACAGTCTATTTGTCTGAAAGGATGGCACTGGCTTTCATAACCACTAATTTCACACAATTTAATGCAATTAATTACTTGAACAATGCAAACAGCCAAGTTGTTCTCACACTTTGATAGTTGTGATGGTAAAGTCTCATATGCCTATGACAATGATAAGAAATGGTCACAAACTAATTTGACTATGGTCTGTATTTTTTTTTTTTGGAATGACTGTCAGAGATGGAATCTGGCAGGCCACTCGCTTTTCCACAAGGAATTATCTGTCTAGTATTCATAAAACTATTTAATACACCTGTCCTCTCACAACCAACAGGAGAATCCTGAATCTGGCTTCCCCAGGTCTTCAATTTCAAGGAAATTAGAGATGCATCATAAAGGAGAGCACCTGAAAAGCCTTAAAGGCAGCTTGGCTCAACTATCCACGCCAATGGGAACTGAAAGTGGGGCTCGCTGATCTCGGGAAGGCCATCTGTCCACCATCTTTCTTTAGTGGGAGGTGTTTTATACAGATCAGTATTTGTTTTGTGTGTGGTCGTGCCCAGGCCACAGCACAGTAGGAAAGTGAGAGCACCACTGGGAGTCAGCTATCTTCTTTCCCCATGAAGATCCAGGGATGGAGTCAGGTTGCCCGGTCTGCAGCGAGCACCTCTACCCACGGAGCCATCCATCTCACGAGCTCTTAAGCAGATCATATTTTACTGTTTCTTCTTTAGAAAAAATGTTCCTAAAGGTACCAAAGGGAGGGTAGCCTCCTTTCCTCAGTACTACAGTTCCTCAAAAGAGGCCTTTCTACTTCTTATCAAATTCCGAGTCCTTCCACAGATATTCTGGCCATCCACAATTCCAGCCATCAAATCCAATACCTAAAAGCATCTCAAAACTAGACTTACCCTAGCCTCTGAAATTCTCATTTACTCAATTTGAGGTGAGATTGATTGATTTTGTTTAGCCTTTTTTCTTTTTACATGATTTCATTATGTATCCAGGGTTGTGAACTACTATTCTCTCTTTTAATTTTTAAAGATTTCAATCTTATTTATGTGTACTTGTAGGGGGGCATGCATGAGTACAGGTGCCTGCTGAGGTCAAAGAACAGTGTCAGATCCCCTGAAGCTTGAGTCACAGGTCATTTTGAGCTGCCTGATGTGGGTGCTGGGAACTGAACTCAGGTCCTCGGAAAGATCAGTACATGCTCCTAACTGCCAAGCCATCTCTCCAGTCCAAAACGATTATTCTTAAAAAATACAAAATAAGATGGGCCTGGTGGCACACAACTGTAATCTCAGCAGTTAGGAGGTGGTGGCAAGATGAGCAAAGTCCAAAGCCAATCTTGGCTACAAAGAGAGTTCAAGGCCAGCCTGAGTTCCAAGAGACTCTCAAGAAACCAAAAGATTACTGGGTGTGGTGGCACACACCTTTAATCTCAGCATGCAGGAGGCAGAGGGAGATGGATCTCTATGAGTTCCAAGTCAGCTACAACAGTAAGACCTCAAAAAAAAAAAAAGAAAAGGAAGATTCAGATTATATCTTCTCTTCCACAGAACGGGTACATAGAAATTAGATTGTGCCTCAGACAGATTTGCTTACCATTACGTGGCAGCACACACCTTTAATCCCAGTACATGGTAGGCAGAGCCAGGTGGATCTCTGTGAGTTCGAGGCCAGCCTGGTCTACAGATCGTGATCCAGGACAGGCACCAAAACTACACAGAGAAACCCTGTCTCAAAAAAAAAAAAAATCCACAAACAAACAAAAAAAAGAAAGTATTTGCTTACTTTCACTTATACACAAAGTCATACTATAAACCATCATCATTACCTGGCATATAGTAGTTTTCAACTATTTGCTAAATGACTGAAGACATCAATACTGTGTTTCCATGTATCTTAACTTTTTTTTTAAAAAAGGAGGAGGGTGGGAAACATGAATATATCAGAAAATGGCAACAAGTAACAACAGAACTAAAGAACAATGAAAATTTATGAGCCATGTATCCAGCCCTATGTGTTCCCCATGCTCATCCCATTTAAGGAGTCTCACAGTGTCCTCAAAAAGGTGGTATTTTTTAATCTTCATTTCATAGATGAAGGAATTAAGATGTAGAGTTTAACTTTGCCACAGGCCACAAAAGCCAGTTTTTTTAACTGAAAGAGTCTGTTCCTAAGTCTGAGCATATTGACCAACAGAAGTGAATTAAAAGTTTATTCCTCTACTTGCTACAATCCTGTCTTTCACAAACGTCCCTATACCCATGCCAAACTGGAAAACTTGGGCTACAGTTTACCCTTGAAAAGATGTTTCTGGCTACTCTAATCACTTCCAACATTTAATTTTCCCCATCCAAGTTGTCCTCCGGGGACTCATGGGAGCATGGAAGAAATCAACAAGTAAGCAATCTTCCTTAAGTCTCACTGGGCATACAAACCATACTTAAAGGCAGGCCCCATGTTCAGCAGTAGATGGCCAACACAAAACAAACTCAGTGGGATTTTGGGAGGGGATTTTTTGTCTCATAATGCTTTGTCTAGGCATTTTTTTTAATTTGTACGTCTATTGCTTATATAATATTTTGGTGTTTGGTTTTGTGGTTTTATGGGATTTCTGTGTGTGAGAATGTTTCTCTACATCTCTATCTGTTTTTTTCTTTGGCTCTTTTTTTTTCCTGTTTATTTTGTCCTGTTTGGGTTTGTTTTTATTTGGTTTTTAGATGTCTGTCTGTTTTTTTTTTTTTTTTTTGGAGCTGAGGATAGAACCCAGGGCCTTGTGCTTGCTAGGCAAGCACTCTACCACTGAGCTAATCCCCAACCCCTGTCTGTTTTCTGATAAGAGAAAGAAAGGGTGTGGA
The DNA here is from genome assembly GCF_007827085.1 of Peromyscus californicus insignis. Taxonomy (NCBI): domain Eukaryota; kingdom Metazoa; phylum Chordata; class Mammalia; order Rodentia; family Cricetidae; genus Peromyscus; species Peromyscus californicus. Next base: position 26,192,948 of record NW_026294391.1, on the reverse strand, counting down.
TTCTGGTGGGTGGGGAGGTGGAGAAGAATCTAAGAGGAGTTTGGGGAGGGGAAACCATGATCAGAATGTATTATATGAAAAAAATATGTTCTCAATTAAAAAGAAAAAAGGTCTTCCTATGGATATGGAATGCAAAGGATCCACTCGGTTAAACCTATCTAGTGAGCAGGGCAAAGAAGCACCACATACCTGATGGTGAACATTTCATACTGAAGCCTATGCCTCTTCCAAAACCCCGACACTTCCCATCATTTCATTCTGGCACAAAGCAAAATTCATTACCTATCGCCAAATCTGCAAGCTCCCGTTTTACTGTAGAATGGACAATTGGCTCGATCTTTCTCCAGTACTCTTATATCCGTGGGCGGTTCTGGGTTCTGCCAGGTGCCACCATTTTCCAACTGTTAAAAATAACCATGACTTTATTGGTGATGTAAAAGCACATGAAAGACTGTTCATCCAAATAGTCAAATAGTTTAATCAAGAACAAAAATGGTTTCATATATAGACATGCATAGTTAAATTATAATACGGAATCAAGACCTTATAGGCAATTGTTCAGAAACATGAGCTGTACTTCTCTCTTGGCTCCCAGTCATTTTCCTTGACAGGGGGTTACTTAATGTTACCAGATGCAGTCATGAAGGTCTTCTTTCTATCCATCTATTCTGAAAGGGTCCATGGACGTAGGGAGCCACCAGAAAGAAGTACAAATTACTCTGAATCAAGGTGGGGAAACCAACCATTTGGGGCCAGTAGTATGTGATGTCACTTACATACATTTTTTAAGGACTTGATACAAGCATAGCCTATGGGGTGATTCAATACCATCATCAATTGTCTTCTGTTGTTACATAACTGAAGGGTTACAAAAGTGATTCCAGGTATACAGAAGTAATCAAACCAACCTACCACAAAACTCATGTCATTGGAACTATTGTTCCGAATGAAATATCAATTGACCTCAAAATCTTTTTTTTAAGGCAGTGTCTCTCTACATAGCCCAGGCTGGCCTCAAACTTGTGGTCATTCTCCTGCTTCAGCCTCCCCAGGGCTAGGACGACTGGAATGTGCCACCTCTACCTATCTCAAAGTCTTAATGAAAGGTTTTGAAAATACCTCATTTTCAGCCTGATCCAGCATCTTCTGCACAGCTTCCTATAAGTGGTGCAAACATAGGACTAATGAAAACCAGGATGTCAGCTAAGTCATGTCTGCTTTCTCTAGTTATGAATCTCATGTACGACAACACACACCTGAACACACATACAAAAGGCTTCTGATTCTGATTTCCTTTCTAAGCATATATCTTCTAAAAAGCTTTCAAAAGATATATAGCTTAGAATTTTTATTCAAATGCAAAATTTGAATAGAGCACATTGCAAATATTTAAGTCATAATAGCTTCAGTAACATATCTATACATAAATACCATATTCTAATTCTTGAGATATTAATGACTATCTTTTAAAACTTGAGTTAAACATCACAAATATTTAACAGAAGCAAAAACATGACATGATGAGCAGTAGTTAGGATTTGGGAGAAATTTCAAACCTTCAGTAAAATAAAGGAAGTCCAACAAGGTAGCAATAAATCTCTAACTAGTTGGATTTAAATACAAACAGTTAGGTAACTTAGCGCCTTAAAACCATACATACAACTGTGTTTAGCTGCTTATTTGGTAAGTCTACCTGGTCCTGGCAACTTAAAAGTCAGTGGAGCAGTCAGGCGTGGTGGCACACGCCTTTGATCCCAGGATTCGGGAGGCAGAGGCAGAGTTCGAGACCAGCCTGGTCTACAGAGTGAGTTCCAGGATGGCCAGGGCTACACAGAAAAGCCCTGTCTCCAAAAAAAACCAAACCAAACCAAACCAAAAACAAACAAACAAACCAAGTCATCGTAGCTTAATGTGATCAAAACAGGTTCTTTTGCGTTTGGTTTTGGTTGAGGGTTGGAGATCAAACTGAAGGTTTTACTTTTGCCACCCACCAAACAGAACTCTTGATCTCCTCCATCCACTCACCCTCATCATCCAAACCGAAATATCCTCAGTAACTGGCACTGCCATTTTCCCATTTGTTTAAAAAAAAAAAAAAAAACGAACAAACAAAACAAACAAAAACAACACCTAAAAACATGACTTCCATTCCCTTCCTTTTCCTTCCTCCTCCCATGCAATTTGCCACCAAGAGTCCTGTTAACTGTGTGCTCATCTGTTTGAAGCTCTGCCCTCACCCAAACCACCATTATCTCCTACCCAGATTATAATCGGTCGTCCTGTTTCCTCTCTGGCCCCTGTTCTTTGTAGAAAAAGAGGGATGATCTGTTGGAGGTAACATTACTAACAGGATGAACTCACTCATTGTTTTACAACTCTCATCACAGTATGGAAAATAAAACCAAACTCCTTTAAATCTAAGAGGCTCGTGATCCTCCTGCCTCCGCCTCCTTCAGCAAATCCCACGGAGTGCGACACCGACACAGTAACCTGGGCTCACATAACCTGGGTACACAGAGACTGAAGCAGCAAGCACAGGGCCTGCGTGGGTCTTCACCAGACCTTCTGCGCATGTTATGGCTGTTAGCTTGGTGTTTTTGTGGGACTCCCAACAGTGGGAGCGAGTGTACCTCTGCCTCTTTTGCCTGCTCCTAGGACTCTTTGCCTCCTATTGGGTTGCCTTGTCCAGCGTGGAAGAGGGCTTTCGCCCTGTCTTACTGTATCTTGTTTTGCCCTGTTTGATTCTTGTCTCTTAGAGGCCTGTTCTTTTCTGAAGAGGAAACTGAAGGGGAGTGGATCTGGGGGGGAAGAGGGGGAGGGAAGGGAAGGGAGACTGTGGTCTAGATGTACTGCTTCAGAGAAGAATCTATTTTCAACTTTAAAACAAAAACCTAAGAGGCTCTGCATGTCCTGCCCCTTCTGATCCTACTTTCTCCCATGCCCCTTCCCCAGTCTCCTGTGTTCTCTAAGTTTCAGGTCCCACCAGGATCCTTCCTCCCAACATCCCTACACTCAGGTGTAATTATCTCAAACACCACTTCCTCAGAGATTTCCTTGGCTGGGTAATCCAAATAAGAATCTTGATGCCCATTATTCTATCACACCACTCTCCTCTATTTCTTTATAGAACCTAACATTCCTACTGTATGATGTGTTTTGCTGACTTACTCTCTGCCCTCCCATCTAGAAAAGTCACTCAAGGAGAGCCGAGAAACAGACATAGCATATTCCTTTGTACATGCTTAGAGTGGAATTCATTTTACCCACTTCTCCTTAACCAGACTCTCTTTAAAACAAAAGCATTTAGAAGAAGCCTTAGCTTTTACCTGATCCCTGAAGAATATTCTACTGTTAAAACAGGAACTGATTCATCTCTGTAAAATACCGACAATCCAAACAATTGTTGTACCCCTAACATCCCCATCTGGATATTGCCTCATCTGGAAGGTAGTCCTCAACCAAGAGTGCCAAAAACCTGCATTGGAAATGCCGCCTGAGACACAAAACTAGTTGTGGAGAATGCTGATACCTTTCCATGACTAGAATGTACACACATTCTAAGATGAGTGACTACGGAAATGTCATGCCATTCAAATTTGGTGATGCTAAAGAAAAAAAGAATAAAGAATATCCTCATGAATCAGTCAAGGCAAGAAGAGCTATGTTATATTTGAAATAAATACACTGTTGAAGACCAGCAGGAAAACAAACCAAGCTTATAAAGAGAATCCCAGAAAATGTACAGGAGATATACATATACAATACAGAATTTCTTTTCTTTTCTTTTTTTTTTTTTAAGCAATAGTGGGGATTATTAAGGAAAGGCTTTTAACACAGATTTAAGCATAAGCATTAAGAGACAGAGAGAGAAACATGTAAGAAAAGGACAGTAGCATATGTCCTAGAATTGGCACAGGTTTCTCAAAGGGAAGGTCCTCTAGAATTTCGTAAATGACTGTCATTTGCTTTGATAACAAAATTAGACAGAACACCAGATTCAGTAACAAAACTATTTAATTCCTTAATGTCTAACATCCTGATTCTGTTAAACTAATTCTTGCTGAGATGCCATTAGCTGTTAAGTCTCTTATGAATCAAGTAAGTGTGGAAACTCTTCAAGATACTATTCTTCTGTGAAGAAGTCAACACATATACAACAGAACCATAGAAAAGTTAACACTTGCTACAGAGCGATACAGAGTGTAAAGCAGGGCCAGCCGCCCGGTTTACAGAAATGTTTTACTAGAACACAGGCACATCCATTCATATACGTACTATCTGTGTCTGCTTTAGGGTGCACTGGCAGAGCTGGATGTCCACAGAAGCCATACAGACATCACAGCCTAAAATATTGATTATCTGCCCCTTAAGGAAAATGTTTACCATCTCCAACATAAAAGGTAAGGTAACTTGGGTAAAGGAATCTGCCATTGCATGACCCAAAGAAGAGAAACATATGGAAGCTAGTCTAGTATATTTCTAACAAAAACTGATACTTTCCAAATGAACAGAGAACAAGCAAAAAAATAAAACCAAACCCAAGCCCTGACATGCCCACTGCCGGTTCTGCACACCCTTCACATGCACGCGTGCACACTAAGAAGATACGCAGGGCTCTATCCTCCTATGACAGAAGTCACCTCTCTTTCTCTCTTCTCCTGTTGTCTCTGCTCCTCTTCCTCTCGCTCTTTCCTCTGCTGCTCTTCCCATTCTGCCTTTAACTTTCTCTGTAAAGGAAAAAAAGAGAAGGTAATTTTTTTTCAGTCTCATTTAAAAACACATAGCCTACAGAGTAAATGATTGAAAAACTTTAGAAACACTGGTCACTGAAAAGAGACAACATCAGGTTTTTTAAATGTTAATACATGTAGCTCCCTTTTTGTTTACACAAAGTGGAGGAGAGAACCTAAGGCCTTGCACACGGTGAACAAGAGCTCTGTCACTGAGCTATATCCCCCAACCCCAAGACAAACAACTTCTTTAAAAGAGATTTTTATCTGTGTAGGAGTGTCCCTGTGGCGTATGTGCATGTGAGGGTACACACGCAGAGACAAAGAGCATGGGACCCTCAGAGCTCAAGTTAGACAGTTGTGAGTGGGTGCCGGGAAGGAACAAACCCAGGTCCTCTGGAAGAGCAGCACGTGAGTGTTCTTAACCACTGAGCTGTCTCTCCAGTCCCATAGCTAACAACTTTTTCTTTTTAAATGTATTTTATTTTATGTGTGTTGGTATTTTGCCTGCACGTAAGTATGTGTCTGCACCATGTGCATGCCTGGTGCCTCAAAAGCCAGAAAATCCCCTGGAACTGGACTTCTGGATAGTAGTGAGCCACCACGAGGCTGCTAGGAATCAAACCCGAGTCGTTAAGAAGAACCACCAGTGTTATTAACTGCTGAGCCATCTCTCCTGATAAACAGCTCTTGATGAGACTCATTTCGGTTAAGTACTTACTCAGGTAACTGGCTAGTTAATACTCTACCTCTTGGCCGGGCAGTGGTGGCGCACGCCTTTAATCCCAGCACTCGGGAGGCAGAGCCAGGCGGATCTCTGTGAGTTTGAGGCCAGCCTGGGCTACCAAGTGAGTTCCAGAAAAGGCGCAAAGCTACACAGAGAAACCCTGTCTCGAAAAACCAAAAAAAAAAAAAAAATACTCTACCTCTTGTTCTTCCCTCCGTTTTCGAGCTGCCTCTTCTTTCCTCTTCTTTGCCCTGAATTCTTCTTGTGCCTTCTCTTCCCTCAGTAACCATTCTTCATGTAATCTTTGCCTGTTAATATGATGATGTAGTCAGTAACAACAAATGGGAATTAATCTAGAATGTATGAAAGACAGGAAACCAAAATATGACATGAAAATCTTAAGGTTATTTTCTATAAAGCAGTGAAGAGGTATGGCTTTTGAAAAAGCAACTACCTTCCTGGACAGAAATAAGTTACAATTACTACTTGCACCTTTCAGAAGCATTTATGGCTGTGACATCTTTTCTTTCTATAAGAAGGTAACAGTGATTTTCATCTCAGGCAAACATTTCAAAGCAACATCTATGGGAATTTTCACATTTGCATAGCATTATTCTTCCTGAGCATTCTTTTCCCACAAACATTACTATTTCCTCCTCCTCCTCGTCTTTTGGTTTTTTGAAACAGGGTCTCCTCCCTATGTAGCCCTGGCAGTCCTGGAACTCACTATGTAGCCCAGGCTGGCCTGGGACTCAACAATCTGCCTGTCTCTGTGTCCCCTAGTGCTAAAATTAAAGGTGTGCACCACATCTGGCTAAATCTACATTTACTAATTTATTTTTATAACTTTTCATCTTGTCTTAAAACTTTTATTTGTATACGTATGAACATTTGCTGGCATGTAAACATGGGTATCACATGCATGCCAGAAGAGGCCAAAAGAAGGCATCAAATACCCTGGAATAGAAGTCATCTATAAAGATGACTGTGAGCAGCATGTGAATGCTGGGAACAAGACCTGAGTCAAAGTAAGTGCTCTGACTCAGTGAGCCTTCTCTCCAGCTCCCTTAAAACTTTTATTTTAAGACATGCTCACAACTAACAACCTAACTTTTTTCCAAGCAGCTTAATGTTTGAGGGCAAATCACAGGAATCCCTTAACTCTATGGAATAGAAACTCAAAGGTTACAGAGAATGATGCCAGGATTTTTAAAGCTATAATTACGAAACTGAATTTTTAAATGCATAGAATAGCCAGGTGGTACATGCCAAGGATCCTAGCAATTGGAAGGCTGAGGCAGGATTACAAATTCTAAGCTAATTTGGTCTTACAAAGCAAGACCCTAGCCCCTCCCCCCAAAAAAACAACACCCGTCCCCCAAAAAAGGTAATGTTACCATAAATTGCTATGTCCCAGGCATCCAATAGCACAAGCTTCTCATGTGAAATCTTCATTGTCAATTTGACTCGATTTGGAATCATCTAGGAAACACTGCCCTGGGCATGTCTATGAGGGAGTTCCAGGGCCTATTAACTGAGGAGGGAAGACTTGCCCTAAATATGAACCCATCTTGTAGACTGGGCTTCCTGTCTGAGTAATGATGGGAAAGGGAAAAAAGAAGCTGAGCACCTGCTCCTTGACTAAAGAAACAATTGGAGCCAGGCTGTGGTGGCGCATGCCTTTAATCCCAGCACTTGGGAGACAGAGGCCAACCTGGTCTACAGAGTAGCCAGTTCCAGGACAGCCAAGGCCACACAGTGAAACTGTCTTGAAAAACCAAAAAAACTATTAAACACACACACACACACACACACACGAATGAAAAAAAAATAGAGACAATTGGAACAGCTGTTTCTTATTCCTACTGCCAAAGCAAGGGCAGCTCTTGTTACCACACTTTCCTCACTCGAAGTACAGAGGATTAAAAATTATGAATAAAGAATTATGCTACATCCATAGTGTCATTAGAATTAGGTCTTTGTGTCAAGACTAAAATATACTAAGTTTATTTACCAATTAGAAAAGCAATGAAAAATACTTCCCCTAAAAAAAAGTATGATAGCACAAGCCAGTAACTCCAGCATTTGGTAGGCTAAGGCAGGAAGAGGAGATCGGCCTGGAAAAGAAAGAGAAAAGAGAGAGAGGGAGGGAGGGAGAGGAGGGAGAGGGAGAGGAAGAGAGAGAGAGAAAAGGAAGGAAGGAAGGAAGGAAGGAAGGAAGGAAGGAAGGAAGGAAGGAAGGAAAGAAGACATCTAATTTTAACCTGTCAGCTAGAGATGTAGTTTATAAGATGTAGTTTTTACAAGATTTTATACAAAAAGCCTTTATTAGTCGGTAATGACAGAAAATATCACAATAAACTAACAGTTCACTTTAAGTGTTTCAGTCAGTCCTGACCTCTCTTCCTCCATCAGTCTTTCTTCTTCCAATCGTTTTTCTTCAGCAAAAGCATCTTCTTCCTCCTCTTTCTGTGACAATTCTGTAGAAATTCAGATGTTTTATTAAACTGAGTCTTTATTCATGGAAAATGCATAAATCTTTCATCTGTACAATTATGATAAAAACCTAAAATTAAGGCAGTGTCGCACGCCTTTTATCCCAGCACTCAGGAGGCAGAAGCACATGGATGTATGAGTTTCAGTAAATTCCTAGTCAGAGCTAGAGATCCTACCTCAAAAAATAAAAGTATCTTCAAAGGAATAGCAGTAGTAAGCCACCATGTGGGTACGGAACCTTCATCCTGTGGAAGATCAGCCAGTGTTTTTTTTAACTTTCATTCTTCTCTCACACATTACATCCCAAGGGCAGTTACCCCTCCCTCCACTCCTCCCAGTCCGTTCCCTGCACCTCCTCTCTTCCCCAGATCAACTCCTCCTGCATCCCCTCAAAACACAAATCAAAACAAAACAAAAATAAATAAATAAATTAGAAAAAAAAGAGCAGGCCTCCCAGGGATACATATCCCCCAAACAAGAGAAAGGGTTTCTCTGTGTAGACCAAGCTGGTCTCTAACTCAGAGATCCACCTGCCTCTGCCTCTCAAGTGCTGGGATTAAAGGTGTGTACCCCCAATGGCACTAGCTGCAGCCAATGGTCTTAACCATCCCTCCAGTCCTACATTATTTTTTTTAAATCCATGGTTCCATAATGATACGCATGACATTGCTGTGCAAAGGGTTCAGAAAAAAACAGAGAGGGGAGGAAAGGGCGGGAGGGAGCGAGCCTGGAAATATTTAACCATTTGGCAAATTTATATGAAGCATGAATATTGAAGTGTCCTATTTTTTTCAACATTGTGTACATTGGAATATTTTCAAAGTAAAAACATGGTGAAATAGTCTCAATAGAAGAAAACTGTCTATCTTCTATTCGAAATTTAAATTTGAAGTGGGGGGAAGCAGTAACAATGGAGACAAATGAAGTAAGTTTAAGAAATTGCTTAACAGCTCATCTTCAGGCTTAAAGGAAAGGGATGTTGTCATCAATAACAACAGTTTACCGCTGTTTTTCTTTTCATCCTTGCCGTTACATCTTGTCTCTCCTGGACTAGTCCTTTCTCAAGTGCTGTGAAGTACAGTCTCTCATACCAGTGGTATGACTGGCAGCCATCATAACTTAGAACTACTGTGTGATTTCAACCCTTGGCCTGCATTTATAAGTACTAATTTTATAAATCTACTAAATTTATAAATCTAAAACATAAATATCAGATCCTGTCACGTGAAAGCCAAACAGCATGGTGTCAGGTTTGTGCAGGAAATTGCATGGGCTGGGGAATGTCATGCTCAGCTGGTAGAGTGCTTGCCTAGCATGCAGAAATAATCAGAAGCAACCTGGCATGGTGGCTGCATTCCTGTCACCCCAGAACAGGGGAGATGGAGACAGGAGAATCAGAAGTTCAAAGTCATCCTCGGCTACAGAGCGAATTTTAAAGCCAGCCTGTTTGAGGCCACATCTCAAGCAGGAGTGGGGGTGGGGCAGCAGAGGGAAAAATTTCATACCCAGAACAAAGAAGGCCTCTCCTACCTGCATCTCTCAATCGAGCAAGCTCCTGCCGCCGTTTCCTGCGTCTCTCCTTCCTCAGGACAGCCTTGTACTGCTTATGGCTGGAAGATTGGAAAGCACACACAGGGTGTGAACTACAGCGCACAGGGTGCAACACTCTCAGCTCCGGGCCTACCAAGGACAGCGCTTCGGAGGCGGAGGACGCGGGTGGGCTTCTCTTGCAGAAACCCCGACTCCCGCCATTCCGTCCCGCCCCCCCAACCCTCCATCTGCTCCCTCTCCTCGCCCCCCCCAACCCATAGCTGCCTAGGACTTCTCGTGCTGCAACCCCGACTCCCGCCATTCCGTCCCGCCCCCCCAACCCTCCATCTGCTCCCCTTCCTCGCCCCCCCCCAACCCATAGCTGCCTAGGACTTCTCGTGCTGCAACCCCGACTCCCGCCATTCCGTCCCGCCCCCCCAACCCTCCATCTGCTCCCCTTCCTCGCTCCCCCCCCCCAACCCATAGCTGCCTAGGACTTCTCGTGCTGCAACCCCGACTCCCGCCATTCTGTCCCGCCCCCCCAACCCTCCATCTGCTCCCCTCCTCGCCTCCCCGAACCCATAGCTGCCCGGGACAGTCAGGGATTCTGGCCCGAAGCGGATTAATACTCGTCCCCACGCGCGCGGCGGCGGCCGAGGGGCCTCAGCTCATCATCTGCTGTGCTATACCTCATTTTCTCGCGGAGCGCTGTCGGCCCCGATGCCGCCATGTTGCCGCCTTCTCTCCCACAGCAAGGTCTGAGCGGAAGTAGCCTCCCTGATGACGAGCTCTGCCGCCCACTCAGCGCAGCCACCGGGGCGGGCCCAAGACAGAAGGAGGGAAGTTTCCTCCCGCCCCTAGTCAGGCAGGCACCGAGGCCTGAGGAACTGTTTCCTCACCGAAGCCGCCTCCGGAGCTCTCCCTCCACCCGCAACTCCGGCCCCTGCTCCTCAGTGCCTCCTCGCCGCTTCAGCACCACCCCTAGCCGTCTGCGCCATCAAACGGGGCCCCGAACTCAAGGAGTTAAAGCCAGGCCCCGCCCCCCGCCCCGCCTCTTTCAACTCTCAACTCTCAATTCCAGCCCGCGCAGCCTCGCCTGGTCCCTCCGAGACGCCTCCCGGCCCTGCCACTCTCTGCGGCTCCACCTATCAGCGCCTCAGGCCGAGCGCAAGACCCCGCCTCCTCCTTGTCACTCCGGGTGGCTCCAGCTGCAAAGGTGTCAGGTTTGTCACCTGGTTGTTTTACTCCCGGGACACAGACAGAGACTGACAGTTAGGTTATAAGGTGCAGGTGAAGGTGATTTATTGCTCCGCTCCGGCGCTTGAGTTGAGCTTGGAAGGAAAACGGTCTTTACCAAGGGAGGGAAGGCCAACCTGAGCTACCTGAAACCATGTTTACAAAAAAGAAAGACAAAAAAAAATTGAATACTGTATCACAAAAATCTAGGTAAGGAGTGATGTGGAACTAGACTGAAAAAACAAAAATAGGGCTGGCAAATGGTTAAGCAGGTAAAGGTGCCTGCTACCAAGCCTGAGGACCTGAGTCCAATCCTCAAAGACCCACATAGCAGGAGAAAAAAAATGGACTCCCACAAATTGACCTCTTACTTTGGTATGCGCACCTACACGTGCTCCCACACAAAATAAATAAATGTAAAAACAAAAAAGAAAGAAAAAGAAACCCTTGCTAGTAATAAAGCCAGAAACAAGACCAAAAAAAAAGAACTGTTTCTACTAAACACACATTAACACCATCTTTTGGAAGAATTGTGCCTTGATTTATCTTCGTACAGAACAAACAAAAACAGGGTTTTATTCACATTTCATGAGCAGTCTTCTCAGGTAGGAACAGGTTCTGATAACGGGAAGAGACCCCTACTTGCAAGCCATAAGCACTTTCTCAGGACTTTGATGACAAGGAAGATCTTGGAGAGGAAGAAGGGGTATTTGTCCCAGAGTGGGACAAAGGACTGCCTCCAGATAGAGAGGAGACAGATGTGGCACATAGGAAAATGACAGTTTATGAAGGTAAAGGGAAAACCCTGTGTTAGGATGAGGTGGACAGGCTAATTTTTATTGGGCATGTTAATTAGGTGACCCAAAGGGGGCTTTTGATTGCTGGCCTTCAATATTATGGTAGCTAGAGCTTGGTGGTCAGCCTCAGGAGGAGAAAGTAGCCAAATAAGGGAATGGACCTTGGTGGCTAGCTTTAGGAGTGTAATCTATTGGGTTTTTTAGCAAGGCAGAGGGAATGGGGGAGAAGGGCAAGGCCTGCCAGAGCCATGTTCGCCACGCCTGGGTCAGCCAGAGTTCCTTCGATACCTACACACAATGCTTAGCAATTGTATCACCAAACTTAAGCCAGGAAAGCGTCATTATCGTCATCATTATTGTGAAAACTTCCTGACTCTCCTACCAAGTGTGGGTTAGCACTGGTGGTGCCACATTCCCGTCACGTGTATTTCACATCTATCCCACTATGTTGGCCTGGCTTTCTTCCCTTGGATGCTTCTTCCATTAAAGCTTTTGCTTGTCTCATTTTGTTTCTTGCAAACAGATCTCATGTAGTCTCAAATCCACTAGATAGCCAAGCATGACTTTGAACTCCTGATCCACCTGTTTCTACATCCCAGGTGCTGGGATTATGGGTGCATGCTACAAACCTAGCCCTTGCATAAATCTAAACTTTTTGTCAGATGGATGGCACTGATGATTGCAGCTGTGTGACTCACCAGTCGTACAGATCCCTGTGACTAGGATTTGCACTTCAAATTGCTGCCATTGGGAAAGCATCAGAGCTTTAGTGACTGCAACATGCACTGCATGTGACTGTCACTTTCGAACAAAAAGCATATCTTCCGGGAAGATGTTCCAATTTTTATAAAAGACACAGATGTAGATTTCATTTTATTATGATTGATAAATGAATGTAAATCTCCTCCAATTGGAATAAGACATTTATTTTCAAGTTAACTACTGAATTCATTTTCAGGAAACAGGCTTAAATTGCTCAAGTTAATTTCTTTACAGAAGGAGCTCTGAAAGCCAATTCCATTTCCAAACTAAAATTACTATCATTTGAATTCAATAAAGAAAAATGTCTTCCTAAACTTTTGGGGAAGAGATGCCTAGTTTTAGAATAGAGAACCTTATCCTAATCCATGTGCAGGATAGCTAGTGCTCTGGTGACATCTAACCTACCCGGTTCTCCCTTCTGTCTTACCTATACTTCCTTAGAGTAATCAGAGAATCTGTTGGCCAAGCATGGCCTGCCCAAAATAGCCTGGACATTGTTCTGGCACTTCCTTGGGAATGTCCCATTTCAGATTAGGGAGGAACTGCTCTGGACAGCCCAAACTTTATTCCACTCCATTCAAAGCAGGATGCCCTTTCAGTGTTTGCCTAGTAAGTCCTACAGCCCTTGAGGTATACAACCTGGAGACAGCATCCTTTTTTTTTGGGGGGGGGTGGCTCGAGTGAAGCAGATGCTGTCTAGATTCTGTCTATCTCGGGAAACTTTGGAGGACCAGCTCACAGATGACCCTAGGATTCACTTGTGCCTTGTACTGATCTGTGAGAAATATGCCCGCTTTGTCAAATTTCTACATGAACATGCTCTGTTTTACCACTTAGATGAGTTGGCAACGTCTGTGCAGTAACCCTAACCCACGGCATGTAGTCCTGGAAAAGAAGAATAGGGCTGGCAGCCTGCTCGGTCTAGTGCCAGCTGGAGATTGTGCTGGGCTATGCAGAGAGGTGAGCTATGGGAAATTGGCTGGTTCTCCCCATTACTGCTTCTCTAGTAAATCCCTTCTGAGTTTTCCAGTTGCTATCTCATGTGTTAAAGGGTGTCTCATTGATTTTTGCAGATATCTTACATATTCAAACATGTAGTGAGAATGAAAACCCATTAACATTGTAAATAATAATAAAAATGTGGAAGGACTCAGTGAGCTATTACTACTTAATGGAGATGAGCAGCAATTTTCATTCCAAACTCTTTCTTTGGCTAAGGAGGTAGCTCAATTGGTATTGTGCTTGCCAACAATGTACAAGGCACTGGGTTCAGCCCACATGAAACTGGGCACGGTTATTGTTGTGCTTGGAATGAAAAATGTCCCCCACAGGCTCAGGTATTTGAACACTTGGTCCCCAGTTGGCGGCAGTGTTTGGAAGGGCTCTGGAATGAGCCTTTAGGAAGTGGAGCTTTGCCGGGGGAAGTACATCGCTGGAGGTAACCTTTGAGTTATATTTATAAATTTATGTATTTATTTATTTATGTATTTATTTAGTTATTTATTTTAAAATGTCATTAGGCAGCTTCTCGCTCCTGCCACCATTCCTGCATTCTGCCATGCCCTCTGCTCTATCCCTCAGGAACCATAAGCCAAAAGAAACCCTTTCTTCTCGAAGTTGCTTTCAGTCAGGCTATTTTATGACAGCATCAGAAAAGTAATACAGTGGCACACATTTGTAACCCCAGGACATGGGAGGTGGAGGCAAGAACATGAGGAATTTCATGGGATCTTCAGCTACCCAGAGAGTAGGGGGGCAATCTGGATACATGAGATATGAGACGGTGACACACACACACACACACACACACACACACACACACACACACACACACACACACCACACCACACCTCCAGACCAGACCCTGGGTCAATTCATGTTTAGGAAGGTACAAACAAAACTTATTTTAAAGTACAGGGCCTGTGGTGGTTTGAATAAGAGTGACCCCCAAAGGCTCAAATGTTTGAATGCTTAGTCATCAGGGAGTGACACTATTTAAAAAGGATTAGAAGGTGTGGTCTTGTTGGAAGAAGTATGTCCCTGGGGGGATTTGGAGTTTCAAAAGCGTACCCCAGGCCTAGTGTCTTTCTCACTCTGCCTAGAGATCAGGATGTAGCCCTCAACTACTTTTCCAGCTCCATGCCTGCCATGCCCGCTGCTGTGCTCCCCACCATGATGATGATGGACTAACCCTCTGAAACTGTAAGCCAGCCCCCATTAAATGCTTTCTTTTGTAAGAGTTGCCTCAGTCATGGTGTCTCTTCACAGCAACAGAACAGTGACCAAGACAGGGTCTCACTATGTAGCCCCGGCTGCTTGGGAACTTGTTAGGTCGACTAGACCTCAAGCTCACAGTGATCCACCTGTCTCTGCTTCCTGAGTGCTGGGATTAAAGGGATGCACCACTATGCCCACTCAAATAAAACATTTTTAAAGGCATAAAAGGGAAGGCCCAGAGGCTGGGTGGCATGTTGGGACATGCTCCTACTGTGACACAATGCTCTCTTCTGGGAATAAGACCCAAGGTAGCTTGTGGCCCAGTTTCTGGTGCTGGTCAGCTTCCCTCAGAAGCAGAACTCTGCCTTGCCAGCCTGGTTCCCCACTTTATCCTTGATCTGTACAGTGGGCCTGGGAAGGACTCCCAGAACTGTGAATGGGAAATCATACTAGTCTCAACTTTAACATGGCTTTATTTTCTAAGGCAAGCAAATGCAAAAGACATTTGTGTGATCAAGATTTCTCAAGAAGCAGGGTGAGGTGACCTGTGAGGATGGGTCACTACTCTCTAAACCCAGAAAGTCTATAAAATCATGCAAATCAAGAAGTTCATATCTTCATGTGAAACTGCCCAGGCTGTCAAGGGTATGCATATCCCAAAACCCACCATCTCAAAGATGTCACTTTAAAGAAGGAATGTGGGTCATTCCTGCTGTATGATGAAGTGTGTGGGTGTCCCCTGACGAAACAGTGGAGATGGACAGAGTGTCTATGGCCCCCACAGAGGGTTTGAAAGTAGATTCTCTAGTTACTGAACATTTCTAAGTGAACAAAGCACCCAAGATGTACCACTGAACTTAGAGAGCTTATGGTGGGATTACCCCATGGGTGAGCTCGCCTGCCACATGGAGATGAGCCTCACTGAAGAGGAACAAATTGTTCCAAAGCCAGAAGAAGAGGCGCACAGAAGAAAGAGATAACCCAGAAGAAACAAAAGTCATGGCAAAGAAAGAAATTCAGAGTAAAATAAATGCAAATTGGTTTTTTTAATGTGTATGGATGCTTTGCCTGTGTGTGTGTCTATGTACCACTTGTGTATCTGGTATCGTCAGAGGTCAGAAGAAGACCTTTGATCCTCAGGAGTTACAGCTGTCAGGCACCACCTGGGTACCAGGAATCAAACTTCTGGAAGATCAGCCAGTGCTCTTAACTGGTGAGCCATCTCTCTATCCAACAAATTAATTTTCTTGTTGTTGTTTTTCTTTTTTTTTTTTTTTTTTTTTTTTTTTTTTTTTTTTTTTTTTTTTTGGCTTTTCAAGACAGGGTTTCTCTGTGTAGCTTTGCGCCTTTCCTGGTACTCGCTTTGGAGACCAGGCTGGCCTCGAACTCACAGAGCTCCACCTGGCTCTGCCTCCCGAGTGCTGGGATTAAAGGCGTGCGCCACCACTGCCCGGCCTGTTGTTGTTTTTCTTCAAGACAGGGTTCCTCTGTGTAATAGCCCTGACCATCCAGGAACTCACTCTACAGACCATGCTGGCCTCAAACTCAGAGAGATCTGCCTGCCTCCCGAGTGCTGGGATTAAAGGCGTGTGCCACCATTGCCTGGCAACAAATATAATTTTAAAAAGAAAGTTCCTCTAAAAAGGAGGATTGGCTGTACATGCCCAGCTGGTAAAGTGCTTGCTTAGCACGCATGCAGCTCTGGGGTCAGTCTTCAGCACCACATAAACTCGGCATGGTGTCACACACCTGTAAGCCCAGCACTCAGGAGGCAGAGGCACGAGGGTTAAGAATTCAAGGTCGAGTAACATGGCCAAGATGGAGACACAAACCTCCGGGACAGAGGACGGCTTTACTCCCCGTCACGTCACACACAGAGGGGGCCACTGGGTGAAGAAAAGGCAGGCCGAGCAGCCGAGCAGCCATCAGCAGCTGGACAGGACGGAGACGCCCGGCGCATGGACATGGAGGAGGCACGGCCTGGTGAAGAGGCCGGTCTTCCCGCTGCTCTCGGGCGAGCGGCTCCTGACTGGGAAAGAAGAAACGAGAAAGATTCCTGTCCCTGCTAACAGATACACACCATTAAAAGAAAACTGGATGAAGATATTTACTCCAATAGTAGAACATTTGGGACGTCAGATCCGCTTTAACCTGAAATCAACGAATGTAGAAATCAGGACTCGTAAAGACACCAAGGATGTCACTGCCCTGACAAAAGCGGCCGACTTTGTGAAAGCCTTTGTTCTTGGGTTTCAGGTGGAGGATGCGCTTGCCCTTATCAGGCTGGATGACCTCTTCCTAGAGTCTTCTGAAATAACCGACGTTAAGCCCCTAAAAGGAGACCACCTGTCAAGGGCAATACGAAGAATTGCTGGCAAAGGAGGAAAAACCAAATTTACAATAGAGAATGTGACACGGACACGGATTGTTTTGGCAGATGTGAAAGTTCACATTCTCAGCTCTTTCCAGAACATCAAGATGGCGAGAACTGCCGTTTGCAACCTCATCCTAGGAAATCCTCCATCAAAGGTGTACGGCAACATCCGAGCTGTGGCCAGCAGATCAGCAGACTGTCCGATTCTGATTCCCCTCCAACCCTTGAGATATTCACATAAAACCATGGGAATATTTCCTAGCCGCCTACAGCTCAGGTTCCTTTTCAGGTCTCAGCCAGAGCAGAAGCAGAAAGGGAAGGTTTAACCGGACTTGGCACTCCTGCTTCTAGGATAATTTAAATATCAAAATGTAATACTTTTAATACTTAACACATTAAGTGGAAATTGCTGTATTTTTCACTTTAATCACATGTGGCAGATTCACAGTTTAAAATCTTGTCTTTTAGAGATGACTTCTTAAGATAGATTTGTAACTAAACTAAGCATTTTTTCCTCTGAAAATTTTAATGAAAATCTCAGAAGACCTGAGAATCACAATCCTTGGTACCGAGCACCGTGACTACTTCAGGGATGGGTCATAGCACTAGTCTGTGCTATTGAACCTTAGGTGATAGTCTGTGTGCAATTTATGAAATGAAAGCCCGCATCACAAGGCTAATGAATTGCTTTTCAAGGAAGTAATGAAAGTAAAACAGTTTTCCCAAGAAAACTGTGTTTTCCAAACAGTATATTCTTATAACTAGTGTCTGTGTATATGAATTTGCTTATTTTGTACATTGTTTAGAACCTACTTCATTAAACATGTGATTTAGATACTACATTCTTTTGTCTCTCAAAGGCCTTGACCAAACTATTATGATGATTGGAGTGTCGGGAAATCCATGCAATGACTAAAAGAAGTAGTACTTTAAAAAAAATTTTTAACTTTAAAAAAAAAAGAATTCAAGGTCATGTACCCTCAAGATGCTGAGGCACTTTGGCCAGGAGCACCTGCCTGTGCCCTGCCAGGAGACCTGTGTTCCAGCTGTGCCCTCAACACCCAAGGAGGACAGTGGCAGTGCCTGTGCCATGAGGCCTGGCTAGGGCACTCCTGTGCTTCTAAGTACAAGCTGTCGGTATGATGGGTGCTCTGGATATGGATGGCTCTCCCAGGCAGACACAGAGGACAATGAGGAGAGCACAGAGACTGTGATCATCAATGTGCTGGATGCTGAGGGGTGAGAGGGTATCACCTGTGTCCACATTTGGGGAATTACAGGTGTCAATGTGAAAGACCCAAGGACTCTGGGAGAGGGCCATCCATTCGGCAGAAAGTCAAGTGCAAGTGCCCAGAGCTGAGGGCTAGGAGTGGGGCATAGCCTGGGCAGCAGAGACCAGTTCCTCCTTCTCACTGTGGAAGGCTCCTCCTTTGACAGGCAGGGGACTGGGAGGAGTGGAGGGAGGGGAAACTTTGGTCAGGATGTATTGAAAACAGAAGAAATACTAATAGTTCAAAAAGTATGTGTGTGTGTATAAATTTAGGTGCCCCACATGTGTGCAGAAGGCCCTGAAGGCCAGAAGAGAGCAGCAGATCCCCTGCAACTGGAATTACAGGTGATTGTGAGCTTTTCATGTCAGTGCTGGGAACTCAACTCAGGTCCTCTGCGAGAGCAGTAAATGCTCCTAACCACCAAGCCATCTCTTCAGCTCCTTTTTCTGACTCTTAAGGTAGCTCCTCTTCATGTTTTCAAGTGAAGCCTCTTGTGCTGGCTAGTTTTCTGTCAACTTGACACAAACTAGAGTCATTAGAGAGGAGGAAGCCTCACCTGAGAAAATGCCTTCGTAAGATCAGACTGTAGGCAAGCCTGTAGGGCATTTTCTTAATTAGAGATTAATGTGGTGGGGCCCAGCCCATTGTGGGTGGTGAGTGGTCCTGGGTTCTACAGGAAAGCAGACTGAGCAAGCCATGAGGAGCAAGCCAGTAAGCATCACCCCTCCATGGCCTCTGCATCAGCTCCTGCCTCCAGATTCCTGCCCTGTTTGAGTTCCTGTCCTCACTGCTTTTGGTGATGAACTAGTATATGGAACTGTGAGTGAAATAAACTGTGAGTGAAATAAACCATTTCATCCCCAAGTTGCTTTTGGTCGTGATATTTCATCACAGCAATAGTAACGCTAACTAGGACATCTCTACTTTCCTCTAAGGCCCTGACCCATTTAGATCTCCACATATTGCATTGTTTCTATCAAATCTCTTCCTCTCACCCGAAGGCCTTTTCTCCCATATATTGCATCTTCGGAGGAGACGTGTGTCAGCTTCCTTTCTTGACTAACACCTGCTATTTTATTATTGCCTAATTTATTATGTTTAATAGAAAGAAGGACTGAGGTAGCGGGGAGGGAATGAAGAGGGAAGGAAGGTTGGATTTGTATCTTTAAGATACAAAGGCAGCTCAGTTATTCTTTACATTAGTTCCAATCTGGAAGAGTTGCTGAAATACAGTGTCCATAAAAAGTGTGTAAGACGCTCAGAGGGGAGCTCATGTACCCTTGGAAATAAATATTTTGTGTTTGCCCTTTGAAAAACCAGAGTTTGAAATACATGAAGTTCATTAAGTTAATAGAATTAATTTTCAAGATGTTTATTTTTGTGGTGATGGGACTTGAACCCAAGGCCTTGTACATGCTAGGCAAAACACTGTATTACTGGACACCACCCCCATTTCCTTTTAGATCTCCGCCTCTCTCTTTCTCTGGTGTGGATATATGAGTGCAGGTATGTGTGGCACAGCTTGCATGTAGAGGTTAGAGGACAACTGTTAGGAGTCGGTTCGCTGGTCTGTGAGCTTTGGGGAAACTCTCCTGTTTCTACCTTCCATCTTCCAGTAGGAGTGCTGGGATTACAGATGCACACTATTGCATCTGGTGTGTGTGTGTGTGTGTGTGTGTGTGTGTGTGTGTGTGTGTGTGTGTGTGTTAATGTGAGTTCTTGGGATCAGAACTCATGTTAGGCTTATACACTTTTACCAACTGAGCCATCTCCCTGTACCTTATCTCATGTTTTAGTTTCATGTCTGTGCTGTAATAAAATACCCTGGCAGAAATAACTTAGAGGAGAAAGGGTATATTTTAGTTCACAATTCCAGGTTACAGTCCATCATTGTGGGGAAGTCAAGGTGACAGGAACTTGAAAGAGCTAGTCACATCACTACCACAGTCAAGAGCAGAGAGAATGCATGCATACTTCTTAAGTTCAGCTTGCTCTCTACATTTATACAATCCAGGACCCCTTGCCTAGGGAATGGTGCTACCCACAGTGGGCTAGATTTTCCCACATCAAGTAACAAGACAACCCTCCACAGACATGTACACAGGCTAATATGCTCTACATAATTCCTCATTAGGAGTCTTCCCAGGTGATTTAAGTTGTATCAAGCTGACCATTGGAACTAACCACCACACCCCCTTTTAATCACTCTAACATCTTTTGCAGGTCTTAAGACACATGAGCAAAAGTCTGCTTCTACCTCCTGTTTACTGAAGAGATATCCCCAAGATTTGCATGTATACCTCCAAACTTTATCTTTCTTTAAAACTGAATTTATTTTTTTACTTCCATGGTGAAATGCACATAAAATTTGCCATATTAACCACTTTTAGTATTTACCATCCTAAGTCTTTGTAAGTATATAATTTAATAATGCTAAATACATTCACATTCATCTTGTTTCTAGAACTTTTTCATCCTGCAACACTAACACTCTAACCATTTGTGTTAGACTTTTTGCTACTATAACAAATAGTTGAAAGAAGAGGAACAATTTAAAGAATGAAGTATTTATTTTGACTTAAGTTTTTAAAAATCTTGAGTATAGGAGTTAAGGAGGGCACTAAGACAGATTGTTGAGGCTAAGAAATGTATTCAAAGTTATTAATTCCATGGACAGTCAGACACATAGCTGCATGTCAGGGACTTGGGATTTCAGGCCCCAACACTACAAATAGTTTGCAGCATAATGGGGACTCTGAAATCAGTTCCTAGAGAGGACGCTGGAGTGGGGGTTCCTTCTTACAGTTCTCTGAGGAAGAAGGAAAGGTTTACCGCATGAGCCTTCAGCCAGACTTTCTGATCCCCCAGTAGATGGCAGGAAAGGGGATGAGGAGGGTGGTATGTGCCATTTGTGTATGTGCCATTATTTGATGTATCTGGGCCTGCAAACTCCTCAAGTGAGAAATCAGACACCTGGGAGTCCGTTAGCTAGATAGTCACAGAATTGGTCTCAATAGGTTGCGATCAGTATCTAGGGGTTGGGAAGACAAGAGGGACTATTACAGGTATTGTGGCCTGAGCAACAGTCTGGTCTGGAGTCTAATAGGTTTTAGTCCATGGTGGTTCCATGTTTCTGGACCTGGAATGAAGTGGTACATCATTGTAGAAGAGCTTGGTGGAGTAAAACTATTCCCTTCAGGAACTAGGAAACAGAGCAGTATCAGAACTCAACCATGACACAACAAAGGCCCTCAAAGACTCACTCTCAATGATCTACTTCCTCCTGCCAGGCCACACCTTCTGCAGTTCTACCACCTCCCAGTAATCTATTCAAAGTCTAAATCCATCATTGGACTGAACTATTGATCATATTTGATCTCTCATGATCTAGTCCTCTCTGGAAATTCCCTCAGAAAAACACCCATTGGTACTCAGTATAAACTCCTCTGGGCTTCTGAATCAAATCAAGTTGACAAGATTAACCATTATACCACTAAACATGATTCTCCCCCCCTCCCCCACCCTTGGCAATCATCTGTCTAATTTCTATTTCCATGATTTTAATTACTTTAGACCCATTATACCAGTGGAATCATATAGTATGTGTCCTTTTGGAACTGACTTATTTCACTTAGCATAATACCTTCAAGAATAATCCATATTGTGCATGCAGCTGAGTTTTCTTCTTCAAAGCTAACATTCCACCGTACCACATTCCCTTTATCAATTTACTTGTCCATGGACATTTAGGTTGCTTCGACCTCTTGGATATTGGAAATAATGCTATTAGAAAGCATGTGCAATTATCTCTCTGAGATCCTGCTTTGAAATCTTCTGCTTATCTACCCAGAGGTGGGATTTCTGGATCATATGGTAATTCTGGTTTTAGTGGATATACCATGACACTTCTCTATATCCTCACAACACTTGGTATTTTGTTCTCATCTGATAGTGGCTATCATGATAGGCATGCTGTGATAGCTCATTTTTGTTTTGATCTGCATTCTCCTAATACTTAGTGTTGTTGAGTAGCTTTTTGTGTGTTTACTGGCCCTCTGTGTACCTGCTTCAGAGAATTGTCTGTTCAAGTCCTTTGCTCATTTTAAAATTGGGCTGTTGGGTTTTCCCCCTGAGTTACTGAAATTCTTTAATGCATTATGGATATTAATCCCTTATCATAAATGTGATTTGCAATTATCTTTTCCCACTTTATACTTTGCATTTTCACTTTGTTGATTGTTTTCTGTGATGAGCAGAAGTTATAAGTTTATGTTATTTCCATCTTGTTTTGCAGACTAAATAAAATACTTCCCATATTTGAAACACAAGCTTGGAGACAACCAGAAACATTGTAAGATATTTACAAGTAAGAGCAACAGTGTTGTGGATTCTTCAGAATATATAGAATCATTTAGATTTCAGACTGACAAATTTCTCTCCGTGTTACTATAACAAAAGAACTCTAAACCACTGTATAAATCAGGAGGTTTAAATCAGGCACCTGCCCTTATAAAGAACCTTGGCAGTGCCCACTCACACACCCACACACCCACACACTCACACACACATAACTTGGCTAATGGGTAAATAAAATAGATTTTATGAAATGCGAAAGGAGGCAGGAGAGATGACTCAGACGTTTAGAGCACTTGATACTCTTGCAGAGGACCCCACAAGATGGCTGATAACCATCTGTAACTCCAATTCCAAGAGATCCAACACCCTCTTCTGGCCTTCTTGGGCACCTGGCATGCATGTAGTGCACAGACATACATGCAGACAAAATCCGCATACACATAAAAGAAAAATAATTTTAAAATTAAAAAAGAACATGTTAATGAGAATGTAAGAGAGCTCAATTATTGTTGGAAATATATACTATGTAACAGTGTACAAACAATGTACACTAATACTACAAATGATAGACTACTAGACGATTAGTCCTTTGAAACATATTTCTGTAAATTTAGCATGAAAGAATTCTGTATTCTAGCATTTCAATCATTAGGACATTCTGAATATGCTTTGTCCTGGCTAGTTTTATGTCAACCTGACACAAGCTAGAGTCATCTGAAAAGAGGGAACCTCAATTGAGAAAATGCTTCCAGAAGATCCAGCTATAAGGTGTTTTCTTAATTAGTGATTGATGGAGGAGGTCCCAGCCCATGGTGGGTGGTGCTATCCCTGGGCTGGTGGTCAGGGGATCTATAAGAAAGCAAATGAGCAAAGCCATGGAAGCAAGCCAGTAAGCAGCACCCCTCCATGGCCTCTGCATCAGCTCCTGACTCCAGGATTCTGCTCTGTTTGAGTTCCCGTCTTGACTTCCTTCAAGGATGAACAGTATTGTGGAAATTTAAACCAAATAAACCCTTTCCTCCCCAACTTGCTTTTTGGTTATGGTGTTTCATCACAGCAACAGAAACCCTAAGACATCTTTCTATATAATCCCAAGCCTATAGGTAAAATACCTGACCTTCAAAAATGCAAAATAAATTCTAGATATAATAAAAGTCCTTGTTTTCTGGTGATTACAAAATATATATTTTTAGTCTTTTAAAGTTTTACTTATTATTGTGTGCATCTTTGATGTGTACGGGGTTGTGTGTATGCCACGGAGCATGCTTGGTCAGACAACAACTTCGTGGGGTTAGTTTTTTTCTTTTACCTTTAAGTAGGTTCTGGGGGCCAAACTCAGGTCATCAGAGTTTCATGGCAAGTGTCTTTAGCCCATTATTACAAAAGGTGTTTTCTATATAGTAAACTGATAATAAGTAGACATATCATATGCTAGTAATAGCAACTAAAGATTAGTACAAACATACTCATTGAGAAGTCAATATAAAAATTCACACCCAACTTTTGAAAGAAAATATACCTAAAACTATGGCCAATATTCAGGTAGGAGTTACCAGTCTGGGCCTGTAGAGATGTTTTCTAAGTAGCCTGGGTTTTGTGTGGTCAGTGTCTATGCCTTCGGTAGGTGTTAACGTTTTGACTATAATCCCTACTCAAAATTCGACAGAACTATAAACATTAAAAGACAACTAAAGCTGAGTGCAGTGGCACACACTTATAATCCTAGAAATCAGGAGGTGGAGGTAGGAAAATCAGAAGTTTAAGACCAGCTTTGGCTATATAGCAAATTCTAGTCTACCCTGGGTTACATGATACCTTGTTTCAAAAAATAAAAATGATAGCCAAATGTGTCAAATATAATAGTTGAGTGTGGTACCTTATACCTATAATCCTAGCACTTGAGAGACTGAGACAAGAGGATTACTGTGAGTTCCAGGCTAGCCTTGACTACAGAGTGAGATCCTGACTCAAAATACAACACAACACACACACACACACAATGTCAGATATAAAAATACATCATAATTCCCAACAGGTTGCTATAAGAGCAACTTGCATGTCATGCTGGTATTCCAATGACACATACTATTATCATTCAAAGAGCAAATGTATTTGGTAAGACAAATGAAAGCCAGGCACTATGGTACATGCCTTTAATCTCAGCACTTGGGAGCAAAGGCAGGCTGATCTTTATGTGTTCAAGGCTAGATTGGACTACATAGTGAGTTCAGGGACAGCCTGAAGTACACAGAGAAAACTTATCTTAAAAAAAAAAAGACAGATGAAATACTCTGAAACCAATAAATGCATTTGTAACCTTGGAATGTTATTTTGAGATCAGCAGCTCCAAATGATGGTAGCTAAGAGTGGGACCAATACTGTAAGATGAGACCATTTAACAGTTTGAACAAAAGGGTGGCGTCATTAAATAAAATTCACAAGAACCTCTTGCTGTGGGTTAACCTCCTGTGTTAGGCCTGAACAGAAAAATCAAGATGGGTCACTCACATTAAACTTCCATTTTACCAAGTAGAAACTAAACTGTCTATCTGAGTTTCTGAGAAACAGAAATTAGACAAATTTAA